>NC_092718.1:145554472-145864848 GCF_047496885.1 Scyliorhinus torazame | reverse complement strand
ATGACCATCTGATGGACTTTCTGGCTGACCGGGGGATTGATAACACTTTTGCTGATGAACTCGTTGAGCTGAGCACAGCTGTGGAACACCAGGAGTACATAAAGTTTCTTGAAAATTTGAGCAGTTTTATCAAGTGCTAATAATTAGTGTATATTAATTATCAGTGTCTCCCAGCCTTCTGGCAAAGATTACTTTGCGATGGTAATGTTTGTGTCAAATGGCAGAATGAGCCTGGGCTTTAAATTATTTTACAATAGATTTTGTACAAAGATATTCTCTGGTACTGAATGGCTTTCTGTAATTAGCATCCATCTATATATTATGTATAAAGTAGTTTGAGATGCTAAAATATCCAAAATGGTGTCTCTGAATTGTACACTAATTATGGAAGTATTAAGTGTGTGAACACGACTAGATATGTTCACTTCATAATGCCACGAACCTCCAATGTTCCATAAAAAATGAAGTCTTGATTAAACATGTTGTCAGAAGTGAGTTCTCCTGTCTTTGGTTGGTGTTGAGTGGGGTGGGAGAGGGGAGGGAGACTTGGCTTCTACAGCAGCACACATCGAACAAAGAAAGGTAGATCTCAGGAACAGGCCCTTTGGCTGTCCAAGCTTGCACTGATCATGCTGCCCATCTAACTTAAAAACATTTTACACTTCCGGGGCCCATAATCCCTCTATTCCCATCCTATTCATGTATTTGTCAGGATGCCCCTTAAACGTCACTATCAGGGCAACACGGTGGAGCAGTGGGTAGCACTGCTGTCTCATGGCACCGAGGTCCCAGGTTCAATCCCGGCTCTGAGTCACTGTCCGTGTGGAGTTTGCTCATTTTCCCCATGTTTGCATGGGTTATGCCCCCACAACCCAAAGATGTGCAGCAGTAAATTAAAGGGGTGTAGGTTAGGTTGATCTTAGATTAGCATAAATGGTCGGCACAACATCGTGGGCTGAAGAGCCTGTACTATGCTATACTGTTTCTATGTTCTATGTGCAGGATGGGTGGATTGGCCAAGCTTTAATTGCTCCTTAATTGGGAAAAATGAATTGGGCACTCTAAATTTTAAAGAAAAGGTCACTCGCTGCGTCCACCACCACCCCCATCAGTGAGTTCCAGGCACCCACTAATTAATTACCTTTTGTGTATAAAAAGAAAAAAAAATCTTAAACCAATGCCCCCTAGTAATTGACTTTTCCACTGTGGGGGGAAAAAGCTTCTGACTATCCACTCTGTCTATGCCCTCGGAATTTTGTAGACTTCTATCAGGTTGCCCCTCAACCTCTTTTGTTCCAGTGAGTACAAACCAAACTTATCCAACCTCTCATAGTGGATGCCCTCCACACCAGGCAACATCCTGGTCAACCTCTTCTGCACCCTCAAAGTTCTACATCCTTCTGGTAATGTGGCAACCAGAATTGAATACTATATTCCAAGTGTGGCCGCACTACGGTTCTATACAGTTACAGCATGACTTGCCAATTTCTGTACTCAAGTGCCCTGGCTGATGAAAGCATGTATGGCTTCTTGACTACCTTCTACACCTGCGTTGCCACTTTCAGTGACCAGTAGACCTGTACACCCAGATTCCTCTGCCTAGCATTACTCTTGAGATTCTGCCATTTACTGTATATTTCCCACCTGTATTAGACCTTCCAAAATGTCTTTGTCTATATTAAACTCCATCTGCCCGCCCAAGTCTCCAACCAATCTATATCCTGCTCTATCCTATTAACAGTCCTCATCGCTATCCGCAATTGCACCAAACTTTGTGTCGACCATTTATGTATACTAGAAACTGCACTGATCCACTCCATTTGTCAATTTGTTTTCAGTCAGTGGCAACACTGCCTCATTGTGTAAAACAAAAGCAAGAAGCTTTCCAATCCTAGTTTCTAGATTTCTAGAAATTGCTGTGTGGGGGGGAAAAACACTTATTACGTTATAGGTGAGTTGGGACATTTGTTCTGCATCTTTGCTCAAAGATTGATTCCAATGTGGCCTTTTCCATGGCATCCTTAAATTCTTCAAATGGAATTTAATGATTTGAAAAAGTTAAAGGATTTGTGGAGCATGGGATTACAGAAAGACAGGCAGGCTTGCATTTATATAGAACCTTTCAGCACTTCTGAATGCCTAATGTGCTTTGCAGCCAATTATATTTTTTCAGAGTAGTCACCAGTACAGGAAACAGTTTGAGCACAGTCCACAATAATGTGATCCTAATAGGTTACTCTGTGAGCTCTGAAAAAACATAGAAAATAGGAGCAGAAGGCCATTCGGCCCTTTTGCCATTCTTTATGATCATGGCTGGTCATCCAATTTAATGGCCTAATCCCATCCCCCCCCATATCCATTGATCCCCTTTGCCCTAAGTGCCATATCTAACTGCTTGAAAACTTGTAATGTATTGGCCTCAACCCTCTGACAATGCACCACTCCCTCAGTCCTGACCCTTTGAGAGTGCAGCTGACCCTCTGACAGTGCAGCACTCCCTCAGTACTGACCCTCTGACAGTAATGAATTTGACAGGCTGACCACTCTGGGTGAAGAAATGTTGTCTCATCTGTCTTAAATGGTCTACCCTGTATCCTCAGTCTGTGATCCCTGGTTCTGGACACCCACTGTCTAGTCCAGTTAGAATTTTCTGGGTTTCTATGAGATCCTCTCTCCCCACCCGCCCACCAATATTCTGAACTCAGCGAATACAATCCTAATTGATTCAATCTCTCCTCTCACGTCAGTCCTGCCATCCGAGGAATCAGTCTTTGCTGCTTCCCTCTACAACAAGAATACCCTTCCTCCGGTAAGGAGATCAAAACTGCACACTATTCCACGTGTGGCCTCACCAAGGCCCTGTATAATTGTCATGATGTGGAGATGCCAGCTTGGACTGAGGTGAGCACAGTAAGAATTCTTACAACATGAGATTAAAGTCCAAAAGGTTTGTTTTGAATCACTAGCTTTCGGAGCACAACTTCCTCAGGTGAATGAAGAGGTGGGTTCCAGAAACATAGACACAGTCACATGCAAGACGATATTTTGAATGTGAGTCGTTGCAGGTGATTAAGTCTTTACAGGTCCAGACAGAGCAACTGGAGAGAGGGATAATGAAATTAAAATCACTTATTGTCACAAGTAGACTTCAAATGAAGTTACTGTGAAAAGCCCCTAGTCGCCACATTTCGGAGCCTGTTTGGAGAGGCTGGTACGGGAATTGAACCGTGCTGCTGGTCTGCTTTAAAAGCCAGCTCTTTAGCCCTGTGCTAAACCAGCCCCAGTTTAATCAGAGGTTAAAGAGGTGTGAATTGTCTCGAGCAAGGACAGTTGGTAGGATTTTGTAAGCCCAGGCCAGATGGTGGGGGTGAATGTAATGTGACATGAGTCCAAGGTCCCGGTTGAGGCTGTACTCGTGTGCAGAACTTGGCTATAAGTTCCTGCTCAACGATTCTGCATTGCCGTGCGCCCTGAAAGCCGCCTTGGAGAACGCTTACCCGAAGATCAGAGGCTGAATACCCTTGACTGCTGAAGTGTTCCCCGACTGGAAGGGAACATTCCTGCCTGCCGATTGTCGCGCGACATCCGTTCATCCGTTGTCGCAGCGCCTGCATGGTCTTGCCAATGTTCCACACTTCGGGACATCCTTTCCTGCAGCGTATGAGGTAGACAACGTTGGCCGAGTCGCACGAGTATGTACCATGTACCTGGTGAGTGGTGTTCTCATGTGTAATGGTGGTACCCATGTTGATGATCTGGCACATCTTGCAGAGATTGCCATGGCAGGGTTGGGTGGTGTCGTCGCTGTTCTGAAGGCTGGGTAGTTTGCTGCAAACAATGATCTGTGGTTGTGCAGTTGTTTGAAATAGTGGGGATGACCTTGGCAAGATGTTCGTCTTCATCGATGACGTGTTGAAGGCTGCAAAGAAGATGTTGTAGTTTCTCCGCTCTGGGGAAGTACTGGACAACGAAGGGTACTCTGTCGGTTGTGTCCCGTGTTTGTCTTCTGAGGAGGTTGGTGCGGTCTTTTGCTGTGGCGCATTGGAACTGTCTTATCGACTGTATAATTGCAGCAAGACATCCCTGCCCCTGTACTTGAATCCTCTCGCTATGAAGGCCAACATACCATTTGCCTTCTTTACTGCCTGACGTACCTGCGTACTTACTTCCAGTGATTGGTGTACAAGGACACCCAGGTCTCGCTGCACATTCCCCTCCTAATTTCTGGTCATCTCATTTTTTGCTACCAAAGTGGATAGCCTCGCATTTAACCACATTGTACTGCACCTGCCAGTTATTTGCCCACTCACTTAACTTGTCCAAATCACACTGAAGGATCTCTGCATCCTCCTCATAGTTCACCCTCCCTCACAACATGGTGTTATCTGCAAATTTGGAGATATGACATTTTGTTCCCTCATCTAAATCATTAATATATATTGTGACTAACTGGGGTCCTAGCACCACCGATCCAAAGAAAAAGAAAAGCAAACACGGGAACAGGCATTTTGACCCTCCAAGCCTGTGCCAATCATGATGCCCGAACTTAAAATAAAACCTGCCCATACTTGGTCTGTATCCCTCTATTTCCTCCCTATTCATGTACCGATCCTGATACCTCTTAAATGTTGCTAAAATGCTTGCCTCCACCACCTCCTCTGGCAGCGCGTTCCAGGCACCCACCACTGCATGAAAAACTTACCCCGCACATCTCAAACTTTGCCCCTCCCACCTTGAACCTGTGCCCCCTTGTAATTGACACTTCCACCCTTGGAAAAAGCCTCTAACCACCCTGTCAATGCCTCTCAATTTTGTCGACCTCTCAGGTGTCTCCTCCGCCTGCTTTTTTCCAATTAAAACAATCCTAGTTTATTCAACCTCTCCTCATAGCCAACACCCTCGAGACCAGGCAACATCCTGGCGAACCTTCTTTGCACTCTCTCCAAAGCTTCCACGTCCTGATAATGTGGTGATCAGAACTGCACCCAATACTCCAAATGCGGCCTAACCTATGTTTTATGTAGCTGCAACATGATTTCCCAAATCCTGTATTCAATACCCCGGCTGATGAAAGCAAGCATGTCATTTGCCTTCTTAATCACCTTGGCCACCTGTGTTGCCACTTTTAGGGAACTGTGGACCTGCACACCCAGATCCCTGTGTATGTTAATGCTCCTCGGGGTTCTGCAATTTACAGTATAATTCATACCTACATTTGATCCTCCAAAATGCATCACGTGACAATTGTCCCGATCCAGGGCAACACAGTGGTTGTTAGCACTGCTGCCTCACAGTTCCCGGGTCCAAGGTCCCAGATTCAATTCTGACCTCAGGTGACTGTGTAGAGTTTGCACTTTCTCCCCGTGTCTGTGTGGGTTTCCTCCGGGTGCTCCGGTATCCTCCCACAGTCCAAAGATGTGCATGAGCAGGTGGATTGGCCATGCTAAATTGCCCCTTAGTGTCCAAAAAATTAGGTGGGGTTTCTGGGTTATGGGGATAGGGTGGAGGCATGAGCTTAAGTAGGCTACTCTTCCAAGAGACGGTACAGATTCAATGGGCCAAATTGCCTCCTTCTGCACTGTAAATTCTATGATTCTGAACTCCATCTGCCATTTCTGTGCCCGTCTCCGGGGGCATGGTGGTGCAGTGATTAGCACTGCTGCCTACAGTGCTGAGGACCCGGGTTCGATCCCGGCCCTGGGTCACTGTCTGTGTTTCACCCCCACAACACAAAGATGTGCAGGTTAATGGATGGATGGATGCCTAAACCAATCGTATGCTTCCTTTTTCCTTTTGACTAATCTTGCAGTTTCCCTTGTTATCCATGGTTCCTGAATCCTGCCATTTCTATCCTTCATTTTTGCCGAGACACTCTTATTCCTGAGCTCAACCCATAATGCCTCACGACAAGATCTCTCCAATGTGTCCTCCCCCAACACAGTTGTGATCTGCTCTCTAATCAGCAATGCAACTCCCCCACCACTTTGTTTCCCTTCTGTCCCGTCTAAAACAACGATATCCCAGAATGTTAAACTGCCAGTGCTGGCCCTCCTTTAATCATGTCTCCGTAATTGCAATTGCATGCAGTAATCCAGGCTCTCAGTTCATCTGTTTTACCTGTTTTACTTCTTGCATTGAAGCAAACACACTCCAGACCTACAGTCCCGCTTAGCCCTGGGGTACGGCAAGCCACTACCTGCCAATTTGAAGAAGACCCATTAATTCCTACTCTTTGTTTCCTGTGTGCCAACCAGTTTTCTGTCCATCTCAAGGGACTGCCCTTAATCCCATGCACTCAAATTTTACACACTAATCTCTTATGCAGGACTTTGTCATAAGCCTTCTGAAAGTCCAAAGACACCTCATCCACTGGCTCCCCCTCGTCAGCTCTGCTAGTTACATCCTCAAAGAATTCAAGTAGATTTGTAAAGCATGATTTCCCCTTCATAAATCCATGCTGACTCTGTCCGATCCTGCCACTGTTTTCTAAGTGCTCTGCTATAAAATCTTTGATAATGGAATCTAGAATTTTCCACACTCCTGATGTCTGGCTTACTGGCCTATAATTACGTTTTCTCCCTACCTCCCTTTTTAAATAGTGGAGTTACATTAGCTATCATCCAATCTGCAGGAACTGTTCCAGAGTCCATAGAATCCTGGAAGACGACCACCAATGCATCCACTATTTCTAGAGCCACTTCCTTCAGTACCCTGAGATGTAGATTATCAGGCCCTGGGGATTTAGCATCCTTCAATCCCATCAATTTCCCCAACACCATTTCTCTACTGATATTGATCACCTTCAGTTCCTCCCTCTCACTAAACCTTGCATTCCCCAACATTTCTGGTATCTGATTTGTGTCCTCATTTGTGAAGACAGAACCGAAGTATGTATTCAATTGCTCAGCCATTTCTTTGTCCCCTATTACACATTCCCATTTCTGACCTCTGACCGCAAGGAACCTACATTTGTCTTCACCAACCTTTTTTTCTTTGCATACCTATAGAAACGTTTACAGTCAGTTTTTATGTTCCATGCAAGCTTACGCACGTACTCTATTTTCCTCCTTGTTAATCAATCCCTGTGGAAGAATCATACAGACTCGAAACGTTAACTCTGTTCCTCTCTCCACAGACCTGACGTTTTCCAGCATTTTCTGTTTTAAATTGGTGGAGGGATAAGTAATGGCTGAGATGCTGGGGCCAACTCGTCTGCTCTCTCTCATCTCCTCTTGTGGGGATTTTCACTCAGAGTACAAAGTTACTCTAACTTAAAACTACATAAATCACTGGAGCCTGATGTTTAGAGAAGCTGGGGAAGTGTTAACAAAGACTCCCACTGTAAAATTCCACAAATTGAGCAGGGGCAGCATGGTAGCACAGTGGTTAACACAGTTGCTTCACAGCTCTAGGGTCCCAGGTTCGATTCCTGGCTTGGGTCACTATCTGCGGAGTCTGCACGTTCTCCCAGTGTCTACGTGGGTTTCCTCCGGGTGCTCCGGCTTCCTACGACAGTCCAAAGATGTGCAGGTTAGGTGGATTAGCCATGCTAAATTGCCCTTAGTGTCCAAAAAGGTTAAGTGGGATTACGGGGATGGGGTGGAGGTGTGGGCTTGGGTGGGGTGCTCTTTCCAAGTGCCGGTGCAGACTTGATGGGTCAAATGGCCTCCTTCAGCATTGTAAATTCTATGATTCTATTAAATCTTCGGGTAAGAACTGTGCAAGAAGTGGCATAAAAAGAAAGACTTGCATTTATATAGCACCTTCAGTGCCCTTCATGCATTATGAGGTGAACTGAAGAGGGACTGAGAGTTGATTCAGCCAAACTTACAAAAGAGAATTGACATATACTTGAAAAGGAATAATCTGAAGGGCTATGGGAAAAGAGCGAGGAGTGAGATGAAATATATGATGGGTTGAAGGGCAGACACTTCCTGCTCTAAGTTCTCTTGGGAAAGCAAGGAAACAGATCATAGTGTCACAAATAGCTTTATCCAGAAGCAGATATAATCCTTGTTAATGTCTTTAAATGTGTGTCTTAAAAGATATAAAGGGAGATTATTATAGAGAGCAGCAGGATAGAAAATTAGCAAATTGTGAATGGGCAGTAGCAGTAATATGACTTCCTATAAACATATCAGTAGCAAGGAGATAGTTAATAGTAAAGCGAAGGTCACGACAGACAATGGAAACAAGCTTGTAGCGGAGAATTACCAAGTGACAAGAGTCCAGAGCTATGGTTAAACAGCTGGGAGTGGAAACAGCTAAATTGTTCTTGCAGAAAACTGGCACACACTCGATGGCCTGATGGGCTTGTGCTGTAACCATTCTCTGATTTACATCCTGGCTCAATTTTCACAAGGGAAATGAAATTGTAGAGGTCAGTGTGAAGTTGTTGTGGGGAATTTCCATTCCCGATTTTGCTGAAGGAGTTACTCTTAAGGGGCTTAGACGGGGCAGAGTTTGTAAGGAGCATCCAGGAGGGCTTCTTAAAACAATATGTAGACAGTCCAACTAGGGAAGGGGCGGTACTGGACCTGATATTGGGGAATGAGCCCAGCCAGGTGGTAGAAGTTTCAGTAGGGGAGCATTTCGGGAACAGTGACCACAATTCAGTAAGTTTTAAAGTGCTGGTGGACAAGGATAAGAGTGGTCCTAGGGTGAATGTGCTAAATTGGGGGAAGGCTAATTATAACAATATTAGGCAGGAACTGAAGAACCTAGATTGGGGGCGGATGTTTGAGGGCAAATCAACATCTGACATGTGGGAGGCTTTCAAGTGTCAGTTGAAAGGAATTCAGGACCAGCATGTTCCTGTGAGGAAGAAGGATAAATACGGCAATTTTTGGGAACCATGGATAACAAGAGATATTGTAGGCCTCGTCAAAAAGAAAAAGGAGGCATTTGTCAGGGCTAAAAGGCTGGGAACAGACGAAGCCTGTGTGGAATATAAGGAAAGTAGGAAGGAACTTAAGCAAGAAGTCAGGAGGACTAGAAGGGGTCACAAAAAGTCATTGGCAAATAGGGTTAAGGAAAATCCCAAGGCTTTTTACACGTACATAAAAAGCAAGAGGGTAGCCAGGGAAAGGGTTGGCCCACTGAAGGATAGGCAAGGGAATCTATGTGTGGAGCCAGAGGAAATGGGCGAGGTACTAAATGAATACTTTGCATCAGTATTCACCAAAGAGAAGGAATTGGTAGATGTTGAGTCTGGAGAAGGGTGTGTAGATAGCCTGGGTCACATTGAGATCCACAAAGACGAGGTGTTGGGTGTCTTATAAAATATTAAGGTAGATAAGTCCCCAGGACCTGATGGGATCTACCCCAGAATACTGAAGGAGGCTGGAGAGGAAATTGCTGAGGTTTTGACAGAAATCTTTGGATCGTCACTGTCTTCAGATGATGTCCCGGAGGACTGGAGAATAGCCAATGTTGTTCCTCTGTTTAAGAAGGGTAGCAAGGATAATCCAGGGAACTACAGGCCGGTGAGCCTTACTTCAGTGGTAGGGAAATTACTGGAGAGAATTCTTCGAGACAGGATCTACTCCCATTTGGAAGCAAATGGACGTATTAGTGAGAGGCAGCATGGTTTTGTGAAGGGGAGGTCGTGTCTCACTAACTTGATAGAGTTTTTCGAAGAGGTCACAAAGATGATTGATGCAGGTAAGGCAGTGGATGTTGTCTGTATGGACTTCAGCAAGGCCTTTGACAAGGTCCCTCATGGTAGACTAGTACAAAAGGTGAAGTCACACGGGATCAGGGGTGAGCTGGCAAGGTGGATACAGAACTGGCTAGGTCATAGAAGGCAGAGAGTAGCAATGGAAGGATGCTTTTCTAATTGGAGGGCTGTGACCAGTGGTGTTCCGCAGGGATCAGTGCTGGGACCTTTGCTGTTTGTAGTATATATAAATGATTTGGAGGAAAATGTAACTGGTCTGATTAGTAAGTTTGCAGACGACACAAAGGTTAGTGGAATTGCGGATAGCGATGAGGACTGTCAGAGGATACAGCAGGATTTAGATTGTTTGGAGACTTGGGCGGAGAGATGGCAGATGGGAGTTTAATCCGGACAAATGTGAGGTAATGCATTTTGGAAGGTCTAATGCAGGTAGGGAATATACAGTGAATGGTAGAACCCTCAAGAGTATTGAAAGTCAGAGAGATCTAGGTGTACAGGTCCACAGGTCACTGAAAGGGGCAACACAGGTGGAGAAGGTAGTCAAGAAGGCATACGGCATGCTTGCCTTCATTGGCCGGGGCATTGAGTATAAGAATTGGCAAGTCATGTTGCAGCTGTATAAGACCTTAGTTAGGGCCACACTTGGAGTATAGTGTTCAATTCCGGTCGCCACACTACCAGAAGGATGTGGAGGCTTTAGAGAGGGTGCAGAAGAGATTTACCAGAATGTTGCCTGGTATGGAGGGCATTAGCTATGAGGAGCGGTTGAATAAACTCGGTTTGTTCTCACTGGACCAAAGGAGGTTGAGGGGCGACCTGATAGAGGTCTACAAAATTATGAGGGGCATAGACAGAGTGGATAGTCAGAGGCTTTTCCCCAGGGTAGAGGGGTCAATTACTAGGGGGCATAGGTTTAAGGTGAGAGGGGCAAGGTTTAGAGTAGATGTACGAGGCAAGTTTTTTTACACAGAGGGTAGCGGATGCCTGGAACTCGCTACCGGAAAAGGTGGTGGAAGCAGGGACGATAGTGACATTTAAGGGGCATCTTGACAGATACATGAATAGGATGGGAATAGAGGGATACGGACCCAGTAAGTGTAGAAGATTGTAGTTTAATCGGGTGGCATGGTCGGCACGGGCTTGGAGGGCCGAAGGGCCTGTTCCTGTGCTGTATATTTCTTTGTTCTTTGTTAACTTAAAAATGCATAAATCATTGGAGCCTGAGGTTAAGAGAAGCTGGGGAAGAGCTAGCAAAGACTCCCACTGTAAAATTCCACAAATCTTCGGGTAGGAATTGTGCCAAATGTCTTAAAAGTAGGTCTTTAACAGGGTTTTAACCCAAAAGTGTATACTTTATTCTTCATGGAATCCAATAGTGGATAAATGGAATGAGCAGTAAGAGATAGATACGAGGTAATTAAGGGCATGTCTTTCTACACAGAATAAGCTTAACCCACGAAAAGGAAAGGTTTCATTTGTATAGCACTTTTCAGAACCCTTGGAGGTACCAAAACAATTTGAAGTTGATGAAATACTTAAAGTGTAGTGACTGTTGTTGAGAAATACAGCAGCTAATTTGTGCACAATAAGGTCCCACAAACAGAAATGCTAAATAATTTTTTTTCAGCAGTATTGGGTTGTGGAATTATTGGCCAGGACTCTTCTCCTCTTGTTGGAATGGTGCTGTGTGTTATTTTACTCCCACCTGAGGTGATGGACAAGTCTCTGTTTAATGTCTCATCTGAAGGATGGGTGACTGGTAGAGAACAGACATGGACTTGTTGGCTAAATTATTTGTTAAATAAATTGATTGCATCTGGAAATAGTGTTGAGAACAATTTTGTCTCCTGTTGTTGTGATGTTCCTTGTATAGTTCTCCAAGATAGCTAAAAGTCGTAGTGTTTACAAAGAACATCAAGCTATGTATTTAAAACAAAGCTAGTTTATTTTACACTACTTTAAATGGTTCACACACTCTACTGAGTAATAGCTAACAAAATAACAGTATTGAATCTATTATGTCTCTTTTAAACAGCCGACACTATCTCAACCTTGCACTATCCTTCTCTGTAAACTTCTCCCAGAATACTGAGAGACTCAGCCTTTCATAAGACTACTCAGTGATGCCATCTAGTGTTGAGATACATGAACATCATCTTGTTAACCCTCTACTCTCCTTAGATTATACATATCATTACAGGGGTCAGAGGCCTCAAATGGGTAGCCTGTCAGAAATCAATAGTCTGGATGTACTTGTCCCATCTTTGGAGCATAACAATCATGAGGAAATGCCGTTTAACAAGAAAGCCCCACCACAAATATGTGTCTGTCTTTAACACGAACTTCCCTCTACCTCACTCTTGATCCTATATCATACAGGAGAACTCTGTTCTTCTCATGGACTCCCTACAGGGCAGAAGGTCATTTGGCCTATCGTGTCTGTACCAACCCTTCGAAAGAGCTATCTAGACCCACTTCCCACCATCCTATCTCCATAACCTCACCTAACCTTTGGACACTAAGGGACAATTTAGCATAGCCAATCCACCTAACCTGCACATTTTTGGACTGTGGAAGGAAACCGGAGCACCCGGAGGAAACCCACGCGGACACAGGGAGAAAATGCAAACTCTCCACAGTCACCCAAGGCTGGAATCAAACCCGGAACCCTGGCGCTGTGAGGCAGTAGTGCTAACCACTGTGCCACCATCTTTGGACAGATCCAGAAAAAGCATCTTTTGTGACGGAAATCTTCAGTCCTCACTCCCAATGGATCCATAGAATCCCTACAGTGCAGAAGGAAGCCATTCAGCCCATCCAGTCTGCAGCAACCCTCTGAAAGAGCACCCGATCTAGGCCCCCTCTCCCACCCTATCCCCGTAATCCTACCTAATCTAACCTGCACATATTTGGACACTAAGAGGCAATTTAGCATGGCCAATCCACCTAACCTGCATTGCTGTGAATGAAGGTTGATAAACGCCCAAACCAAAACTGCTCCCTGTTTTGGGCAGGGGATTTCAGATAATCAGCCTTGTTTTGAGACTTTCAAATGTTGTGTTGTTCCTACACTCATGGGATGAAATAAAATGCTTATTCATTTAACCCTCATTGTTACCTTTAATTATTTTGGAGATGATCCTCAAATTGCCCTCATAACGACAGTACACCTTTTCTGATAAAGTCCAATTCCCCCCTCTGTGTCTGGATCCGCACCTTCTTGGGATTAAGGTTGCTGCTTATGTAGAGGATAAGTACCAACAACGGTGGTATACAGGAATGAAGTAACTGGAGAAAGTTAGATAGTTCTGCTGGAGGTCTAGATTACTTGTTTCTGTGCTTAAGCTAAGTGGTATGTTTCCATCATAAGATCATAATAGGAGCCAGAGTTGGCCATTTGGCCCTTGAGTTTGCTATGCCATTCAATAAAATCATGGCTGATCTGATTGTGACCTTAACTCTACTTTCCTGCCTACCCTCCCATAACCTTTCACTCCCTTGCAGACCAAATACCTGTCTTAACGTGGCAATGAATATCTCCAATGGCCCAACCTCTACTGCTCACTCGTGGAGAGGATTTCAAAGGTTAATGACCCCCTAAGAAACTTCTCATCTCACTTTTAATTGGGGGACTCTTTATTTTTAAACTGTGCCCTTGATTTCCAGATTTCCCCCATGAGGGAAGCATTCTCTTAGCATCTACCTTGTCAAGCTCCCTCAGAATGTTGTATGTTTCAATAAGATCACCTCACACTCTTCTAAACTCCAATGTGTATACACTCAGCCTGCTCAACCTTTCCTCATAAGGCAAACCCTTCATCCCCGGAATTGGCCTAGTCAACCTTCTCTGAACTATTTCCAATGAAAATATATTCTTCTTTAAGTAAGGAGGCCAAAATAGTCCACTTTAGGTGCAGCCTCAACAACACCCTGCATAGTTGTAGCAATGGGTGGTATGGTGGCACAGTGTTAGCACTGTTGCCTCACAGCGCCAGGGACCCGGGTTCAATTCCGGCCTTGGGTCACTGCCTGTGTGGAGTTTGTACATTCTCAACGTGTTTGCTTGGGTTTCCTCCGGGTGATCCGGTTTCCTCCCACAATCCAAAGATGCATAGGTTAGGTGGATTGGCCATGCTAAATTGCCCATTGGTTAAATTGTCCAGGGATGTGTCGGTTAGATTATGCGGTTACGGGGATAGGGGGGGTTGGGCTTGGGTAGAGTAGTCATTCAAAGGGTCGGTGCAGACTCGATGGGCCAAACAACCTCCTTCTGCACTGTAGTGATTCTATGATGGCTTGCCTTTATATTCCACTCCCCTTGCAATAAAGGCCAACATTCAATTTGCCTTCCTAATTACTTGCTGTACGTGCAATCCAACATCTTGTGATTCATGTACAAGAACACCCAGATCTCTCTGTACTGCAGCGTTCTGCATTCTTTCCATTAAAACAATATTCTGCTTTTCTATTCTTCCTGCCAAAGTGGACAACCTCCCATTTTCCCACATTATACTTTATCTGCCAAATGTTTGCCCACTGGCTTAAACTATCGATACTCATTGTATCCACCTCACAAATTATATTTGTCTCAAATTAAATGCTTTGTTCATTTTGGTGATCACCGGCACTGTAGTAATATGTTGGCCAAATTAGGCAGGGTTCCTCCCAACAGTTGGTCAATATCTTGTAACACGGGTGCCCCCTGAGAACCAACATGCAGTGCCTGTTGCAAATCCTCTGACACAGGAGGTAATCCTTGAGGTTTTAATTAGCCATCCAATCATATGGTGCCTCAATTTTAAGGATGGGCTACCTAACCCAGAAGAGTTGGTCTCCACTCAATCTAACAATCCCAATTGCATGTGTTAAAATAGGATTTTTAGGTCAAAAGCTCCCTATCCTGCTTTGTATATTATATTGCTTTGTGTCCATTCAATTGTGAGACCAGAAGAAACTGCTGCCACTTGAGGAGTTTTTGTGAATACGAAGAAGTAATAAATGGGAATTGGATGAACAGTGTGGATGGAAATCTAGGATCACTTGTTTCTGTGACGTTTTTTTGTGAGATAAGGAAGAGGGAGATGGTGAAGAAAGTATTTTATAGTAAGAAGTCTCACAACACCAGGTTAAAGTCCAACAGGTTTGTTTCGAATCACTAGCTTTTGGAGCACAGCTCCTTCCTCAGGTGAATGAAGAGGTGGGTTCCAGAAACATATATATATGGACAAAGTCAAAGATGCAAGACGACACTTTGAATGAGAGTCTTTGCAGGTAATTAAGTCTTTACAGGTCCAGGTGGAGCAACTGGAGAGAGGGATAATCACAGGTTAAAGAGGTGTGAATTGTCTCAAGCCAGGACAGTTGGTAGGATTTCGCAAGCCCAGGCCAGATGGTGGGGGGTGAATGTAATGCGACATGAATCCAAGGTCCCGGTTGAGGCGTACTCATGTGTGCGGAACTTGGCTATCAGTTTCTGCTCGGCCATTCTGCGTTGTCACGTGTCCTGAAGGTTTCTTTGGCGGACGCTCACTCGAAGATCAGAGGCTGAATGCCCTTGCCTGCTGAAGTGTTCCCCGACTGGAAGGGAACATTCCTGCTTGGCGATTGCCTTTATTCAAGAAAGCATTAAGGACAAACCTCGCAACTACAGACCAGCCTAACATCAATCATGGGTATGGTTTTGGAACCAATAGTCAGGGCACAAATTAACAGACACTTGAAGAGGTTTGGGTTAATTAAGGAGAACCAGCACGGATTTTCAAATCTAATTAAATATTTTGATGAAGTGGCAGAGTCCCACATAAAAGACTGGTTAACAAAATTGAATCTCATGGAATACGAGGATCAGTATCAACTTAGGTTTTTAAAAATTGACTTTGAACAAAAGTTGTGGTAAATGGATATTTTTCAGACTAAAGGATGATAGACAATGATCTTATCCAAGGGTCATTGTTAGGGTAAGTTTGTTTTTGGTAAATAGATTAATAACTTAAGACAGTGCAAAACAGATAGATCACTTTGCCAATGATAACAAATTTAGAGGTGAGGCAGACAGTGAGGATGATACCAGTCACCTGCAACTGAACAAGAGATAGGCTAGCAGAATGGGCAGACAGAATTTAATGTGAAATTATACATTTTGGCCGAAGGAATAGGAAAAGAGAATGTAGACTTATTGGCACAGTTGTACAGAGTGGAGAGATCGGGTAGTGCACATGAATTGATCTTTGAAGATGGCTGGACAATTTTTAAAACATATATTTTTTATTAGGGTTTTTGAAATTTAATTGCCAACTTCACAGGGCCAGACATGGCCAAAAAGTATTTACAGTAATTTAAATATATTGTGGGTCAGGCAGGAATTTGCCAGCAACCTGTCTCTTACGGTCATCTTCTCTTCTGCCTGTCGCGGGTTCTTCTTGGGTGCATTTGTTTCCCCCCCACCCCCCTCCCTCGGTCCCATGCCCTCCCCCCTTTCCGTTTTCTTCCTTATTCCATGACTTGTCCCATCTCTCTTCCCCCTCTACTTTATTGGTTGCTGACTACGAACGGGTCTTGAAACAAGTTGGTGAACAGCTTCCACGCCCTGTGAACGCCCTCTTCCGACACTCGGCTGGCGAACTTTATCTTCTCCAACCTGAGAAATTCTGCCAGGTCAGACAGCCTGCCTGCAGCCTTGGGTGGTGTGTATTAAATGTCTTTAATCTTATTGATGGGGTCAGGGTTGATGCAAATTCCCAATTTTACTCATGCAGCCCATGGACATGATGCGGGAGAGTGGGGGGGGGGGGGGGGGGGGGGCACTCACGCAGCCCACTCACTAGCCTGGGTTTCCCATTACTGTTCTACCGGGTTTACAAATCATGTTTTCCTTTTAATTCTACCACCTTTACTCATGCGGGCCATTTAATATTTTTGAGCCAAGTCACTAAGTTAAGTTCAAATCCAACACCCTCTTCAATTCAGACACATGGGGCAGGATTCTCCATCCCGCCAGCCGCGTTTGTCTGCGTGGCGCGCCCTCGCCGGCAGCGGGACCCTCCATTCTGGCAGACAGCCAATGGGATTTCCCATTGTGGCCACCCCATGCCTTCGGGAAACCCGCGGGCGTGTGCTGCCGGAGGAGCAGAGGATCCCGCCGATGGAGAATCCCGCATATGAAATCTCAGTTTCCAGGGCTGGGTTAAAATATTTCTAACACAAGGTAAGTGACCTTATACTTTACCTATTACCCTTCCTATTCCATCTCACAAACATAACCAAAATCACGCATAGTTAACTTACCAAGGGGAAGTCAATTTCATCCAAAGCCTTCGCATTTTTGTCATTTTTATTGAACAATCTTACTGAAAACAAAACATGCAATTCCAGCAAGAACATACAGATACTTTTTAAAAATCTTCATTGTATTAGAGGTAGAACACAGAATGCACAATAAAGTGCCATGTGACCCAGCACGGGCTAGTCTTATTGTGCTGATTTAAAATCCGACAACCAGAATTCATTGTTACTCCTGCAAGAGATCGGGAACACTCATGCTTAACTATAGGACAACAGCCAGGTAATCACAGGCCTGAAAAGAAACAGAAAATGCTTTAACACAAGTTACAGTAAACTAGGACAAAGGTAACATCTGAAAGGGATTGATTTGAAGACATCCAGAAAGTATTTATACAATAACTCTGAAATTACATTAAACTGTGATTTACTGGCAATGTTGTTGTGAGGTTGTGTCGGAGAATTTTTCCTGAATGGATTTGAAAAGAGTTTTGAGAGATGCATTCAGAGATGGGGAGCTCTTCTCCGATTATAAGCAATGTTCCCCTAATAGATAAATAAATGAGTAAATTTGTTCACTCTCACAAAGTTATGTTAAACGAGTCTGTCAGAATCTCCCTGCCCATGGTGAGATGGAGGCTATGTTGTTTTACATTGTGTAACAAAGTACATCAGAGCACCTGATTGATAGTGACTGAGAGATACTGGGTTTTCATTGCAGAGTATCAACCAGAATTTTGGATCAAAAGCGGTTCGAGGCTGGGTGGCACGGTGGCCCAGTGGTTAGCGCTGCTGCCTCAGGGCACCAAGGATCCGGGTTCAATCCCGGCCCTGGGTCACTGACCGTGTGGAGTTTGTTCATTCTCCCCCTGTCTGCGTGGGTCTCGTCCCCACAACACAAAGATGTGCAGGGTAGGTGGATTGGCCACGTCAAATTGCCCCTTAATTGGAAAAAAAATAATTTTTTTTCAATTCTCTAAATTTAAAGAAAAAAGCAGTTTGAGGTTATGGGGGAAGCAGGGGAGAAAGATTGGCGAGTGATGAGTGGAAGGTTAGCAGCAACGGTAATGAGTGAGGTTGTCTTAAAATGCTTTATTTATTGCTGACACTGAGAGACAGCTTAGAGGCGGCTTTGTTACTTATCCTGCGTTGCTGAAAGTAAGACTCAATAATAAGCCAGAGAGAGATTTGAACACAGAATTTTAAAATCAAAGCCTTGTTGAACTTGGGAGCGGGGGGGCGGAATGTAGATTAGTGAGCACAGAGTTCTGGATGCATAGGTCCAGGGGTGAATTTGGATAGCAGAGCTTTGGATGAGCTCAGGTTTATGGAGTAGCAGACCAAGGAAAACTGGAAGAATGGAATCTGGAAGTAAAAAAAGCCTGCAGAGAATTTCAACAGCAAACAGATTAAATTGGGGGAAGAGATGGGTTATAGAATAATTGGTCTTAGTGATGGAGAGGATGTGTGCTCAGAAAGCCAGCTGAGATTACTTCAACCTCTAATAGTAGCCAGGAAGGGAGAATGGAATTTGCAGCTAAGAAACAGAGTTTGTGATGGGTACCGACGACAAGAGCTCAAGTCTTTTTAGGGTTTGACTTAAGGGAACTTTGACGCATCAAAGCTGAAGGTCAGAGAAGCAGTCTGACAACCTAAGGGCAGTGGAGGGCGGAGATGACGCTGAGGTAAGAAATCAGTCTACACAACGAGTTTTTGGCTGATGTCACTGAGAGGCAGCATTGATGAGATGCTGGGAGACAAAGATTGGTCCTTGGGAGACTCCAGAGGTAGTGATACAGGCGCAGGAAAGTAAGTCCCAACAAACATTTAACAGAAGGGCATCTGTATGCTCAGCTACTGAATGGACAACTTTGCAAAGGGAGGCAGTTTAACAAATTCTATGAGAGAATAGCATGCTGAAGCCCCATCCTTCCCAAAAGCTGAAATGCTGTTGCACATCATTTTTAGCATGGCCACCTAGTAAACTGTCACACTCACCTGACAGCTCATGAGAAGCGTAGGTTCTGCTTCTCTGCCGCTTACTACAGTGAAGCTTGGACAACTTGCACATATAGTACTATGTTCAGTGACACTGTGCTCAAGAAGAGCTCGAAATTGCTGCACTGTCACCTCCTGTAAATAAACAGGTGAAAACCTCAAGCATTTCAACAGAGTGAAGCTACACTGGGCTGGCATCATGTGCTTAACCATAACTGAAGAGATTCTTCTATTTCAAGGTATGGCTTGTCCACAAATAGGAGAAACACACCTGTCAGCCTGCACCCAAGTGTTATCAACGGTGCTAGCAAGCGACACATTGGCACTAACTGCCTGCTCGCTGTTACTCAGTTTGAGGTCCATCAGAAGGACTCCGCTCCAGACCTCAATATAGCCATAGTTCAAAAATAGGCATAAGACCGGAATTCCAGAAGCAACATTCAATCAAGCTTGTCATCAAGGAGCTGTGGTGGGCAGCGCAGTGGCTCAGTGGGTTAGCACTGCTGCCTCACAGCACCGAGGTCCCAGGTTCGATCCCGGCTCTGGGTCACTGTCCGTGTGGAGTTTGCACATTCTCCCCATGTTTGCGTGCGTTTCACCCCCACAACCCAAAGATGTGCAGGCTAGGTGGATTGGCTACGCGAAATTGCCCCTTAATTGGAAAAAATGAATTGGGTACTCTAAATTAAAAAAAAAAAGAAATAGCATCAAGGAGCCGTAGTAAATAGGGATCTGGGGAAAATCTCTCCAGCGGTTGGAGTCACACCTGGCACAAAGGAAGTTGGCTATTGTTGTTGGAGACCAATCATTTATACCCAGGACACCTTGGAGCAGCAACTTGGGTTCAGCCATCTAAATCCATGTTGCATTACATTCACCCCGCCACCATCTGGCCTGGGCATGCAAAATCCTACCAACTGTCCTGTCTTGAGACAATTCACACCTCGTTAACCTGTGATTATCCCTCTCTCCAGTTGCTCCGTCTGGACCTGTAAAGACTTAATTACCTGCAGACTCGCATTCAAAGTATCGCCTTGCATCAAGGACTTTATCTATGTGTGTTTCTGGAACCCACCTCTTCATTCACCTGAGGAAGGAGCTGCACTCCGAAAGCTAGTGATTCACAACAAAAAGGATTCTAACCTGGTGTTGTAAGACTTTTTACTGTGCCCACCCCAGTCCAACGCCAGCATCTCCATATCAAGTGCAATTAGACCTGGGATAACACCTCAGCTTGATGGCTGAGTGATAACTGCATCACACACGTTATGCAATAACTAGTTCCAACAAGAGAGCCTAACTTCCGTTGACATTCATTGGATTTACTATTAAGGCGCCACCATCAACATCCTGTGGCTGCTCCTGCCCAGATACTAAACTGGACCAGTTTTGTAAATGCCATGGCTACAAAAGCAGGTTGGGTAGTCTGCATCAAGTAGCGTATTTTTCAACTCCTTAAAACCTCTCCACCACCAGGAGGAACAAGTAAAGGTATGATGGAGTAACCATGGGTGACTGGTCTTCCAACAACGCTCAAGAAGACACCTTACAGGATGGAGAAGTCCATTTGATTGGCACTTCATCCACTAGCTAAACATCCATTTACTACACCACTGGCTGGGGGCCGGTTAGCTCAGTTGGCTGTACAGCTGGTTCGTGCAGAGCCAATCCTTCACTGTTGTTAAGTCAAACTCCAAAAACCCTCTTCCTAACAGCGAGTGTACCTGCACCAGATAGATTCCAGTGGTTCAAGGTGGTTCACCACCATTCTCAAGGCCAATTAGAAATGGGCAGCAAATGTTGGCCTTGCTCGCGATGCCCACATCCCATGAAAGAATAAAAAAAGTGCGTGCCAATGCGGGATGCAAGCCCAGTAAGGAAGTCAGATTGCTATATGCAAGAAACTTACCCTTGTATTAATGCGCATCCCACACAAGCAAGATATAAAGTCACCGCTCGCAATTAGGTAGTTCCTGTAAAAGGAAAGTAGTTTTTGTCAGATTGTTGTTGCTTTTTCTTGAACCAAATTCTGACAAGCAGAAAGCATAGTCAGCATACATTGTAGTCAAAAACATGTTCTACTACTTTCAACCTCAATCTTCTCACTTTAGACCTCCCTTGAATTCAGGTACAGTTCTAAGCTTGATCTCTGTTTATGAAGCCCTTCACCAAAAGACTTTACAAAGCCAGCTCCCAATGGGAAAGAGTCGCATAACATTGACCCCTTTATGCAATTATTTTGCACCTATGCCCAATATCCATCTGCTCTGCAAAGCTAGTCAAACTAAATTACAAAGATTCTAATTATAGAGAAGCAAAACAAATTCAGCAGAATAATCAGAAGTATAATTTGTACAGTTCACATTGGTTTTGAAAGTAACTATTTTTGACTTTTAGAGTCCTATCAGATTGTTTGGTTATTGCAGTCTTGGCATTTTTACGCTTTGGAGAGCTGTAGGCCGATAGAAACCGACAAAGAGGAATGGTGAAAGGTCTGCCGTATATATTCTAGGTGGAGAACCCTCTGAACAAGCAAGTAGGCACATCTCAGCCAGGACATGGTTATGTTATTGTACTGGACTCGTAATCCAGAGAATGCTCATTCATGTTAATCCCACCACAATGGCAGTTTGCAAACACATGTAATATTCAGGGATGTTGTCCTGGACAGATTATATGATTTTTAACATTTTCATTAGTGGATAGTTACACCTGTGTTGACTATACATTGCTGTTTTAGGTTTTAGCCTAAATCAATGCCTAGCGACAAGTTATTTTTTGCTTCCTAATGTCAAAGAAAATCACGTTATCAGCTAAAATACAGTGGAGAAGTTTCACAATTTAACCTGTGAGCCTAATTAAAATTCTCTAAATAATAAGGCAGGTGAAGACTCAATTTGGATTGAGGGCTCACATAAGGAGCGGTCTTGGAACCAGAGAACATATCTGGAGTTAAGTTTTAAAAAGATGGGCAGCACGGTGGCGCAGTGGTTAGCACTGCCGCCTCACAGTGCCGAGGACCCAGGTTCGATCCCGGCCCCGTGCCACTGTCCGTGTGTTGTTTGCACATTCTCCCTGAGTCTCACCCCCAGAATGTAGTAGGGTAGGTGGATTGGCCATGCTAAATTGCCCCCTATTTGGATTTTTTTTTTTTTAAAGTCTCAAAAAGATGCAAAATTTAGCTCCACTTCCATCACGTTCCTCTCTAGAATTCATGCTGGATTTTAGTTTTTCTCTCACTGGCAATCAGCCTGAGTAACCATTCACCACGTATAAATAGTGGGTATCTAAAGGCCAACTGACAGAACGGAGGTATCACACTCAGTGCAGTCTCTACCCAGAATTTATGGAACAGTCAATGGGAATATGACTAGATATTAAACAGGAGTTGAAATGCTTGGGCACGTCATTTTGTTGAAACAAGGAATACAAATGCCCTCACCGTATCAGCTAATCATACAAAGACCCGAGATGGCACGTTAGCACAGTTGTTAGCACTACTGCCTCACAGCTTCAGGGTTCAATTCGGCCTCGGGTGACTGTCTGTGTGGTGTTTGAACTTTCTCCCCGTGTCTGCGTGGGTTTTCTCCGGTTTCCTCCCACAGTCCAAAGATGTGCAGGCTAAGTGGATTGGCTATGCTAAATTACCCCTTCGTGTCCAAAAGGTTAGGTGGGGTTACTGAGTTGGGGTGGAGATGTCGGTTTAAGTAGAGTTCTCTCCCCAAGGGCTGGTGCAGGCTCGATGGGCCGAATGGCCTCCTTCTGCACTGTAAATTCTATGATCTATGACCAAAACTGGGACCCCCCTGGTGTGCCATGTCATCTTAAAAATAACTTTAAATTGTTTGATAAAAGAGGCTCCAAAGTCACACAGCTTCAAGCCAGCAATGCATTGGTTGTAATGATAGAATCATAGAATTTACAGTGCAGAAGGAGGCCATTTGGCCCATCGAGTCTGCACCGGCTCTTGGAAAGAGCACCCTACCAAGCCCATACCCCCACCCTATCCCCATAACCCAGTGGGAGGAAACCGGAGCACCCGGAGGAAACCCACGCACACACGGGGAGAACGTGCAGACTCCGCACAGCCAGCGACCCAAGCCGCTGGGTCCTATTTGAAAACTATACATTTACTTTTCTCTCCAGTTCCTCTACTACAATCTTTTATAAGCTATAAAACTGTTAAATTAGGAAAGCAATAAAAGTAGATTGTTCAGCACCCCCCCCCCCCAGTCTTTTCCATCATTCAATGGTTGATCTCTATTGTATCTCCATCCACCCACAATTCTGTAAACCTTAATACCCTTCTCTAACAAAAATTAATTAGTCTCAGTTTTGAAATTTCCAATTGACCCCCAACCTCAACAGCTTTTTGAGGAAGGGTTCAAGATTCCCACTATCCTTTGTAAGAATAATTGCTTTCTGACATTTCCTGAAGGTCAATATATCCTGCCCACAGTGCAGAACCCAAATTAGAACAGTTATTTTAAACAGGGTTCATCAGAGCTTTATATAACTCTAACATAACTTTCATCCCTTTGTACTCCAGTCCCCTCGAGCCAAATAGCTTTAAAGAGAGTCAGAATTCAGCTAGGAATCCAATTCACGGCCGGATGTCAGCATACTCACGTGTTACAAACAGGGCATATGAGCCTGTCAGGAACATCGAAACCATCAAGAATGGCATTCAAACAGGCTTCATCGAAACACAAGCTTGCCTCGTACTCCTTTATGATGGCCTGTTCTACAAGAAATATAGCAGGCATAATTTAGTACTAAAATAAAAAATACATATGATACAAATGAATAATGAGGTACATGAACTTCAGTGCCAGTGTGATGCCAGGTACGTAGGCCATATGGTCCAATGACTAGTGGATCGTATCAAACAGCACGTCTCTTCAGCAATTTGCAACAGGCAAACTACAGACTGTACCCAACTAGCTTAAGCTTGAAAAACTCAGAAATAGGAGGGATTTTCCGCTGCCGATATTATTCAGTGGGTTTGGCGATGGGAGGGGAAAATGTTGCGCGAAGTCCAAACCGCATTTCACGCTGGTGTAAATGTGTGATGCGATTGTCTTCTCCGCCCGTCGATAACGTATCGCATTTCCTGACGCTCAATATGGAGAACAGCATTTGAATATATTATCATCTCATTATCAGGCCTCTACGCCTGAATCACTCCACCCTGTAAGAAAGTCCATTCACATCAGTGTGAGGGCGAAACAGCATGAAACTCCACTTGTCTCCGAAGGTGTGCATCTGGTGAGCAGAACTCCCAGGGGAGCTCAGTGGGAGAGGGTCAGGGGGCAGTGTCTAGCAAGGGGGTGTTCCTGGTGAATTGTGCACTGAAGCAGTCTTTAAAAAAGGTGCTAGATCGCTTGCAGGGCAGGCTCAATTAAAACCCCCTTCTACCAGTATTACATGGTGGGACCTGACCTCTTTATATTTTTCTGATTATGTCCTGAACGATATGGCAGAGAAAGCCATTGTGCGGCCAGCAGCTTCAAATCCACTTTTTCCACCCACTATTAGCCGATGCCAATATCCTGGAAAACTTCAGGGCAGCATGGTAGCACGGTGGTTATCACAGTTGCTTCACAGCTCCAGGTTCGATTCCTGGCTTGGGTCACTGTCTGTGCGGTGTCTGCACATTCTCCCATGTCTGCGTGGGTTTCCTCCGGGTGTTCCGGTTTCCTCCCACAGTCCAAAGATGTGCAGGTTAGGTGGATTGCCATGATAAATTGCCCTTAGTGTCCAAAAAGGTTGGGTGGGGTTACTGGGATAGGGTGGAGGTGTGGGCTTAAGTGGGGTGCTCTTTCCATGGGCCGGTGCAGACTCGATGGGCAGAATGGCCTCCTTCTGCACTGTAAATTCTATTGTGTCCAATATTAGATGTGATTCTGCACTTGCTAAACAATCTTGATTGTGCTAAGAATTACACTGACAACTAATTTGAGATCATCAATCAGGCTTGCAATGTAGCTACATATATTCAAACTCAGAGCCCTGGTCTTTGCAGGCAGATGAAGGAGGTGCATGCATTGCATCTTTTGTAATGAAACAAAATTTTGGGAGACAGCCATTCCCTGGTTCATTCCTCAGGTCAATGCCTTGACCAATCGGAATTGATCTGCTTGGTTTTGAATTTAAACAAAAGCTTGGCAGTTAACTTTTCTGCACGCATTCGCCATGGCAACGCCTCTACCAATCAAAGTCCACTTGCCAACCATTCAGCACTCTCTTCTCAAGAAGTATAAATTGTAGTTCCCTTTACAATCGGTATTCTTGCAAATCAGTCCTGATGAATGCATACCACTTCTTTCAGGAATATACAACTACTGTTCTGCCAAATGGTTACTTAGCTCATTTTCCGCCAGCCTCATCAATTACTTTGCACCTCAGTTGTTGGCGCATTTGGAAACATTGTAAATATGTTCATTATTTATTTACTTTCAAAATCAAGCTCTGAGCCATTTCAATATTTCCAAAGCCTGAGGTTGCGTTAAGAACAACTTTCATTGCATAATAACCTATAACTCTTAGATAATTTATAAGAATAAACTATCACAAACATATATTCAAAGATAGAGTACCCAATTCATTTTATCCAATTAAGGGGCAATTTAGTATGGCTGATCCCCCTACCCTGCACATCTTTGGGTTGTGGGGGCGAAACCCACCCAAACACGGGGAGAATGTGGAAACTCACCACGGACAGTGACCCAGGAGCCTGGGACCTCAGCGCCGTGAGGCAGCAGCGCTGACCACTGCACCACCGTGCTGCCCCTCAAAGATACATAGTACAATGATTGTAAAGGATTTGAATATATTAAACAATAACAGAAGTGGGAATCAATATTTGCGAGCGGATTCCCTGAAGCCATATCCTTAAGAACCATTACCGTTAGAGGTGGAGCAGAGGAGTTAACCAAATTCTTTACCAGATTATGGTTTAGCAAAGGAAATAAAAGGGTCAGAATGTATGTCAGGACTATTCAAAGAGGTTATGAATAGCCTAGAGATCAAACAGCACTCTCATCAGCCTATCATCCAGAGTCCCAGGGAGCACTAGAGAGGTGGCACCAAACTTTGAAAACCATGACGAGAGTTTATAACCAAGACTCCCCTCATCATTGGGATACTGGGATTTAATTTTTATTATTTGCGATTAGGGATGCGCCAAATGAGACTACCAAATTTAGTTGTTCGAACGGGTCTATGGGCATGAGGTTAGAGGATCACTGAAATTGATTCATGAAAAGTTATTAAATACAAAGTTAGAGACTAGCTTTTGTTTAAGAAAATATTTCATTGGACTTCCGGGTGCGGCGATGACCAGCTGAGTCGCACGTTTCGGCAGCTCCCTGTGAAACGGACTTTTGGGCTCTTGATAGGAGCCCCAACGGCAATTTTAACGGCTGAAAACACCGTGCGGTAAACCAGAAGGGTGTTCCCCCTGGACACGGATGGAAAAAGGAGAGGAAAGTGGCCGGATTGCAGCGGATCCTTTGGAACAACGGCAAGGAAGGCAAGCAGAAACCAAGATGGCGTCGGAAGGTGGCAGTTTCATATGGGGCCCTGAACAACAAGAGTTTTTGAAACGCTGCGTGGAGGAGATAAAAAAGGAAATGAAGAAAGAGTTGTTGGCCCCGATATTACAGGCGATTGAAGGGCTGAAAGAGGAACAAAAGACCCAGGAGCAGGAGCTTCGGGTCGTGAAGGCGAAAGCAGCAGAGAATGAAAACGACATACAGGGCCTGGTGGTGAAGTCGGAGATACAGGAGGCACACCAGAAACGATCTGTGGAGAGGTTGGAGGCACTGGAAAATAACGCAAGGAGGAACAACTTGAGGATTCTTGGCCTTCCTGAAGGTGTGGAGGGGGCGGACGTCGGGGCATATGTGAGCACGATGCTGCACTCGTTAATGGGAGTGGAGGCCCCGACGGGTCCGTTGGAGGTGGAGGGAGCATACCGAGTTATGGTGCGAGGACCGAGAGCAGGAGAAGCTCCCAGAGCCATAGTGGTGAGATTTCTCCGTTTTAAGGATAGAGAAATGGTCCTTAGATGGGCGAAGAAAACTCGGTGTAGTAAATGGGAGAACGCGGTGATCCGCGTCTATCAAGATTGGAGTGCGGAGGTGGCGAGAAGGAGGGCGAGCTTTAATCGGGCCAAAGCGGTACTTCACAAAAAAAAGATAAAGTTTGGAATGCTGCAACCGGCAAGACTGTGGGTCACATATCAAGGGAGGCACCACTACTTTGAGACGGCGGATGAAGCGTGGACTTTTATTGTAGAAGAAAAATTGGAATGATTGGACTACGAAAATGAACGTTTGGACAAAGTGGTGGGACGAGTGGGGGGGGGGGGGGGCGAAGAGGGATTGTATGATTAATCCTGCGGTATGGTAACTTTTCTTTCTCCCACAGGTGGTGATGGGGGGAGGTGGGGAGGGAGAGGAGATGGGGCGTTGGCCATGGGAGGCGGGGCCGAGGGAGAGGCGCGGGCTTGGTTCCCGCGCTATGATAATTATGGCGGGAATAGAGAAGCAGGAAGGAGGGGGCGCCGCACGGGGCGAGCCGTGATCACGGGGGGAAGCCGAGGTCAGCCAGAGTTTGCTGACTTCTGGGAGCAACATGGGGGGAGTAATTACGCTAGCGGGGGGTCTAGCGGGGGGGGGGGGGGGGGGGGGAGGGGGGAATTACTGGGTTGCTGCTGCTGGGGAAAGGGGGTAGTGGGTGCGGGAAAGGATGGGCGGGGGGGCACCGTCTGGGAGAAATACAGCCGCGTGGGAACTGGGCGAGAAGCTGGAAAAAGATGATGGCTAACCGGCAAGGGGGGGGGGTGGGAAGCCCCCCAACTCGGCTGATCACGTGGAACGTGAGGGGGCTTAACGGGCCGATAAAGAGGGCACGAGTACTCGCACACCTTAAGAAACTTAAAGCAGATGTGGTCATGTTACAGGAAACGCACCTGAAACTGATAGATCAGGTTAGGTTGCGCAAAGGATGGGTAGGGCAGGTGTTCCATTCGGGGCTGGATGCGAAAAACAGGGGGGTGGCTATATTAGTGGGGAAGCGGGTAATGTTCGAGGCAAAGACTATAGTGGCGGATAACGGGGGCAGATACGTGATGGTGAGTGGCAAATTACAGGGAGAGATGGTGGTGTTGGTAAACGTGTATGCCCCGAATTGGGACGATGCCAATTTTATGAGGCGAATGCTAGGACGCATCCCAGACCTAGAGACCGGAAAGCTGATAATGGGGGGAGACTTTAACACGGTGTTGGAACCAAGGCTGGATAGGTCGAAGTCCAGGACTGGTAGGAGGCCGGCAGCAGCCAAGGTGCTTAAGGATTTTATGGAGCAGATGGGAGGGGTGGACCCGTGGAGATTCAGTAGACCTAGGAGTAAGGAGTTCTCGTTTTTCTCCTATGTCCATAAAGTCTATTCACGCATAGACTTTTTTGTGTTGGGTAGGGCATTGATCCCGAGGGTGAGGGGAACGGAATATACGGCTATAGCCATTTCGGATCATGCCCCACACTGGGTAGACTTGGAGATAGGGGAGGAAACAAGAGGGCGTCCACCCTGGAGAATGGATATGGGACTAATGGCGGATGAGGGGGTGTGCTTAAGGGTGAGGGGATGCATTGAAAAGTACTTGGAACTCAATGACAATGGGGAGGTTCAGGTGGGAGTGGTCTGGGAGGCGTTGAAGGCGGTGGTTAGGGGGGAGCTGATATCAATAAGGACACATAAAGGGAAGCAGGAGAGTAAGGAACGGGAGCGGTTGTTGCAAGAACTTTTGAGGGTGGACAGACAGTATGCGGAAGCACCGGAGGAGGGACTGTATAGGGAAAGGCAAAGGCTGCATGTGGAATTTGACTTGCTGACCACAGGCACTGCAGAGGCACAATGGAGGAAGGCGCAGGGTGTACAGTATGAATATGGAGAGAAGGCGAGCAGATTGCTGGCACACCAATTGAGGAAAAGGGGAGCAGCGAGGGAAATAGGGGGGGGTGAGAGACGAAGATGGAGAGACGGAGCGGGGGAGCGGAGAGAGTGAATGAAGTGTTTAAGACATTTTATAAAAAATTGTATGAAGCTCAACCCCCGGATGGGAGGGAGAGAATGATGGAGTTTTTGGATCGGCTGGAAATTCCCAAGGTGGAAGAGCAGGAAAGGATGGGATTGGGAGCACAGATCACGGTAGAAGAAGTGGTGAAAGGAATTAGGAACATGCAGACGGGAAAGGCCCCGGGACCGGACGGATTCCCAGTTGAATTTTACAGAAAATATTTGGACTTGCTCGCCCCGCTACTGACGAGGACCTTCAACGAGGCAAAGGAAAGGGGACAACTGCCCCCGACTATGTCAGAAGCAACGATATCGCTTCTTTTAAAGAAGGAAAAGGATCCGCTACAATGCGGGTCCTACAGACCAATCTCCCTCCTCAATGTAGATGCCAAGGTCTTGGCCAAGGTAATGGCAATGAGAATAGAGGAATGTGTCCCGGGGGTGGTTCATGAGGACCAAACTGGGTTTGTGAAGGGGAGACAGCTGAACACGAACATACGGAGGTTGTTAGGGGTAATGATGATGGCCCCACCAGAGGGTGAAACGGAGATAGTAGTGGCGATGGATGCCGAGAAAGCATTTGATAGAGTGGAGTGGGATTATCTGTGGGAGGTGTTGAGGAGATTTGGGTTCGGAGAGGGGTATGTTAGATGGGTGCAGCTGTTGTATAGGGCCCCAGTGGCGAGTGTGGTCACGAATGGACGGGGATCGGCATATTTTCGGCTCCATAGAGGGACAAGGCAGGGATGTCCTCTGTCCCCATTACTGTTTGCACTGGCGATTGAGCCCCTGGCGATAGCGCTGAGAGGTTCCAAGGGATGGAGGGGAATACTTAGGGGAGGAGAAGAACACCGGGTATCTTTATATGCGGATGATCTGCTACTATATGTGGCGGATCCAGCGGAGGGGATGCCAGAAATAATGCGGATACTTGGGGAGTTTGGGGATTTTTCAGGGTATAAATTGAACATGGGAAAGAGTGAGCTGTTTGTGGTGCATCCAGGGGAGCAGAGTAGAGAAATAGAAGACCTACCGTTGAGGAAGGTAACAAGAGACTTTCGTTACCTGGGGATCCAGATAGCTAAGAATTGGGGCACATTGCACAGGCTAAATTTGACGCGGTTGGTGGAACAGATGGAGGAAGATTTCAAGAGATGGGACATGGTAGCATTGTCAATGGCAGGGAGGGTGCAGGCAGTTAAGATGGTGGTCCTCCCGAGATTCCTTTTTGTGTTTCAGTGTCTCCCGGTGGTGATCACGAAGGCTTTTTTCAAAAGGATAGAAAAGAGTATTATGGGTTTTGTTTGGGCCGGGAAGACTCCGAGAGTGAGGAAGGGATTCTTACAGCGTAGTAGGGATAGGGGGGGGCTGGCACTACCGAGCCTAAGTGAGTATTATTGGGCCGCTAATATTTCAATGGTGAGTAAGTGGATGGGAGAGGAGGAAGGAGCGGCGTGGAAGAGATTAGAGAGGGCGTCCTGTAGGGGGACCAGCCTGCAGGCTATGGTGACAGCCCCATTGCCGTTCTCACCAAGGAACTATACCACGAGTCCGGTGGTGGTAGCTACACTGAAGATTTGGGGACAGTGGAGACGACATAGGGGAAAGACCGGAGCACTGGGGGGGTCCCCGATAAGAAACAACCATAGGTTTGCCCCGGGGGGAATGGATGGGGGATATGGAATGTGGCAAAGAGCAGGTATAACGCAATTGAAAGATCTATTTGTGGATGGGAAGTTTGCGAGTCTGGGAGCGCTGACCGAGAAATATGGGTTGCCCCAAGGGAATGCATTCAGGTACATGCAATTGAGGGCTTTTGCGAGGCAGCAGGTGAGGGAATTCCCGCAGCTCCCGACACAAGAGGTGCAGGACAGAGTCATCTCAAAGAAATGGGTGGGGGACGGTAAGGTGTCGGATATATATAGGGAAATGAGAGACGAAGGGGAGACTATGATGGACGAACTAAAAGGGAAATGGGAAGAAGAGCTAGGGGAGGAGATTGAGGAGGGAATGTGGGCAGATGCCCTAAACAGGGTAAACTCGTCGTCCTCGTGCGCCAGGCTAAGCCTGATTCAGTTTAAGGTATTACACAGGGCACATATGACTGGAACACGGCTCAGTAAATTTTTTGGGGTAGAGGATAGGTGTGCGAGGTGCTCGAGAAGCCCAGCGAATCATACCCATATGTTTTGGTCATGCCCGGCACTACAGGGGTTTTGGATGGGGGTGACAAAGGTGCTTTCGAAAGTAGTAGGAGTCCGGGTCGAACCAAGCTGGGGGTTGGCTATATTTGGGGTTGCACAAGAGCCGGGAGTGCAGGAGGCGAAAGAGGCCGATGTTTTGGCCTTTGCGTCCCTAGTAGCCCGGCGCAGAATATTGCTAATGTGGAAAGAAGCCAAGCCCCCGGGGGTGGAGACCTGGATAAATGATATGGCGGGGTTCATAAAGTTAGAGCGGATTAAGTTCGTCCTAAGGGGGTCGGCTCAAGGGTTTACTAGGCGGTGGCAACCGTTCGTCGAATATCTTGTGGAAAGATAGATAGGGGAGAACAAAGAAGGCAGCAGCAGCAGCCCAGGACTTGGGGTGTGGGGGGGGGGGGGGGGGGGTGTGGCCTGAGACAAGGCAGTTGCCAATTAGGGCTAGTTTTTATTTTTTGTTATTTAATATTTATTTATTTGTTGTTGTTTTCTTTTGTTCTTGTTTAAATAAAAAAGGTCATTATTATCTGTATTGTTATAATGTTGTGTAAAGGATGCACAATGTACTGTGTTGGTTGACCAAAAATTTTCAATAAAATATTATTTAAAAAAAAAAAGAAAATATTTCATTGAAACATTTGTGATTTTCAGTTAAACAATTTAACATTTCTTAACCACCAAGCAGCCTGACACACGCAACATTAAAATAACATACCGCCCCATCTCCTGATTACCCGTATATTAAGTTCCCTGTCCTCGACTTACACTACCATGCCTCCCATTCTCTCCCCCCCCCCCCCCCCCCCCCGCAACTTTCCCCCCCACCCTTACTGCTGACGTTCAATGTTCCTTAAAGAAGTCGATGAACGGCTGCCACCTCCGGGCAAAGCCCTGGGTTGAACCTCTCAAGGCGAACTTCATTTTTTCCAGACTGAGAAACCCTGCCATGTCGCTAACCCATACACCTGAGTTTGGAGGCTTTGAGTCTCTCCATCCCAGCAAAATCTGTCTCCGAGCCACCAGGGAGGAGAAGGCCAGGACATCAGTTTCCCTCCACGCCCCCCCCCCCCCCCCCCCAGATTTTCCGATACCCCAAATATTGCCATTTCCAGACTCTGAGTCACCCTCCCTTCCAGGGCCTCTGATGTGACGTCCGCAAATCCCTGCCAGAATCGCCTCAACTTCGGACACGCCGAGAACATGATTCGCCCGGCTTCCCCCACAGCGTCCGCACCTATCCTCCACTTCTTCAAAAAACCTGCTCATCCGGGCTACCGTCATTTGGGTCCTATGAACCACCTTGAACTAAGCCTGGCACACGACGAGGATGAATTAACTCTCCTCAAGGCCTTTTCCCATATTCAGACTTCCAACTCCTCTCCCAACTCCTCTCCCAACTCTTCCTCCCACTTTCTCTTCATCTCCCCGATTGGTACCCCTTCCCACTCCATTAATTCCTTTATATCTCCGAGACCCTCCCCATCCCAACTCGTTTTTGACATCACTTCATCCTGTAGTCCCCTCAGGGGGAGGCGAGAAAAGCTTGGAACCTGCCTCCGAACAAAGTCCTGTACCTGCAGTTCCACCCGGCAACTCAAACTCCTACTCGAATGCCTTCCAGGCTCGGGAAACCCTCCTCAATGAAGAGATCCCCAAATATCTCAATCCCTGCCCACATTCACCTCCTAAAGCCCCCATCCAGCCTCCCCGGAGCAAAACGGTGATTATCACAAATCGGTGACCACACTGATTGTATGTCAGGACTATTCAAAGAGGTTATGAATAGCCTGGAGATCAAACAGCACTATCATCAGCTTATCACACTCCAGTCCCATGTGCTGTCTCCATTGCCCCCACACCCTCAGGGTTGCCACCACCACTGAGAGACTAGCTTTTTAGACTAGGCCTCAAATCGCAGGGAAAAGTGGGCAGCACGGTGGCGCAATGGTTTGCACTGCTGCCTCACGGCTCCAAGGACCCGGGTCCGATTCCGGCACCGGGTCACTGTCCATGTGGAGTTTGAACATTCTCCCCGTGACTGCGTGGGTCTCATCCCCCCAACCCAAAAATGTGCAGGGTAGGTGAATTGGCCACGCTAAATTGCCCTTTAATTGAAAAATATAATTGGGTACTCTTAAATTTATTTATTTTTTAAAAGTTCAGGGAAGGACTAACTGGGGCCTGTGGGGTGGTGGGAAAACGTTTGAAGACAGCTCAATAGGAAATTAAAGCAAGGGCTGATAGGAAGGCCCAGACTTGTAGTTATACAACAGGAGAGAGAGTGCTCGTGTTATTATCTGAAAGCTAGATTCAGTGGCAATATCACATTGAGATTCAATCACTTTGAAAGGAAATTGAGCGAGGTATACATCCCAGATAGACGCAAATCACACAGAGTGTGTCATGTGAACATGTTAAAGAAGTATTGGGTTAGAGCGGATGAGAACAAGCAGGAGTTTGTGTTAGTAATGAAGCAAGGAGAAGACGAAGAGTTAAATTCTGACAGTGACTTCCCCATAATTCATTTGGGCAATGAGGAAGTACTAGAAAATTTAAACTAGTAGTTACGACTTCTCCCAGATAAGAGCCGTAGCGAACTGAGATTTACTGGAGACCTATAAATGCAGACAAAAACTAGGTAGAACGAAGTTAGCAGTGCATGATGTAGATGTGGGGGCCATTTCCAATCAAACAACATCCATATAGATTAAGTCCAGCTATGATAACGCAGGTGCAGAAGGCATTGAGTATATGCTCTAGAATGACCTTATTGAATTGAGTTCTAGTGATTGGAGCTCCCCTATTGTCATGGTGCCCAAACCGGATGGAACTCAGAGACTGTGTGGACTACAGGCAGGTAAATGCCGTAGACAACAGGGACTCAACTCTTATTCTATGTTTGGAAGACTGCATTGAAAGCGTGACGGTCAAAATTAATCAACAAAATAGACTCGTTAAAGGGCAAGTGCCTTTGACTGAGAGGGCAAAGAAGATCTCTGCCTTTGTGACACCTCAAGGATTTTATCAATTCAAAGTTCTGCCGCTTGGGATGAAAAACGCCCCCACAAAGTTTCAGAGGCTCACGGAGTGCTTCGAGGATTGAGTCACTGTGCCGTATACATTGATAACTTAGTGGGTGTTCAAGTACTCTTGAATTTTGTAACATTCAATAAGATAGAAGTAATAAAAAAAGGTTGAGAAATGAAACAACTTTCAATTAAGACATTTCTTTTAAAGAAAAGGGGGAGGAAAGGTGTCATGGATCTGCCCAGCAACAGGTAGACATTTGCCTAGCAATATGAATGTAACAAGGCATGATGGGATGCGATCTGTCCAGCATCAAGTGTCATTGGTCTGCCCAGCAACGGGTAGAAATCTGCCCATCCACAGGAGGAGACAACATTCAAAAGGCATAATGAGATGTGATTTTAAAAATAACAAGATGCTAGATAAATTATACATAGATGCCAGCACCCTCAGAAACAGAAAGGCAGTTTACACCTAACAACCAGCGAGGCCAGTCTCCAATTGAACAGCCAGGAGCCTAGGCTAGCATCAAAGTCTTCAAGCCAAGGTCATGCAGCAACCTTCTTAAAGACAGTTTAACTATCTTTGCTGGACCAGGAAAAGACTTTTCCCAGACTTGACTATCAGCCCTGTATTGTGTGGTAACGATAAGCAGGATTTGACTTAGAGATTTACTTAATTTGGATGATGTTTGGGGAAAGGGAAAGGCTTAAGGAGTCCAGGAATCATAGATATAGTTTGGAACATGGGTATGTGCTACATAAACTGTGTGTTTAGTGATTCATATACTTAACTGTCCTAGAGTATTGTAGTCCTGTTTGTGTATATTTGTCTTTAATTTAATAAATGATATTTACTAATTGTTACATGACAACTGGGTTGGCTACTGTCACTGGGGTTTCACTTGACTCCGCACATCATCAAAAACAAAACTATATACCCTCACGAACCGGAGCCCCAAATTGGGATACCCGCAGCGTGGTTCGTGACAGTAGGAATAAGACATTTCACACAGCAAAGTCAATTGAAGTTAAAAGATTGAAGAGATCAATTGACCATATTTACCTCACCTCAAGCTCATTAGCAGAGTAGGCATCAAGACACTATTGTAGCAATTTATGCTGGTCCTCTATGATATTTAGTGCAGAGGTATAGTTTATAAGTAGTTTTACCTTCATTGAGGAGCTCCTGTTGAATTTCCTCAAATTCTGCCAATTCATTTATATTCTCCAATGGATTCAGAACCTGAGGAGCAAATCAAACCAGAGAAACATCATTCCAATGATGGATTTCTAACAAGGTGAAAGCCTTAGGATTCGCATTAACGAGGGGGTTGTATATATAACTATGCCAGTTAATTTCTTCATGCAAAAGGCAAGAGAGCATGGAACACATTAGTGGGCAGCACGGTAGCCTTGTGGATAGCACAATTGCTTCACAGCTCCAGGGTCCCAGGTTCGATTCCGGCTTGGGTCACTGTCTGTGCGGAGTCTGCACATCCTCTCCGTGTGTGCGTGGGTTTCCTCCAGGTGCTCCGGTTTCCTCCCACAGTCCAAAGATGTGCAGGTTAGGTGGATTGGCCATGATAAATTGCCCTTAGTGTCCAAAATTGCCCTTAGTGTTGGGTGGGGTTACTGGGTTATGGGGATACGGTGGAGGTGTTGACCTTGGGTAGGGTGCTCTTTCCAAGAGCCGGTGCAGACTCGATGGGCCGAATGGCCTCTTCTGCACTGTAAATTCTATGAAATTCCCAGAAAATGACAGGTGCAGAATTAATTCAGGCATTTAACAAAAAGGAAAATAGAAATGGTTATAGGAGGGTAGCGTGGCTCAGTGGTTAGCACTGCTGCCTCATGGTAGCTGAGGATCCAGGTTCGATTCCGGCCCCAGGTCACTGTCTGTGTGGAGTTTGCACATTCTCGCCGTGTCTGTGCATGTCTCATCCCCACAACCCAAAGATGTGCATGGGAAAGGGGAAGGCTTAAGGAGTCCAGGAATCATAGATATAGTTTGGAACATGGGTATGTTCTAAATAAACTGTGTGTTTAGTGATTCATATACTTAACTGTCCTAGAGTATTGTAGTCCTGTTTGTGTATATTTGTCTTTAATTTAATAAATGATATTGTCCACTCTAAATTGCCCCTTAATTGGAATTTTTTTTTTTTTTTTTAAAGCCTAGGCAATGGGCATTCAAGTAATAAAAAAACTGTCATGGCCAAAAGCAATAAATTAAGTGGCCTCCAGCTGTTTCCATGTTGTGAAGAGTTGGAAGCATAAAATGCTGGGTTACAACTGAACAGCCCATTAATCTGTAATTGTTAAAGTAGTCCATAGAATCATTGCAGTGCATGAGAGGGGCATTTGGCCCATGGGGTCTGAATTGACTCCCCGAAGCAGCACTCCACCATGGCCCACTCCCCTGCTCCAGCCATATAATCCATGGCCAAACCACCTAACCTGCACATCCTGTAATATGCCAACCTGTAACATGCACCAGATCCATTCCAATCACATCATTGCAGAAGGGTGCGATTAGACTGTGACAAGTTTTAGCAGTTTCCATTATAAATGTAGCCATGATGTGGAGATGCCGGCGTTGGACTGGGGTGAGCACAGTACGAAGTCTTACAACACCAGGTTAAAGTCCAACTGGTTTGTTTCGATGTCACTAGCTTTCGGAGCGCTGCTCCTTCCTCAGGTGATTCACCTGAGGAAGGAGCAGCGCTCCGAAAGCTAGTGACATCGAAACAAACCTGTTGGACTTTAACCTGGTGTTGTAAGACTTCGTACTATTATAAATGTAGACACGGAAATTGATATTGAAAAGGTAGTCAGGAAGTCTGCAGCTGCAAGATTTGAATGACATTACAGGTATTGGTTATTTCAAGGGGTGTCTGCCATCCCTGTTTATTTTAAGATTTACAACACAATTTCAAAACATACAAAATTAAAATCTAGAATGAGATCCCATCATCAGAAGGGTGACGATATGAACAAACCTCTGTTAAACTTCCCTTCTTCCACAGCGATTGGAAATTGCCATCTAGTACTTTCAGAGCTCTCCATTCTTCTTCCATCACCTCTTGCACAAGCAAGGATCCATTTGGGCTGCAGTTTGGATTGTCTCCCACATGCCTGTACCTATCCAACAGCTTTGCCCGGCTGTTCTTCAGTCTTTCTACGCACCTCTGGGAAGACAGAACACGGGGAACCAAAGTTACTGTACATGATAAAGGAATAAATATTTCTTGCTGCAAATCAGAGAGATAGGAACATTCCTGCAATTTCTCGGCAAAGACATGGGCAATAATTATTGCCAAACATTTGTTCAATACTTCCACATTTAAATCACAAGCAGTGGAGAAATTCTTATTTTAACGCATTCTGTAAGAAAGGTAATGCATAATTCAAAATTAAAGAAAGATCTCTGATTTATACACATTTTCACAACTCCAAATCACTTTGAACAAAGCAAGATTTTCCTGAATTGTTGGTTTTCCACTTTCCTTAATAGAAGATACTGTCCTCATCCACATTAATAAAATAGTTTGGATCCAGCTTACCTATACCATTTTATTTACATCAAGATCCTCTTAACCACCTCTCTAGATTGTAGTGAAATGCTCCAAGAGGCTTAAAATTATCTGACAGAAGTCAGGCGCCGAGGTCCCAGGGTTGATCCTGGCTCTGGGTCACTGTCCGTGTTGAGTTTGCACATTCTCCCCATGTTTGCATGGTTTCGCCCCCACACCCCAAAGATGTGCAGGGTAGGTGAATTGGCCACGCTAAATTGCCCCTTAATTGGAAAAAATGAATTGGGTACTCTAAATTAATTTTTATAAAAATGATCTGATAGAAAATATCCTCACAATGCCAGAGCTGGCACCAGCCAGACCGACGCATTAAGACAAGCTCCCCTCTGCCTGCTTCTGCGATTCCGATGGACGTTAATGATACCACAACACCATTTGATGATGAGCTGTTAATTCTCCTGATGTTCTGGTCAACATTCCTTTCTCAACAAACACAAAAATAAGCAACTAATTTTTCATCTCATTGGTGCTAGGGGGCATTTCTTACCTCAGAACTGCTGCCACAATTATGAGCACTTCAATAGTAATTTACTGTTCGGCATGTTGAGATTTTGGCAAGAGAAGGCACTCTCCACATTTAATTTGTTTCTTTACAAGTTAAGGCTACGCAGATACATTACATGAGGTTAAACACTTCAACTCAATATTAAAGAGAGATTTATATAAAACCCCAATTCAGTCACAGGGCTTTGAAAAGGGAACTTTCCTTAGCAACGCTGCTCTAAAAAGAGTAACTCTAAGAGGTCCAATTTGAGATGACTATCCCAGACTCCAGAAGTTAAACAGCAAGTGATCACTGGATAAGAATGTTTCTACTCCTTATTCTTCCCCAAGATATTGACTCTTTTCTGAGAGTGGTTTCATGGATACTGGACATCTTCTGATACTTCTTCACGCAAAGGGCTTTCACTCATGTAATTAGAACATGCTTCACAGCTCTGGTCTTCACATTACAAGAAGGATAAAGGAGCATTGGGTATATCTTCCAGGATTCTATAGACTCTAGATCTATCCCTGCAGATTGGAGGGTAGCTCACGTCACTCCAATGTTCAAAAAGGGAGGTAGAGAGAAGGCAGGGAATTATAGACCAGTAAGCTGAACATCGGTAGTGGGGAAAATCCATCATCAAGGACTTTATAGCGGAACATTTAGAAAGCAGTGGCAGGATCAGTCAGAGTCAGCATGGATTTATGAAGGGGAAATCATGTTTGACAAATCTGCTGGAATTCTTTGAAGATGTAACCAGTAGTTGACAAGGGGGAGCCGGTCGATGTGGTATATTTGGACTTTCAGAAGGCATTTGACAAAATCCCGCACAAGAGATTATTTTGCAAATTTAAAGCACATGAGATTGGGAGAAATGTATTGAGGTGGATAGAAAACTGGTTGGCAGAGATGAAACAAAGAGTAGGGATTAATGGGTCCTTTTCAAATTGGCAGGCAGTAACTAGTGTGGTACCACAGGGATCGGTGCTGTGACCCCAGCTATTCACAATATATATTAATGATTTGGATGAGGGAATAAAGTGCAACATCTCAAAGTTTGCAGACGATACCAAGTTGGGTGGGAGGGTGAACTGTGACGAAGATGCAGGGATCCTACAGCATGATCTGGACAGGTTGGGCGAGTGGGAAAACCAATGCCAGATGTAATCTGGATCTGGATAAGTGTGAGGTTATACACTTTGGAAGCAAAAACAGGAAGGCAGATTACTACTTGAATGGTTGTAAATTGGGAGAGCGGAGTGTGCTGCGGGACCTGGGTGTCCTTGTGCACCAGTCGCTGAAGGTAAGCATGCAGGTGCAGCAGGTGGTAAAGAAGGCTGATGGTATGTTGGCCTTCATTGCGCGAGGTTTTGAGTATAGAAGCAGGGATGTGTTGCTGCAATTATATAAGGTCTTGGTGAGGCCACAGCTGGAGTATTGTGTGCAGTTTTGGTCTCCTTGTCTGAGGAAGGATGTTCTTGCTCTCGAGGGAGTGCAGCAAAGGTTTACCAGACTGATTACAGGGATGGCAGGACTGTCATATAAGGGGAGATTGACTAGGTCGGGATTGTTCTTGCTGGAATTCAAAAGAATGAGGGGATCTCATAAAGCCTTATAAAATTTTAATGGGACTAGACAGGGTAGATGGAGGGAAGATGTTACCAATGATGGGTGTTTCCAGAACCAGGGGTCACAGTTTGAGGATTCAGGGTAAACCATTTTGGGCAGATATAAGGGGACATTTCTTCAACCAAAGAGTGGTGAGCCTGTGGAATTCATTACCACAGGAAGTAGTTGATGCTAAAACATTGAATATATTTAAGAGGCAGCTAGATATAGTACGTGTGAAGAATGGGATCAAAGGCTATGGGGAGAAAGCAGGATTAGGCTATCAAGTTGGATGATCAGCCATGATCGTGATGAATGGCGGGGCAGGCTCGAAGGGCCAAAAGGCCTCCTTCTGCTCCTATCTTCGATGTATCTATGTACCTATGAATTAGACAAAGCTCAATCTTTGTGAGAGGAAGAATAGCAAAAATAATGGTTTTAAATTTGTGGACTGAACATCAAAATACCAATGTAAACAGGATGCAGTGAATTGAACTGTTACGCATGACAATTTGGATGTTTGGCTGCTGGAGATTCCCTTTACGATCTTGGACATCAAAAGACATGCAGACCTGGAAGCAAATGAAGATCAGCCTGAACAGAGTGATTTAGAGCCTGTTTACAAATTGCCATCAGCGTTTTCCCATTATCTTCAAAGAAGGGCAAAGAAACTCCTGAATCCAGAACGTAAAAAGGGGTGGGACAAGAGATTTCATCTTGAGTTAGTTTATGTTCGCTGAAACACAGAAACCAGGTGGTTTGCCAGCAATGCTGTTCTTGACAAAAGTTAACCAGACTAAACAAATTATGAAACCTTTATCCCTGGTTCCAGAATGTGTACAATCCAATATTGATTTTCATAAGTAACATGAAGAATGCAAATGTTGGTACAATTTTCACAGTAAATTCATTACATTGTAAATGTAAGCCTACTTGTGACACTAATAAACATTATTATTTAACAGGATTGTGGAAAAACTATATAGGCTATGCAAAATGAAAAAGGGGATCTCTTGTGGAGACTAAAATAGAGTAAATCGGCTAGTAAAAGAAATTTGCATTTACAAGAGACTCAAGATTATAAGCCATGATGTGGAGATGCCGGCGTTGGACTGGGGTGAGCACAGTAAGAAGTCTTACAACAACGGGTTTGTTTCAAACACTAGCTTTCGGAGCACGGCTCCTTCCTCAGGTGAATGAAGAGGTATGTTCCAGAAACATATATATAGACAAGTTCAAAGATTCAAGACAATGCTTTGAATGTGAGCATTTGCAGTTAATTAAGTGTTTATAGATCCAGAGATAGGGGTAACCCCAGGTTAAAGAGGTGTGAACTGTCTCAAGCCAGGACAGTTGGTAGTGTTGCTCTTTCTAGCTTTAGTCTACTTGCTCTGTTTAGGTCACCTTTGCTCATGAGTCGCCAGGTATCTTTATACCGCCACGTGGTTCAAGTTCTGGTTATGATTAATAACACAGCACACCGCTTGGTAAGGATTAAAACAGTGGTCATTTATTATATACAACAAGCAATATTAATACCCTAATACTACTATTTATATAATAAACCTATCACTACTGGCCAATACTTAACTTAGGAAGAGCCTACCAGGTCAGGGAAACGAATGGGTTGTCCAATCAAATCTGGCCCGCGGGATTCAAAAGGCTGCTACAGGTCGGTGGCTAGGTGTCTCTACCGGATAGCGATCGTTGGATTCAAACTTACACTTGCCGGTGGCTGGTCTTGCGAAGGTCTCGAGCAGGCGAAGAGGAGAGAGAGAGAGATCTGAACTTGGACCTTCACTTTTATAGGGCCCAGGGGCTTCCCGCCTCCCGGGGCGGCCCTTGACCCCGAGTCCCAAGTGATTGGATTCTGTCCCCAGTCTCTGGGGTCGATGTGTCCAATGGTGAGGCGATTCCTTGATCGGGGGGTGGTCGCTCACCTGTCTTTGTTTCGGCCACTGCAGGCGCTGACAGATCTGGCCCGATATTCAATTGCTAATATGTTGCAATTGTTCCCGGGGATAGCCGATTTAACTGTGGATGTCTGAGTAGATTAGGTGTAAACAGTCCTGAATGCAACTGCGGATACCTGGGTTGATGGGCTGTTGATAGCCCCGAGTATCGATCTGGGCTACGTTCCCAGAGCTGAATATGCAAACCTGTCTGCAGCTGCCTGCTTGTGTCTTCTTGGCTGCTTTTCCCAGCAGTCTTGCGGGTTAGTCATTTTAAACTGGGTTTTGGCCAGATTAATCAGAACGCAGCCATTTTACATGGCTACATACCCGCCTTGTGATCCTAACGCGAAGCGTGAAGGATCACATAAATTTTGTCCTCTTCGTTTCCCGACTGGGGAGCACCTCCCACATGGCCACTACTCTGACCCTAGCTATGCACAAAAATTTACCTAAACAATTCTTGAGGGCGCTATGTCAGGCAGGGGCATGTATCTATAAAAAAAATAAACTGGGAACCTCTAATTTTACCTAAACACTCTATACTCCTAAACATTGCATTATCCTATCTTCCTAAAACATACAACAACAATCACAACATTTAATATACTCTTTCCTGGCTTGGCAGTCAAGCTCAGGATCATACATTTTTTCAATTTTTATGAAACGTTCCGTATATCTCTTTATTTACAGGAATAATGCACGTGAATACTCTTTATTCTTTATAGGTCGCGGGGGTCTGGGGTCTGGTCATAGCCGAATATCGGGGATCGGATCTGATATACCGGGGCTCGAGCGCGGTACGCTCTCCTTTTCCACTTGCGGAGGCGCATGGTCTGTACTGCACAACTGAGTATAGCCAATGCTAACAGTGCCTCAATGATGTATGATAGGGAGTACCATGTTATGAGCTTGGCACACCAGATGATGCAGCGTGGTTGGTGACTGGGCCCTCGGTACTACGGGGCAGTGAAGCGTTAACGGCAGGGGGGTTTGGAGTAATGGGGTCCGCGTTCCCGCGCAACCAAAAGTCCATAATAAATATGTTGAGCACGAAGAAAGGAGTCCTCATGGCTGTCTTCTTTCTTTTCCTTTTCCTGTTTGCTGGTTTTCTCCGGACTTGGAGCTTCTGTAAGACAAGCGTAGTGTGTGTAAATACTTTGGTTTAATATCTGGTGTGTTAGTGTGTCTGTCCTTCTTGGGGCCAATTAAACCCTTATAATTGGTCACAGCATGTGACTCTCCCCCCATTTTTTTTTCAAAACAAACGTTTGGACACGGCACACTTCCCAATGGTGGACCAGTGCTAACTTTATCATCCAAATGCTCTATGATGTAAATAGCATGTGGCAGCAACCCAAAGGTTGCCTAAATTTAATAAAACTGTTTTTGAAAGAAAAGTTCGAATGAGGTGCGTGTGGGCCGCGACGGGTACGATTTGGGTGGAGTCCCCGGGTAGGACGGCTACCAATACCGTATCTTCCCTACCCGAGCGTTTTTGACCAACAGGGGGGGGTCCCCAGGCAGGGCGGGTCTCACGCCGTTTCTCCACTGCCTGAGCGACCAAAGAACGGACAAAAATGTAGTCATCATGGTGGGGTTACTGTTCTGATTCTACCAGCCAATCAGAAGAGTAGCTACGATTGGGCGTCTGGTCTGGTGGGCCTCCGAGGCAAGTCCTCAGAGGTATCAGCCGAATGGGCGTGTGGCGGTGGTGTGTGTCTGAGGCAAGTTCTCAGAGGTATCAGCAGAATGGGCGTGTGGCCGCGGTGGGTGTCAGTGGGAAAAGTTAAAAGTCCAGGTGAATGGGTGTGGGGCGGTGAGAAAATTCTCCTGTAGGACGAACAACATTTAACAAACAGACAGACAACATAAAACATTCTGCAGGTTCCATCAGAAAGGACAACACTTTTCACCAAGTGTCTCCTTTAAATCATCATGTGGACACCTCAGTTCTCGGTCGCTACGGGCTCTGCCTTTTTCTTATCGAGAGTGCCTGTCGGTTGGGCACTCTGTGGTTTCTTAGGGCCATTGCATTCTCTAGCAAAATGTCCCAATTTTCCGCAATTGTAGCACTCATGCGGTTTGGCTGGGGGGCTGTTCTTTCCCTCGTTTACCCAGGCGGGATTGTGAAGAGTCGTTCTTACTGCCTGCACGTCTGCGGTGGCTTGGTTTTCCTCGGGTGTGCTAGTGGCTGATTTACTGTGAGCCGCTTGTTCCCAAACGCTGGACAATCTCTTGACCACCCACTTCTCATTATGAGCCTCCTCCGAGGGGTCATAATTGCTACAGGCATTCTGTCCTGCTTCCGTGGCATGGGAGATAAGGTTGCGGGTCCACTTGGCCATATTGTCTGGGGACAAATGGGCACGATCTACGTTGCCGAAAACGGCTTCAAAGTGAATCCACAAGAGTCTGCGAACGCTTTGGGGTGTTCAGACTTTTTCTGTCTGCATTTATTCAGACCGTCTACGGGGTCGCCCCGGTTGTACCCGATTGCATCCAGGATCGCGGTATGCATTTCTCCTCCTACATTCTGTGGGTCGGGAAGGGCTGCTGCGACCGATGGGTCTAAGCTGAGGTCCGTGAGCTTTACCTGCTCTTTCTCATCCAGGCCGTACATGGTCGCCTGGTGTTTGACGGTGGCAAAGAAATGGTGTGGGTCTGAAGCGGGGAAGAACGGTGTTATTTTGGCACACGCGTCCCGTAATTGGGTCACTGAGAGGGGGGTGGAATATAAGACCTCCGCCTCGTCTGCTGTGGCGGTGCGGTGGGTTGTTACAGGGTTCATGGGAGCCTGTATTATCAGTTGTGTGGGGGGTGGGGGTGCTTTCCTCCTTTGGGGTTTTCCTTGCGCACATGCTCCCTGAACATATCGCTGCGCTGTCTCTTGCAATTCTTCCCAATCAGGGCCGTCTTCCTGTTCTAAACTTTCCCCAAAAGGTTTCTTGAAATCCCTTTTGGACAGAAAGCAGTGCTTTCAAGTCTGCAACCTGCTTTCGGCACTTAGCATGGTCTAAAGTACTCTGCCTTTGTTCCGTTGTTGTGGCGTGGAGCGCTCTCAAGGCTGCCTTGAGATCACTGCATTGTTTCTGGAGCTTCTCTAACTGGTTTTCTGTTTCTTTCTTTACCAGGACTGCACGCTGCAGGTCCTGATAAGCCTTCTCATATTGTGACTGGAAACTACTCAAGTGCGCCAGACAAGATTGGTGACCCCGTTTGGCGTCAGCCACCTCTTCGTCTTTTGCTGCTAATTTCCCTTTCAATTCCTGGTTCTCTTTCTCAATTTCACATATATCGATTTTACTTATCTGATGTATGCCTTCTATTTCCTTGCGGAGCGTCCCGACGACCTCCTCTGTGCCTCGCAATTGCGCCAGACAGGACACAATTGCCATCGGCTTGCGCGCTTTTGCTAAACTCTTTCTGTGAATCTCACTCAGGTTCTCCCACCAAGTATGCCCTATACTTTCAGGACCTGAGTCGTCGTTATTGCAGAAATCCTTCCACACGGGCCATCCTTTGCCCTGCAGAAATTTGCGGATTTCCACCTCCCAAATGGGACACTGTCCCACTCCTACGCTGCTGACTGGTGCAACAGCAAAATCTTCAGGGCTGCATCGCTTGCATTGCCTGCATGGCTCTCTTATCTGCTCGTTACGTTCAAATTTGGAACAGGGGCCAAGGTGGTGTGGTAGATACGGGTACGGCTTGCGCTAATTTCCGAAATGTCAACTGACGATAGTTTTGACGCAACAAAAAGTCTATCAGTTTTGCCTTATAACCCTGTTAGTTACGCATGCATATACACACTTCCGAATTGTGAATTATTAACCAGAACTGCTTGAACACTTGTTTTTTTTTTTCCGATTGGATTCTAATTCAAAATGTTGGGGTTCTCCCGGAGTGGTTTTCCACTTCTAAGTCGGGTCCCACCAAAGTCGCCAATTATGTTGCTCTTTCTAGCTTTCGTCTATTTGCTCTGTTTAGGTCACCTTTGCTCATGAGTCACCAGGTATCTTTATGATACCGCCACGTGGTTCAAGTTCAGGTTATGATTAATAACACATCACATCGCTTAGTAAGGATTAAAACAACGGTCATTTATTATATACAACAAGCAATATTAATACCCTAATACTACTATTTATATAATAAACCTATTACTACTGGCCAATACTTAACTTAGGAAGAGCCCACCAGGTCAGGGAAACGAATGGCTTGTCCAATCAAATCTGGCCCGCAGGATTCAAAAGGCTGCTACAGGTCGGTGGCTAGGTGTCTCTACCGGATAGCGATCGTTGGATTCAAACTTACACTTGCCGGTGGCTGGTCTTGCGAAGGTCTCGAGCAGGTGAAGAGGAGAAAGAGAGATCCGAACTTGGACCTTCACTTTTATAGGGCCCAGGGGCTTCCCGCCTCCCGGGGTGGCCCTTGACCCCGAGTCCCAAGTGATTGGATTCTGTCCCCAGTCTCTGGGGTCGATGTGTCCAATGGTGAGGCGATTCCTTGATCGGGGGGTGGTCGCTCACCTGTCTTTGTTTCGGCCACTGCAGGCGCCGACAGGTCTGGCCCAGTATTCAATTGCTAATATGTTGCAATTGTTCCCGGGGATAGCCGATTTAACTGTGGATGTCTGAGTAGATTGGGTGTAAACAGTCCTGAATGCAACTGCGGATACCTGGGTTGATGGGCTGTTGATAGCCCTGAGTATCGATCTGGGCTACGTTCCCAGAGCCGAATATGCAAACCTGAATGCAGCTGTCTGCTTGTGTCTTCTTGGCTGCTTTTCCCAGCAGTCTTTCGGGTTAGCCATTTTAAACTGGGTTTTGGCCAGATTAATCGGAACGCAGCCATTTTACATGGCTACAGTAGGATTTTGCAAGCCCAGGCCAGATGGTAGGGGATGAATGTAATGCTTTATCAAGATGGCGCCGGAGCGAGGCGACTCTCTGCGAGCTCTCCCAAACAGATCCACTTTTTACTTAACTTGTACTCGTTCTAATCTTTTAAAAATTAATTCTAAAACTAATATTATTACTAACCTCTCTCTTTTACATTGTATATGTTGTGTTGCCCTATTATGTATTTCCTCTTCTTCCCATGTATTTAATGATCTGTTGAGCTGCTCGCAGAAAAATACTTTTCACTGTACCTCGGTACACATGACAATAAACAAATCCAATCCAATCCAATGAATCCCAGGTCCCGGTTGAGGCCGCACTCGTGTGTGCGGAACTTGGCTTTAAGTTTCTGCTCGGCGATTCTGTGTTGTCGCGTGTCCTGAATGCCGCCTTGGAGAACGCTTACCCGGAGATCAGAGACTGAATGCACTTGACTCAGCAGTGTTCCCTGACTGGAAGTGTACATTTCTGCCTGGTGATTGTCGCACGATGTCCGTTCATTCGTTGTTGCAGCGTCTGCATGGTCTCGCCAATGTACCATGCTTCGGGACATCTTTTCCTGCAGCGTATGAGGTAGACAACGTTGGCCGAGTCGCACAAGTATGTACCGCGTACCTGGTGGGTGGTGTTCTCACGTGTAATGGTGGTATCCATTTCAATGATCTGGCACGTCTTGCAGAGATTGCCATGGCAGGGTTCTGTGGTGTCGTGGTCGCTGTTCTGAAGGCTGGGTAGGTTGCTGCAAACAATGGTTTGTTTGAGGTTGCACGGTTCTTTGAAGGCAAGAAGTGGGGGTGTGGGGCTGACCTTGGCAAGATGTTCATCTTCATCGATGACATGTTGAAGGCTGCGAAGAAAATGTCATAGTTTCTTTGCTCCGGGAAAGTACTGGATGACGAAGGATACTCTTGTCGGTTGTGTCTTCTGAGCAGTTCGGTGCGGTTTTTTGCTGTGGCGCGTTGGAACTGTCGATTGATGAGTCGAGCGCCATAGCCCGTTCATACGAGGGCACCTTGTACGATGGGTTTCAAGATGCCCTCAATGTAGCCAGAGAGGTTCTCACACAGGGTCCCATTGCCTGAAATGATAGGACGGCCTGGTGTGTTGGCCTTGTGTATTTTCGGGAGGCAGTAGAGTACGTGGGATGAGAGCACGTAGGCTGCTCTGAAGGTCTGGATCCAAGGTCTTGATCAGTCTGTTGAGTTGGCGGATGTGTTCCTTGGTCGGATCTGCGGGTAACTGTCTGTAGTATTCCTGGTTGTTGAGTTGTCGGTATGCTTCTTTGCAGTAGTCCGTTCAGTAGGACGGTGGCCCCTCCATTGTCTGCTGGTTTGATGATGATGTTGCAGTTGGTCTTGAGAGCGCAGATGGCGTTGCGTTGTGCTTGGGTGACATTTGGGGCTGTCTTGTGAATGCGACTGATGAATCTGGCATTGACGCGACCTCTGACGGCTTGAGCATACACGTCGAGTCTAGGGCAGCGGCCTTCCAGAGGGGTCCAATTCGACTCTTTCCTCTTCAGTTGCCACACCGCAGATCTCTCGGTCTGCTGTTCCGGTTCATTGGTAGTCTCCTTGGGTTCGCTGTCGTCCTCTTTGGGTCTATGGAAGAATTCCAGGAGCCTCATTCGCCTGATGAATTCCTCCGTGTCTGCCGCGAGACTGATGGGGTCCATTTTGCTGGTGGTGCAGAAATTGAGCCCTCTGCTGAGGACTTCGATTTCATCTGGTTGAAGGGTGTAGTCCGACAAGTTGACAACAGATTTCCCTGTATTGTTTTCTCCTATGGTACCGGGGAGGCTTGGTTGCTGCTGGTGGTAATGCCGAGTTTCTCAAGCTTCCTGTTCTTGGTGTGCATATAGGTGGCATAGTATCATTGTCTCATCTGTTTCGCGGTGTTCTGTAGCTGGTCTGCTGCGTCCTGAGCGCAAGTTGAGAACATGGCCTCTATCTTGGTTTCCAGGTTGCGGCGTCTGCTGTAGAGCTGGCGGACGAGGTGGTTGAGGAGTGTGAGAGAGGTGCGATGGCAGAGTCTCTCATCGTAGTCTGTGTTGTAGGTCGACTTGAGTGGGTTTGTGATTTGTAGCCCTTTCGGGATCTTGTCTGCTTTCTTGCATCTTTGTAGAAACTTAATGTCAGGGTCTATATGCGCGATCTTCCTGGAGATCCTCTCCACTTTGAGCCGGCAGTTTACGGTGTCGATGGTAGCCATGATGTGGAGATGCCGGCGTAGGACTGGGGTGAGCACAGTAAGAAGTCTTACAACACCAGGTTAAAGTCCAACAGGTTTGTTTCAGACACTAGCTTTTGGAGCACGGCTCGTTCCTCAGGTGAATGAAGAGGTATGTTCCAGAAACATATATATAGACAAATTCAAAGGTACAAGACAATGCTTTGAATGCGAGCATTTGCAGTTAATTAAGTGTTTACAGATCCAGAGATAGGGGTAACCCCAGGTTAAAGGGGTGTGAATTGTCTCAAGCCAGGACAGTTGGTAGGAATTTGCAAGCCCAGGCCAGATGGTGGGGGATGAATGTAATGCGACATGAATCCCAGGTCCCGGTTCAGGCTGCACTCATGTGTGCGGAACTTGGCTATACGTTTCTGCTCGGCGATTCTGCGTGGTCATACTGAACAGAACGGACTGCTGCAAAGAAGTATAACGACAACTCAACAACCAGGAACACTACAGACAGTTACCAGCAGATCCGACCAAGGAACACATCCGCCAACTCAACAGACTGATCAAGACCTTGGATCCATATCTTCAGAGCAGCCTACGTGCTCTCATCACACGTACTCCCCGCATTGGAGATCTCTACTGCCTCCCGAAAATACACAAGGCCAACACACCAGGCCGTCCTATCGTTTCAGGCAATGGGACCCTGTGTGAGAACCTCTCTGGCTACATCGAGGGCATCTTGAAACCCATCGAACAAGGTATGCCCAGCTTCTGTCGCGACACGATGGACTTCCTACAGAATCTCAGAACCCATGGACCAGTTGAACCAGGATCATTCCTCGTCACAATGGACGTCTCGGCACTCTACACCAGCATCCCCCATGACGACGGCATTGCTGCAACAGCCTCAGTACTCAACACCAACAACTGCCAATCTCCAGACGCAATTCTGCAACTCACCCGCTTCACAACGTCTTCACCTTCGACAACAAGTTCTTCATCCAGACGCACGGAACAGCCATGGAGACCAAATTCGCACCTCATTATGCCAACATCTTCATGCACAAGTTTGAACAAGACCTCCTCACCGCACAGGACCTTTAACTGACGTTATACACCAGATACATCGATGACATTTTTTTCCTTTGGACCCACGGCGAAGAATCACTGAAACGACTACACAATGACATCAATAAGTTCCATCCCACCATGGACGATTCTCCAAAATCAGTTGCATTCTTGGACACACATCTCCATCAAGGACGGTCACCTCAGCACTTCGCTTTACCACAATCCCACGGATAACCTCACGAGGCTCCACTTCTCCAGCTTCCACCCTAAACACATTAAAGAAGCCATCCCCTATGGACAAGCCCTCCATATACACAGGATCTGCTCAGACGTGGAGCGAAACAGACATCTACAGACGCTGAAAGATGTCCTTGTACGAACGGGATATGGTGCTCGACTCATCGATCGACAGTTCCAACGCGCCACAGCAAAAAACCGCACTGACCGCCTCAGAAGACAAACACGGGACACAACCAACAGAGTACCCTTCGTCGTCCAGTACTTTCCCTGAGCGGAGAAACTACGACATCTTCTTTGCACCCTTCAACATGTCATCGATGAAGATGAACATCTTGCAAAGGTCAGCCCTACACCTCCACTACTTGCCTTCAAACATAGCCAGTGTTGTTCCTCTGTTTAAGAAGGGTAGCAAGGATAATCCAGGGAACTACAGGCCGGTGAGCCTTACTTCAGTGGTAGGGAAATTACTGGAGAGAATTCTTCGAGACAGGATCTACTCCCATTTGGAAGCAAATGGACGTATTAGTGAGAGGCAGCATGGTTTTGTGAAGGGGAGGTTGTGTCTCACTAACTTGATAGAGTTTTCCGAGGAGGTCACAAAGGTGATTGATGCAGGTAGGGCAGTGGATGTTGTCTATATGGACTTCAGTAAGGCCTTTGACAAGATCCCTCATTGTAGACTAGTACAAAAGGTGAAGTCACACGGGATCAGGGGTGAGCTGGCAAGGTGGATACAGAACTGGCTAGGTCATAGAAGGCAGAGAGTAGCAATGGAAGGATGCTTTTCTAATTGGAGGGCTGTGACCAGTGGTGCTCCGCAGGGATCAGTGCTGGGACCGTTGCTGTTTGTAGTATATATAAATGATTTGGAGGAAAAGGTAACTGGTCTGATTAGTAAGTTTGCAGACGACACAAAGGTTAGTGGAATTGCAGATAGCGATGAGGACTGTCAGAGGATACAGCAGGATTTAGATTGTTTGGAGACTTGGGCGGAGAGATGGCAGATGGAGTTTAATCCGGACAAATGTGAGGTAATGCATTTTGGAAGGTCTAATGCAGGTAGGGAATATACAGTGAATGGTAGAACCCTCATGAGTATTGAAAGTCAGAGAGTTCTAGGAGTACAGGTCCACAGGTCACTGAAAGGGGCAACACAGGTGGAGAAGGTAGTCAAGAAGGCATACGGCATGCTTGCCTTCATTGGCCGGGGCATTGAGTATAAGAATTGGCAAGTCATGTTGCAGCTGTATAGAACCTTAGATAGGCCACACTTGGAGTATAGTGTTCAATTCTGGTCGCCACACTACCAGAAGGATGTGGAGGCTTTAGAGAAGGTGCAGAAGAGATTTACCAGAATGTTTCTGGTATGGAGGGCATTAGCTATGAGGAGCGGTTGAATAAACTCAGTTTGTTCGCACTGGAATGACGGAGGGGCGACCTGATAGAGGTCTACAAAATTATGAGGGGCATAGACAGAGTGGATAGTCAGAGGCCCAGGGTAGAGGGGTCAATTACTAGGGGGCATAGGTTTAAGGTGAGAGGGGCAAGGTTTAGAGTAGATGTACGAGGCAAGTTTTTTTTTTTTACACAGAGGGTAGTGGGTGCCTGGAACTCGCTACCGGAGGAGGTGGTGGAAGCAGGGATGATAGTGACATTTAAGGGGCATCTTGACAAATACATGAATAGGATGGGAATAGAGGGATACGGACCCAGGAAGTGTAGAAGATTGTACTTTAGTCAGGCAGCATGGTCGGCACGGGCTTGGAGGGCTGAAGGGCCTGTTCCTGTGCTGTACATTTCTTTGTTCAAACAACCACGCAACCTCAAACAAACCATTGTTTGCAGCAAACTACCCAGCCTTCAGAACAGCGACCACGACACCACACAACCCTGCCACGGCAATCTCTGCAAGACGTGCCAGATCATCGACATGGATACCACCATGACACGTGAGAACACCACCCACCAGGTACGCGGTACATACCCATGCGACTCGGCCGACGTTGTCTACTTCATACGCTGCAGGAAAGGATGTCCCGAAGCATGGTACATTGGCGAGACCATGCAGACGCTGCGACAACGAATGAACGGACATCGTGCGACAATCACCAGGCAGGAATGTTCCCATCCAGTCGGGGAACACTTCAGCAGTCAAGGGCATTCCCGGGTAAGCGTTCTCCAAGGCGGCCTTCAGGACGCGCGACAACGCAGAATCGCCGAGCAGAAACTTATAGCCAAGTTCCGCACACGAGTGCGGCCTCAAACAGGACCCGGGATTCATGTTGCATTACATTCATCCCCCAGCATCTGGCCTGGGCTTGCAAAATCCTACCAACTGTCCTGGCTTGAGACAATTCACACCTCTTTAACCTGGGGTTACCCCTATCTCTGGATCTGTAAACACTTAATTAACTGCAAATGCTCGCATTCAAAGCATTGTCTTGAATCTTTGAATTTGTCTATATATATGTTTCTGGAACATACCTCTTCATTCACCTGAGGAAGGAGCCGTGCTCCGAAAGCTAGTGTTTGAAACAAACCTGTTGGACTTTAACCTGGTGTTGTAAGACTTCTTACCAAGATTATAAGAACTGACACTCTCCGGATTTGAAATTTCAATCGTTACATTCAGATGGTTGTTACAGGTTAAATATTATAATGCTGCCAAGGCTAAATGCACAACAATGAGATGAACCAGAAGAGAAAAGAATGTTACTGTACTGTATGTAATATTTTAGCTATTATCATGTTTACAATATTGTATTTTGATAGTGTTATGGAAAAAAAAATCATTGCCACAGTAATACTTTTTTCATTTGGCCCATCGAGTCTGCATCAACCCTCTGAAAGAGTACCCAAACCAGGCCCAATCCCCCATAACCATAGCTAATCTTTAGACACAAAAGGGGCAATTTATCAGGGCCAATCCACCTAACCTGCACATCTTTGGACTGTGGGAGGAAATCGGAGCACCCAGAGATAACCCTCACAGACACGGAAGAAAGTGCAAACTCCAACAGACAGTCACCTGAGGTCGGAATTGAACCTGGGTCTCTGGCGCTGTGAGGCAGCAGTGCTAACCACTGTGCCACCAAGATGGCTTTAAATGGCATCTTTCAATTTAAGATAAAGCAGGATGTGCTGAATAGGGGACGGTGATCATACCAATTCTACCTAGCGACGGGCCTCTGTGATCTGCAACCCAAACCCATTGAAATAAATTTCTCACCTTGACACAAAATGAGGCAGTGATGTTTGTAAGACAAGAGTGACACAGAGGAACAAAAAAATGATTTACTGCTGTGGGGTGAATCAGTGCCTACTGCTATAAAGACTAGGGAGAACAGTTTTTGTGTTAACAGCTGAGCAGAATGTCTGTCAAATCTGAATTTCTGTTCAAAGGGAAGGGAACAGGACTAATGGGACATTGAGATTTAAGGAACAAGGAGGTGGGCCTTGCTGGTGGAAGTATTTTCTGGATTGCTTCATTTTAGTAGATTGATTTCCAAAGGACACTGGAAGATTCAATCAGCTGTGACAGGGAGCAGAGCGCCTGCTGGAATCTGGGAGTTAAACTTTATTGCTACCCATCAGCCAGAAGCATGGCATAAAGTAAAGTCTTGCCAAACAATCAGCACTCGTTTTTCCTGTAGCATAAATTGTGTGATTGTTTGAAACTTGGCATTCTTGTGTTTGTCCTGATGAGTCCAAGATGAAAGGCTTAAGCAACACATCCCTTTTTAGCAATATTCAGGTTCTGTAGTACCAAGCAACCATTCTAATATATTACCCCAATCCCGTGAGCCCCAACCTTGTGTAAAACCTCATGTTCCATCTTATAGATTGCTTTTGAAAAAACAATTACACACTTCCAGAGGGTTGGTGCAGACTTAAATGGGCTGAATGGCCTCCTTCTGCACTCTAGGGATTATAAAGTGGGCGGCATGGTAGCACTGTTGCTTCACAGCTCCAGGGGCCCAGGTTCAACTCCTAGCTTGGATCACTATCTGTGCGAAGTCTGCACGTTCTCACAGTGTCTACGTGGGTTTCATCCGCAACTCCGGTTTCCTCCCACAGTCCAAAGATGTGCAGGTTAGGTGGATTGGCCATGCTAAATTGCCCTTCGTGTCCAAAAAGGTTAGGTGAGGTTACTGGGTTACGGGGATAATAATAATAATCTTTGTCACAAATAGGCTTACATTAACACTGCAATGAAGTTACTGTGAAAAGCCCCTAGTCGCCACACTCCGGCGCCTGTTCGGGTACACATGATGTGGAGATGCTGCCGTTGGACTGGGGTGAGCACAGTAAGAAGTCTTACAACACCAGGTTAAAGTCCAACAGGTTTGTTTCAAATCACTAGCTTTCAGAGCATGGCTCCTTCCTCAGGTGAATGGCTCCTTCCTCAGCGTACACAGAGGGAGAATGCAGAATGTCCAATTTACCCCACAAACACGTCTTTCTGGACTTGTTGGAGGAAACCTACATAGGTTTACAAGGTCCCACAAAGGGACATGCTGCTAAGAAGTAGTTTCGGTGCCAGGTCTCGGTTCCCCACTTCAACTCAATCAAATACTACAATTATACTTAGGAAAGAAAGAATGCTAAATATTATGTGTCAGCAATTCAGAACAATATTTTCCATTATATGCATTAATTCATTGATCATCTGTTCCTGGCTTTACACACAAAAATATCACACTTAACAATTGGGAAAGAACTGACAGCAGCTCAAATAAGGTCTCCTGTCCTCCTGGGTAGTAATGATAAAATAATCTTTAGCTGTACTGCAGTGAAACGAAAATTTAAGGTGAAGTATAATAAGAAAATGTAAACTCCAACCGGTATTAGTCAACTTCAAACAGAACGACAGGACAGTCTCACAAGATCCATTTTGTGCATGGCGTGAGTCCATCGAAGAAAAGCCTTGTATTTATACTGTGTCTTTCGGGAGATCCAAACGAACTTACAACCAACATTAGGGCAGCACGGTAGCATTGTGGATAGCACAATTGCTTCACAGCTCCAGGGTCCCAGGTTCGATTCCGGCTTGGGTCACTGTCTGTGCGCAGTCTGCACATCCTCCCCGTGTGTGCGTGGGTTTCCTCCGGGTGCTCCGGTTTCCTCCCAGTCCAAAGATGTGCAGGTTAGGTGAATTGGCCATGATAAATTGCCCTTAGTGTCCAAAATTGCCCTTAGTGTTGGGTGGGGTTACTGGGTTATGGGGATTGGGTGGAGGTGTTGACCTTGTGTAGGGTGCTCTTTCCAAGAGCCAGTGCAGACTCGATGGGCCGAATGGCCTCCTTCTGCACTGTAAATTCTATGATTCTATGAAACATTTAAAGTGTGGTCACGCTTGCAATGTTGATAACATCACTGCCAATTTGACCATGAGAGTTTTTGGAACCTTGCCATGTATTAATGACTAGGTAATGTTTTAGTCATGTTGGTTGAGAGATAAATATCATACAGGACATTGGGGAGAACTTTTCCTCTTTGCATTGTGTCATGGGATATTTACATCTACCAAAAGCACAGATGGGGGTCTCGATTTCATCTGATAGATGCAGCACTCCTGCACCGGACTGTCAGCCTAGATTTCTGAGCTTTGTTCTATAGAGTGGAACTCGGATAAATAATTTTCTGTCTTGAGCCACGGCTGCCAGCAGATTGACTTGGCTAGAGAATACAGATTGGAAATATCAAAGTATGCAGTATCTCAGAATTTAGAGCAAACAGCAGGGATTGCACTTTTAGAAATTCCACCTTGGTGCAGTGGTTAGCACTGCTGCCTCACAGCACCAAGGACCTGGGTTGGATCCCAGCCCCGATTACTGTCCATGGGGAGTTTGCGCATTCTCTGTGTTTGCGTGGGTCTCACCTCCAGAACCCAAAAATATGTGCAGGGTAGGTGAATTGGCCATGCTAAATTGACCCTTAATTGGGGGGAAAAAAGAATTGGGTACTCTAAATTTATACCAAAGAAATTCTGCATACCACAAGCTAAAAGGAGAAATTCTGAATAGTAAAAATTGCCAAATATCTCTCCTGGTGCCAGCCCTGGTACATTGACAACATAGCAGGAAACTGTCAGAGCAACCAATTGAATGTTTGGGTGGTACAGTGTGATGCGCAGAGGTGGGCATATCCAGCTGACTGCCTCCTGGCCTATCCCCAGGCCCACCAGCTCCAGCCTGTCCCACCTTTGCCCCGTCCCTCACCGGGCCTGCACAGCCAATCTGAACCATCTCACCCCACATCCTGAACACACTGGCAGGTTGACCCTACCACTCCTGCCTAACCTCTCCTCGGGTGGGGGAACATAGCTTCAAACAAGAGAGGTCTACCATTTAACCGCTCCAGTCCCGCTGACACCAGTATTTCCCCGACTTCAATCTCCGGGCCTCTCACCTTCCTGTATGTCTCTTTCCAGGGGGCAGGCCGGATTTTAAATAGAGCTCTGTGCCTGGGATCCGCTTCCATCCTCTGATGGATCCGGCTCTCACCCAGCAACCAGCGCCATGGCCGCTTCGACCGCGCAGGCGCAATAACCGTTAGCGCCGGCCCGACGCCCCGTGGGGGAAGGGGCGCGCATGCGCACCACGCGATCACCTATTGGCCGGCGGTGATAGTGACACACTTCCTGGTGGTTCCGGCAAGATGGCGGATGTCTGTGCGCACTGGTGGGCGGAGCTGCTCAACCATCCCGTTTTAGACCGGCTGAAGAGGGGGGAAAGAGATTGGGATGGAGCGGCCAAGAATATCATCTCATGCGTCGACAATGATCTTTTCTTCTGGGATTCGAACCAATGCGTGTTGTTCACATCTAACATCAGGAACCTGAACAACGGCGTCAATACCTACCAGGTTAATGGCCCGCGCGTGGGCCCCCCGGGGGGGGGCGAATCGAATGTTATACTGGGAGGAATTTGGGGGGGGGGTTGAATATGATATTGGGAGGGATATGGGGGGTGGAATATTGTATTGGGAGGGATATGGGGGTGGGGTGGAATATGATATTGGGAGGGATATGGGGTGGAATACGATATTGGGAGGGATATGGGGTAGAATGTGATGTTGGGAAGGATATGGGGGTGGAATACGATATTGGAAGGGATATGGGGGTGGAATATGATATTTGGAGGGATATGGGGGTGGAATATGATATTTGGAGGGATATGGGAGTGGAATATGATATTGGGAGAGATATGGGGGTGGAATGTGATGTTGGGAATGGGGGTGGAATATGATATTGGGATATGATGGGAGTGGAATATGATGGGAGGGATATGGGAGTGGGATATGATGGGAGGGATATGGGCGTGGGATATGATGGGAGGGATATGGGCGTGGGATATGATGGGAGGGATATGGGCGTGGGATATGATGGGAGGGATATGGGAGTGGGATATGATGGGAGGGATATGGGAGTGGGATATGATGGGAGGGATATGGGAAGGGGATATGATGGGAGGGATATGATGTTGGGATGGCTATGTGGGTGGACTGTTGGGAGGGATATGTGGTGGGATATGATGTTGGGTGGAAAATAGGGTGAGATATGCTGGGTGGGATATGGGATGTGGAATAAGATTTGGGTTGGAATATGATGTTGGGAGTGGAATATGATGTTTGGAGGGATATGGTGGGTGGAGTGTGATGATTGGAGCGATGTAGGTCGTGGTATATGATATTTGGAGGGATATGGGGTGTGGAGTATGATATTTGGAGGGATATGGAGGGTGGAATATGTTGGGGGGATATGGAGGGTGGAATATGTTGGGGGGGATATGGAGGGTGGAATATGTTGGGCGGGATACGGAGGGTGGAATATGTTGTTGGGGGGATATGGAAGGTGGAATATGCTGTTGGGGGGATATGGAGGGTGGAATATGCTGTTGGGGGATATGGGGGGGGAATATGATATTGGGAGGGATATGGGGGGTCGAATGTTATATTAGGAGGGATATGGGGGTGGAATACGATATTGGGAGGGATATGGGGGGTGTAATATGATATTGGGAGGGATATGGGGGGTGGAATAGGATATTGGGAGGCATATGGGGTGGAATATGATATTTGGAGGGATATGGGGGTAGAATATGATATTGGGAGGGATATGGGGGTGGAATACGATATTGGAAGGGATATGGGGGTGGAATATGATATTTGGAGGGATATGGGGGTGGAATATGATATTTGGAGGGATATGGGAGTGGAATATGATATTGGGAGAGATATGGGGGTGGAATGTGATGTTGGGAATGGGGGTGGAATATGATATTGGGATATGATGGGAGTGGGATATGATGGGAGGGATATGGGAGTGGGATATGATGGGAGGGATATGGGCGTGGGATATGATGGGAGGGATATGGGAGTGGGATATGATGGGAGGGATATGGGAGTGGGATATGATGGGAGGGATATGGGAAGGGGATATGATGGGAAGGATATGGGATATGATGGGAGGGATATGATGTTGGGATGGCTATTTGGGTAGACTGTTGGGAGGGATATGTGGTGGGATATGATGTTGGGTGGAAAATAGGGTGAGATATGCTGGGTGGGATATGGGATGTGGAATAAGATTTGGGTTGGAATATGATGTTGGGATTGGAATATGATGTTTGGAGGGATATGGTGGGTGGAGTGTGATGATTGGAGCGATGTAGGTCGTGGTATATGATATTTGGAGGGATATGGGGTGTGGAGTATGATATTTGGAGGGATATGGAGGGTGGAATATGTTGTTGGAGGGATATGGAGGGTGGAATATGTTGGGGGGATATGGAGGGTGGAAAATGTTGGGGGGGATACGGAGGGTGGAATATGCTGTTGGGGGGATATGGATGGTGGAATATGCTGTTGGGGGGAAATGGGGGGTGGAATATGATATTGGGAGGGATATGGGGGGTCGAATGTTATTAGGAGGGATATGGGGGTGGAATACGATATTGGGAGGGATATGGGGGGTTGAATATGATATTGGGAGGGATATGGGGGGTGGAATAGGATATTGGGAGGCATATGGGGTGGAATATGATATTTGGAGGGATATGGAGGTAGAATATGATATTGGGAGGGATATGGGGGTGGAATACGATATTGGGAGAGATATGGGGGTGGAATGTAATATTGGGAGGGATATGGGAGTGGAACGTGATATTGGGAGGGATATGGGCGTGGAATACGATATTGGGAGGGATATGGGGTGGAATGTGATGTTGGGAAGGATATGGGGGTGGAATACGATATTGGGAGGGATATGGGGGTGGAATGTGATATTGGGAGGCATATGGGGGGTGGAATACGATATTGGGAAGGATATGGGGGTGGAATGTGATGTTGGGAATGGGGGTGGAATATGTTATTGGGAGGGATATGGGGGTGGAATATGATATTTGGAGGGATATGGGAGAGGGGTATAATGGGGGGGATATTATGGGAGTGGGGGGTGTGATGGGAGTGGGGGAGGGGGGTGGGGGGGTGATGGGAGTGGGGTGTGTGATGTTGGGATGGCTATGTGGGTGGACTGTTGGGAGGGATATGTGGTGGGATATGATGGGGTGGAATATGATGTTGGGAGGGACATGGGGAGTGGAGTATGTTCAAAGTGATATGGAGGGTGGACTATGATGATAGGAGCGATTATAGGGCGTGGTATATGATGTTTGGAGGGTGGAATATGTTGTTGGGGGGATATGGAGGGTGGAATATGCTGTTGGGGGTGATATGGAGGGAGGAATATGTTGTTGGGGGCAATATGAAGGGAGGAATATGTTGTTGGGGGATATGAAGGGTGGAATATGTTGTTGGGGGGATATGAAGGGTGGAATATGTTGTTGGGGGGCATATGGAGGGTGGAATATGTTGTTGGGCATATGGGAGGGTGGAATATGTTAGGGGGCATATGGGGGGTGGAATATGGTATGAAAGGGATATGGGTGCGATATAGTGGATTCTGGTACGGGGTGGAATAGGGTACGGGGGGGTTGGATTAGGATATAGGGTGGATGAATGGATGGGGCAGAGGGGTGGGTGGATGAATGGATGGGGCAGAGGGGTGGGTGGATGAATGGATGGGGCAGAGGGGTAGGTGGATGAATGGATGGGGCAGAGGGGTGGGTGGATGAATGGATGGGGCAGAGGGGTGGGTGGATGAATGGATGGGGCAGAGGGGTGGGTGGATGAATGGATGGGGCAGAGGGGTGGGTGAATGGATGGATGGGGGAGAGCGGTGGGTGGGTGGATGGATGGGGGGAAACTGGGTGGGTGAGGTGGTGGGATGGCGGAGAGGGGTGGCATGCGAGAGGGATGGGTGTGGGGAGAGACGGGGGGGTGGATGGATGGACGGACAGGAGAAGAGGGGTGGACGGATGGAGGAAAAGGGTGGGTGGACGGACAGACAGGGGAGAGGGGTGGGTGGGCGGACGGGGGAGAGTGATGATGTCCTGCAGAAATTCAGGGAGTTGGGCAGTAAGTTAAGAAGCAGGACCTCTAGGGTTGTAATCTCAGGATTACTCCCTGTGCCACGTGCCAGTGAGGCTAGAAGTAGGAGGATGGTGCAGCTAAAAACGTGGCTAAACCAGTGGTGTAGTAGGGAGGGTTTCAGATTTCTGAACCATTGGGATTTCTACCAGGGCAGGTGCGACCTGCACAAGAAGGACAGGTTGCATCTAAACTTTAGAGGCACCAATATCCTGGCTGGGAGGTTTGGTTGTGTCACTCGGGAGGATTTAAACTACTATGGCAGCGGGGTTGGATATCAGAGTGTTAGCTTAGAAGATGTCATAACTGAAGGGGAAATAGCGAACAAAAATAATAGAACATCACCCTCAGGCAGAGCAAAAAGGTGACAAGTGTGAGAAGGGAGGTGGTCAATGCAGGACTGAGGGTATTGTACCTAAATACACGCAGTATACGGAACAAGGTAAATGAGCTTGTTGCGCACATTGAAATTGGCCGATACAATGTTGTGGGCATCACAGAGATGTGGCTGCAAGGGGATCAGGGCTTTGATCTAAATATACAAGGATATGTGTCCTATTGAAAGAACAGGCAGATGGGCAAAGGTGGCGGGGTTCCATTGCTAGTGAGGAATGAAGTTAAATCGATGGCAAGGAGCAATATAGAATCAGAAGGCATAGAATCTCTGGGTAAAGTTGAGGAATCGCAAAGGTAAAAAGACCATAATGTGGGGCAGAAAATAAATTAGGAGATCGAGAAAGCATGTAAAAATGGCAATATCGCAATAATCATGGGCGACTTCAATATTCATGTGGACTGGGAAAATCAGGTTGGTAGTGGATACCAAGAAAAGGAATTTGTGGAATGTTTAAGAGATGGTTTTTGGAGCAGCTTGTCGTAGAACCCACTAGGGAACAGGCAATTCTGGATTTGGTGATGTGTAATGAGGCAGACTTGATTAGGGATCTTAAGGTGAAGGAACCCTTGGGGAGCAGTGACTACAATATGATATAATTTACCCTGCAGTTTGAGAGGGAGAAGCTGGAGTCAGATGTAACGGTATTACAATTAAATAAGGGTAACTACAAAGACATGAGGGAGGAGCTGGCCAGAATTGATTGGAAAAGGAGACTGGCAGGTGGAACAGAAATGGCAGGAGTTTTGGGGGGTTATTCGGGAGGCGCAGCAGACATTCATCCCAAGGAGGAGGAAACATGTTAAGGGCAGGACAAGGCATCCATGGTTGATGAGGGAAGTCAAGGACAGCATAAAAGAAAAAGCATACAAAGTGGGAAGCCAGAGGATTGGGAATCATTTAAAAGCAAGCAGAGGACAACTAAAAACGCAGTGAGGGGCGAGAAGATGAAATATGAATGCAAGTTAGCTAATATTATAAAAGAAGATGGGAAGAGTTTCTTTCAATATATAAAAGGTAAGAGAGAGGTAAAAATAGACACTGCACCACTGAAAAACGTGGCTGGAGAAATAATAATAGGAAACAAAGAAAAGGCAGACAAACTGAATAGTTACTTTGCATCAGTCTTCACGGTGGAAGACACCAGTGAGATGCCAGAGCTCCAGGAGAATCAGGGGGCAGAGGTGAGTGCAGTGGCCATCACTAAGGAGAAGGTTCTGGGGAAACTGAAAGGTTTGAAGGTTGATAAGTCACCTGGACCGGATGGACGACACCCCAGGGTCCTAAAAGAGATAGCTGAGGAAATTGTGGAGGCATTGGTGGTGATCTTTCAGGAATCACTGGAGGCAGGAAGGGCCCCAGAGTACTGGAAATTACTAATCTGTTTCAGAAGGGAGGGAGGCAGAAGATGGAATATTATAGGCTGGTTAGCCTGACTTTGTTCATTGGTAAGAATTTAGAGTCTGTTATTAAAGATGAGATCGCAAAGTACTTGGAAGTGCATGGTAAAATAGGACTGAGTCAGCACGGCTTTGTCAAAGGAACGTGATGCCTGACAAATCTGTTAGAGTTCTTTGAGGAGGTAACAAGGAAGTTAGATAAAGGAGAACCGGTGGATGTGATTTATTTAGATTTCCAGAAGGCCTTTGACAAGGTGCCGCATAGGAGACTGTTAAATAAGTTAAGAACCCACGGTGTTAAGTGTTAGATCCTGGCATGGATAGAGGATTGGCTGACTGGCAGAAGCAGAGAGTGGGGATAAAGTGGTCTTTTTCAGGATGGCAGCCAGTGCTAGTGGTATGCCTCGGGGGGGTCTGTGCAAGGACCACAACTTTTCACAATATACATTAATGATCTGGAAGAAGGAACTGAAGGCACTGTTGCTAAGTTTGCAGATGATACAAATATCTATAGAGGGGCAGGTAGTATTGAGTAAGCAAGGGGGCTGCAGTAGGATTTGGACAAGCTTGGAGACTGGGCAGTGAAGTGGCAAATGAAATACAATGTGGAAAAGTGTGAGGTTATGCACTTTGGAAGGAGGAATTTAGGCATAGACTATTTTCTAAATGGGGAAATGCTTAGGAAATCAGAAGCACAAAGGGGACTTGGGAGTTCTTGTTCATGATTCTCTTAACATTAACATGCAGGTTCAGTCGGCAGTTAGGAAGGCAAATGGAATGTTAGCATTCATGTCGAGAGGGTTAGAATACAAGACCAGGGATGTACTTCTGCGGCTGTATAAGGCTCTGGTCATACCCATTTGAACTATTGTGAGCAGTTTTGGGCCCCGGATCTAAGGAAGGATGTGCTGGTCTTGGAAAGGGTCCAGAGGAGGTTCACAAGAATGATCCCTGGAATGAAGAGCTTGTCGTATGAGGAACGGTTGAGGACTCTGGGTCTGTATTCGTTGGAGTTTAGAAGGATGATGGGGGATCTTATTGAAACTTACCGGATACTGCGAGGCCTGGATAGAGTGGACGTGGAGAGGATGTTTCCATTTGCAGGAAAAACTAGAATCAGAGGACACTATCTCAGACTTAAGGGACGATCCTTTAAAACAGAGATGAGGAGGAATTTCTTCAGCCAGAGGGTGGTGAATCTGTGGAACTCTTTGCCGCAGAAGGCTGTGGAGGCGAAATCACGGAGTGTCTTTAAGACAGAGATAGATTCTTGATTAATAAGGAGATCAGGGGTTATGGGAGAAGGCAGGAGAATGGGGATGAGAAAAATATCAGCCATGAGTGAATGGCGGAGCAAACTCTGAGCCGAGTGGCCTAATTGTGCTCCTATGTCTTATGGCCTCACGGATGGGGGAGAGGGGTGGTGAACGGACGGGTGGGGGAGAAGGGTGAGTGAATGGACGGATGGGGGAGAGGGGTGGGTGGACGGACGGACAGGGGAGAGGGGTGCGTGGACAGACGGACTGGGGACAGGGTTGGGTGGATGGATGGATGGGGGAGAGGGGTGGGTGGACGGGGGAAAGGGGTGGGTGGACATACGGACGGGGGAGAGGGGTGGGTGGACGGACGGACGGGGGAGAGGGGTGGGTGGACGGACGGACGGGGGAGAGGGGTGGGTGGACGGACGGACGGGGGAGAGGGGTGGGTGGACGGACGGACGGGGGAGAGGGGTGGGTGGACGGACGGACGGGGGAGAGGGGTGGGTGGACGGGGGAGTGGGGTGGGTGGACGGGGGAGTGGGGTGGGTGGACAACAGACGGTGGTGGGTGGGCGGACTGACGGACGGGGAGGTGGGTGGGCGGGCAGACGGATGGAGGAGGGGGTGGGTGGATTGATGGATGGACAGGCTGGTGGACGGACGGAATTGGGGGATGGACGGAGTCGGGGGAGGGGGGGGGGGCTGTTGGCAGGAGGAAGATGGAGGTTATTTTCCTTACTTGCTCCGGAAAGGTCGACCTCGAGTTTTAAAATTAAGACCTCCTTATAATTTATTCCTTTTAGCTCAGATTATCACTCTGGAGAAATAAAGAAATAATTCTATGCTCTCTCACAGACCAATTTATCATTCCTTCCCAAAGTTAAGGGCAGCACGGTAGCATTGTAGATAGCACAATTGCTTCACAGCTCCAGGGTCCCAGGTTCGATTCCGGCTTAGGTCACTGTCTGTGCGAAGTCCGCACGTTCTCCCCGTGTGTGCATGGGTTTCGTCCGGGTGCTCCGGTTTCCTCCCATAGTCCAAAGATGTGCAGGTTAGGTGGATTGGCCATGATAAATTGCCCTTGGTGTCCAAAATTGCCCTTAGTGTTGGGTGAGGTTACTGGGTTATGGGGATAGGGTGGAGGTGTTGATCTTGGGTAGGGTGCTCTTTCCAAGAGCTGGTGCAGACTCGATGGGCCGAATGGCCTCCTTCACTGTAAATTCTATGATAATCTATGAAAATTAAATGTCGGACTACATACTTGCTTGTATCCACAGTATGTATCTACTCTAAAACTAACCCCTTAATGTTTAGGTGATTGGTGGTCAGGGTTTGTCTTTGGACAGCTGTAACCCACTTCCAAAAGGCCATATTGTAAACTATCCGTAAGGCATTTAATGTTTATTTTTATTCTTTTGTGCGATGTGGGGATCGCTGGCAAGGCCAGCATTTGTTGTCAATCCTTCATTGCCCTTGAACAGAGTGACTTGTCAGTCCATTTAGTGCCAGAGGACTGGAGGACAGCAAATGTGGTCCCTTTGTTCAAAAAGGGGAGCAGAGACAACCCCGGCAACTACAGACCGGTGAGCCTCACGTCTGTAGTGGGTAAAGTCTTGGAGGGGATTTTAAGAGACAAGATTTGTAATCATCTAGATAGGAATAATACGATCAGGGATAGTCAGCATGGCTTTGTGAAGGGTAGGTCATGCCTCACAAACCTTATTGAGTTCTTTGAGAAGGTGACTGAACAGGTAGATGAGGGTAGAGCAGTTGATGTGGTGTATATGGATTTCAGCAAAGCGTTTGATAAGGTTCCCCACAGTAGGCTATTGTAGAAAATACGGAGGCTGGGGATTGAGGGTGATTTAGAGATGTGGATCAGAAATTGGCTAGCTGAAAGAAGACAGAGGGTGGTGGTTGATGGGAAATGTTCAGAATGGAGTACAATCACAAGTGGAGTACCACAAGGATCTGTTCTGGGGCCGTTGCTGTTTGTCATTTTTATCAATGACCTAGAGGAAGGTGCAGAAGGGTGGGTGAGTAAATTTGCAGACGATACTAAAGTTGGTGGTGTTGTCGATAGTGTGGAAGAGTGTAGCAGGTTACAGAGGGATATAGATAAGCTGCAGAGCTGGGCTGAGAGGTGGCAAATGGAGTTTAATGTAGAGAAGTGTGAGGTGATTCACTTTGGAAGGAATAACAGGAATGCGGAATATTTGGCTAATGGTAAAGTTCTTGAAAGTGTGGATGAGCAGAGGGATCTAGGTGTCCATGTACATAGATCCCTGAAAGTTGCCACCCAGGTTGATAGGGTTGTGAAGAAGGCCTATGGAGTGTTGGCCTTTATTGGTAGAAGGATTGAGTTCCGGAGTCAGGAGGTCATGTTGCAGCTGTACAGAACTCTGGTACGGCCGCATTTGGAGTATTGCGTACAGTTCTGGTCACCGCATTATAGGAAGGACGTGGAGGCTTTGGAGCGGGTGCAGAGGAGATTTACCAGGATGTTGCCTGGTATGGAGGGAAAATCTTATGAGGAAAGGCTGATGGACTTGAGGTTGTTTTCGTTGGAGAGAAGAAGGTTAAGAGGAGACAATAGAGGCATACAAAATGATCAGTGGGTTAGATAGGGTGGACAGTGAGAGCCTTCTCCCACGGATGGAAATGGCTGGCACGAGGGGACATAACTTTAAACTGAGGGGTAATAGATATAGGACAGAGGTCAGAGGTAGGTTCTTTACGCAAAGAGTAGTGAGGCCGTGGAATGCCCTACCTGCTAAAGTAGTGAACTCGCCAACATTGAGGGCATTTAAAAGTTTATTGGATAAACATATGGATGATAATGGTATAGTGTAGGTTAGATGGCTTTTGTTTCGGTGCAACATCGTGGGCCGAAGGGCCTGTACTGCGCTGTATTGTTCTATGTTCTATTTAAATTAAAAGTTGCTGTGGCTCTGGATCCCTTGTAGGCCAGACCAGGTAAGGGTGGCAGATTTCCTTCCCTAAAGCACTCGGTGAACCAGATGCACTTCTTACAACAATCGATGAATTTCATGATCATTTTCACTCCGACAAGCTTTATATTCCAGATTTTATTAACTGGATTTAAATTCCACCAATAAATGTGAGGTAGTGCATCTGGGTAGGTCTAACGTCGAGGGGAAAGGTACAGTAAATGGCAAAACTCTTAGGAATATAGAATGCCAGAGAGATCTGGGCGTACAGGTCCACAGATCATGTGGACAAGATAGTCAAGAAAGCATATGGAATGCTTGCCTTCATTGGACGGGCATATAGTATTAAAACTGGCAAGTCATGCTACAGTTGTATAGAACCTTGGTAAAGGCCGCACTTGAAATATGTGCACAGTTCTGGTCGCCACACTACCAGAAGGATGTGGAGGCTTTGGAGAGGGTGCAGAGGAGGTTTACCAAAGTTTAGAGGAGATGTGCGAAGCAGGTTTATTTACACCGAGGGTGGTGAGTGCCTGGAATATGTTACTAGAGGAGGTTGTGGATACATTAACGGCGTTCAAAAGGCATCTCGACAAATACATGGATACAATGGGTATAGAGGGATACGGCAGAAGGAAGTGCTGAGGGTTTTGGCCAAGGTTGGTATCATGACCGGTGCAGGCTTGGAGGGCCAAAGGGCATGTTTATGTGCTGTATTCTTTGTTCTGCCATGGTGGGATTTGAACCCGTTCAGTGATGTTACTATCTCGCTACCTCAATCAGCTTGTCCTCTTGGGTTATCTGTTACTACTGAATCAACAAACATCTGTTGCAGTTGTTGGCTCAAACCCTACCCACATAACTAAATTCATAATCTAGCCTAAAAATCCATTGTGGTGCTGATGCAATACGAAGGAGCAACCATATTGCTTCAAAGTCATTAATTGTTTATGAATTCCTGAAGACATTTCCAGGTGATGTACATAAGTGCACAGGTTACACATCACAAAATATTTAACTTTCTCTTGTTCACCTGCAGACGCTCCTGTGTATAAACGCACCCTTGTTTGAAGTTAATGAAATTCTGCTCAGTCCAGCACAGCATCATGAGCTACTGATTGGAACTAAAGGGGCGATGGTGTTGGAGCTGCCCCAACGATGGGGCAAGGGATCTGAATTTGAAGGTGGAAAAGATAGGGTCAATTGTAGGTGAGTCTTTGTATAATTGCTTTTTGCACTTGAAGAAGTGAAACCACTTTAGATAAAGATATGGATATTCCATGGGCATGCTGGTCCTCAACAGAAAATAACAATGGAGAATTTTCTATCCTGCTGAAGTATATGTGAAATAGAGAGTATGTAAAGCACAGCATGTGAACTAACATTAGCTACATTACTAAGCAGTTAATTTCTGAAGTTCACTCAATTGAATGAAATTTGTCAGGGCAGTCTTTACTGTGATTGCATTGCAAAAAATAAAAGCCCAATACTGCGGATGCCAAAAATCTGAAATAAAACCAGAAAATGCTGGAAAAACTCAGCAGGGCTGGCAGCAGCTGTGGCAAGGGAAACAGTTAATGTTTCAAGTCTGTATGACTCTCCAGAGCTGAAGAGAGGTACAAATGTGGAGGGCTTTATACTGTTGTTGCGGGTGGGGAGGGAGGGGGTGTGAGGAGAACTAGTATTAGAACATACTCCCACGATGTTGTGCCGAACCTTTGTCCTAGATTAATCATAGATTATCATAGAATTTACAGTGCAGAAGGAACCCATTCGGCCCATCGAGTCTGCACCGGCTCTTGGAAAGAGTACCCTACCCAAGGTCAACACCTCCACCCTATCCCCATAACCCAGTAATCCCACCCAACACTAAGGGCAATTTTGGACACTAAGTGCAATTTATCATGGCCAATCCACCTAACCTGCACATCTTTGGACTGTGGGAGGAAACCGGAGCACCCGGAGGAAACCCACGCACACACTGGGAGGATGTGCAGACTCCGCACAGACAGTGACCCAAGCCGGAATTGAACCTGGGACCCTGGAGCTGTGAAGCAATTGTGCTATCAACAATGCTACCGTGCTGCCCTTAAGAACAAATTAATCTACACTATATCATTCTACCATAATCCATGTACCTATCCAAATAGCTGCTTGAAGGTCCCTAATGTTTCCGACTCAACTACTTCCACAGGCAGTGCATTCCATGCCCCCACTACTCTCTGGGTAAAGAACCTACCTCTGACATCCCCCCTATATCTTCCACCATTCACCTTAAATTTATGTCCCCTTGTAATGGTTTGTTCCACCCGGGGAAAAAGTCTCTGACTGTCTACTCTATCTATTGGCCTGATCATCTTATAAACCTCTATCAAGTCGCCCCTCATCCTTCTCCGTTCTAATGAGAAAAGGCCGAGCACCTTCAACCTTTCCTCGTAAGACCTACTCTCCATTCCAGGCAACACCTGTTAAATCTCCTTTGCACCTTTTCCAAAGCTTCCACATCCTTCCTAAAGTGAGGCGACCAGAACTGCACACAGTACTCCAAATGTGGACGTACCAAGGTTTTGTACAGCTGCATCATCACCTCACTGCTCTTAAATTCAATCCCTCTGCTAATGAACGCGAGCACACCATAGGCCTTCTTCACAGCTCTATCCACTTGAGTGGCAACTTTCAAAGATGAATGCACATAGACCCCAAGATCTCTCTGCTCCTCCACATTGCCAAGAACCCTCCCGTTAACCCTGTATTCCGCATTCATATTTGTCCTTCCAAAATGGACAACCTCACACTTTTCCGGATTAAACTCCATCTGCCACTTCTCAGCCCAGCTCTGCATCCTATCTATGTCTCTTTGCAGCTGACAACAGCCCTCCTTACTATCCACAACTCCACCAATCTTCGTATCGTCTGCAAATTTACTGACCCACCCTTCAACTCCCTCATTCAAGTCATTAATGAAAATCACAAACAGCAGAGGTCCCAGAACTGATCCCTGCGGCACGCCACTGGTAACTGGGATCCAGGCTGAATATTTGCCATCCACCACCACTCTCTGACTTCTATCGGTTAGCCAGTTCGTTATCCAACTGGCCAAATTTCCCACTATCCCATGCCTCCTTACTTTCTGCAGAAGACTACCATGGGGAACCTTATCAAATGCCTTACTAAAATCCACGTACACTATATCCACTGCTTTACCTTCATCCACATGCTTGGGCACCTCCTCAAAGAATTCAATAAGACTGGGAAGGCAAGACCTACCCCTCACAAATCCGTGCTGACTATCCCTAATCAAGCAGTGTCTTTCCAGATGCTCAGAAATCCTATCCTTCAGTACTCTTTCCATTACTTTGCCTACCTCTGAAGTAAGACTAACTGGCCTGTAATTCCCAGTGTTATCCCATGTCCCTTTTTTGAACAAGGGCACGACATTCGCCACTCTCCAATCCCCTGGTACCACCCCTGTTGACAGTGAGGACGAAAAGATCATTGCCAAAGGCTCTGCAATTTCATCTCTTGCTTCCCATAGGATCCTTGGATATATCCCGTCAGGCCCGGGGGATTTGTCTATCCTCAAGTTTTTCAAAGTGCCCAACACATCTTCCTTCCTAACAAGTATTTCCTCGAGCTTACCAGTCTGTTTCACACTGTCCTCTCCAACAATATGGCCCTCTCATTTGTAAATACTGAAGAAAAGTACTCGGTCACGACCTCTCCTATCTCTTCAGACCCAACACACAATCTCCCGCTACTGTCCTTGATCGGACCTACCCTCGCTCTAGTCCTGAAAATGAAATGAAAATCGCTTATTGTCACAAGTAGGCTTCAATGAAGTTACTGTGAAAAGCCCCTAGTCGCCACATTCCGGCGCCTGTTCGGGGAGGCTGGTACGGGAATCGAACCGTGCTGCTGGCCTGCCTTGGTCTGCTTTAAAAGCCAGCGATTTAGCCCAGTGTGCTAAACCAGCCCCAGTCATTCTCATATTTCTCACATGTGTAAAAGGCCTTGGGGTTTTCCTTGATCCTACCCGCCAAAGATTTTTCATGCCCTCTCTTAGCTCTCCTAATCCCTTTCTTCAGTTCCCTCCTGGCTATCTTGTATCCCTCCAGCGCTCTGTCTGAACCTTGTTTCCTCAGCCTTGCATAAGGCTCCTTCTTCCTCTTAACAAGACATTCAACCTCTCTTGTCAACCATGGTTCCCTCACTCGACCATCTCTTCCCTGTCTTGACAGGGGCATACGTATCAAGGACACGTAGTGTCTGTTCCTTGAACAAATTCCACATTTCACTTGTGTCCTTCCCTGACAGCCTATGTTCCCAACTTATGCACTTCAATTCTTGTCTGACAACATCGTATTTACCCTACCCCCAATTGTAAACCTTGCCCTGTTGCACGCACATATCTCTCTCCATTACTAAAGTGAGAGTCACAGAATTATGGTCACTATCTCCAATATGCTCCCCCACCAACAAATCTATCACTTGCCCTGGTTCATTACCAAGTACCAAATCCAATATGGCCTCCCCTCTGGTCGGACAATCTACATATGTTAGACAAGCTTCCTGGACACACTGCACAAACACCACCCCTTCCAAACTATTTGATCTAAAGAGTTTCCATTCAATGTTTGGAAGTTGAAGTCACCCATGACTACTACCCTGTGACTTCTGCACCTTTCCAAAATCTGTTTCCCAAGCTGTTCCTCCACATCTCTGCTACTATTGGAGGGCCTATAGAAAACTCCCAACAAGGTGACTGCTCCTTTCCTATTTCTGACTTCAACCCATACTACCTCAGTAGGCAGATACTCCTCGAACAGCCTTTCTGCAGCTGTTATACTATCTCTAATTAACAATGCCCCCCCCCCCCCCCACCTCTTTTACCACCCTCCCTAATCTTATTGAAACATCTATAACCAGGGAACTCCAACAACCATTTCATCCCCTCTTCTATCCAAGTTTCCGTGATGGCCACCACATCGTAGTCCCAAGTACCGATCCATGCCTTATTCTGCTATATATTACTCGCTGGTTGCCCTAAATGTTTAAGTTTTGTTTAATCAGTTACAAACTGGCCATGTTACTTCTAACAAATCTGCTTGATGAAATATCCCAATTCTGGCCTTGGGCCACTGTCTGTGTGGAGTTTGCATGTTCTCCCCGTGTCTGCGTGGATTTCCTCCGGGTGCTCCGGTTTCTTCCCACAGTCCAAAGATGTGCAGGTTATGTGGATTGGCCAAGCTAAATTGCCTCTTAGTGTCCAATGGTTGGGTGGGATTGCGGGGATGAGGCAGGGGGTGTGGGCCGAGGTGGGGTGCTCTTTCAGAGAGCTTGATGGGCCGAATGGCCTCCTGCCCTGTAAGGATTCCATGATTCTTATCCTGACTATATCAACAAGTTAAAATATTTCTGAGTTGAAAGGATTATAATATCCTGTTCAAGCTTCAGTTTATGGCTCTCTTTGAACCAAGATCATTTATTGACTGCTTGAAATTCTTTCCAATGTCTTTACGTTTGTGGGCTGGGCTCAGTGGTTTTAGTGACGAGCAACATTTCTTATTAAAACTGTTTAAGTGCTTACCTTTTGTTTAATCATGGTTTCATACAAAGAACAAAATATTTTGGGCACTTAACTATTTTGTGTTATTTGAAACTGCAGAACTGTTGCTCTAGCAGAAAGGCTCTTTACCAGTTCGACATCACTGACATTGAAGCACGCTGCTTGGTATCCCAGTGAAACAGAGGAACCACATGTTATCATGTTGACTTCTGATAATTCTATACGGTAATGTACTGCATCAGCACAATCACTGAATTAAATTGTTTGATCTGAAAGCTGCATTGTTTTATATTGATGCTCTGTAACTTGGTTATTCTTCTATTGAATCACCAAATCACCTCTCTGTACATCGGATTCAAGAAACCAAAGATAACGTGAAGCATTTAAAACCATTTACTTTCCATTTTTGGGCAAAAGTGTTTTGTTTAGCAGCTCTCTACTAATTTCCCCTTCCTTAGGCAGTCAGAAATTTCATTCCACATACTGGGCAGACTGCTTTAGATGAAAGCCTGTGGCTGCAAGAATGCTGTGTGTCAGTCATTCTCCAGTTCCCTGGTTAGTGGGCAAGTGCCCAGAACTTGGACAGCATGTTATTGGAACGGAGTAGCTGGTAGATTTGCTCCATGTTGAACCATACTGTAATGATCTGGGAGTATTTAATGTTGAAATCGAGTCTCTGAGGGGTGGCACAGTAACACAGTGGTTAGCACTGTTGCTTCACAGAGCCCATGTTCGATTAACGGCTTGGGTCACTCTCTGTGCGGAGTCTGCAGGTTATCCCTGTGACTGCGTGGGTTTCCTCTGTGCGCTTCGGTTTCCTCCCGCAAGTCCCAAAAGATGTACTTGTTAGGTGAATTGGACATTCTGAATTCTCCCTCAGTGTACCTGAACAGTCGCCGGAGTGTGGCGACTAGGGGATTTTCATAGTAACGTCATTGCAGTGTTAATATAAGCCTGCTTGTGACACTAATAAAGAATATTATTCTCAAGTTATTTGTTGCTCAGTTGTCACCCGCTTTCCCAGGATGAGGACAAATAGTGCAGGCAAAGTAGCTATTTATTTGTTCTCGAACCATAACTAATTAATTCTCTCCTCATAGGATCTATGATTTAAAGCAGCCACAGACTCCAGTGAAGATGTTCAGCCTCACTCAGTGTGAAGAGGAAAGTATTGTACCAACCACAAGGTAATTCGTTGCTTTGCTAGTTCTGCAGACATAATCTTTACTGTCCCATTTTTTGAATAAATAAATTGTAAATTAAAATGGTACGTCCTGTCTGACCAGTTTGTAATCTCCATTTGTTCACCCTTCCCTGTCTTGCCCAAAACTATAAATTATAGGTTTATTTTATGCTTGTGATTTTTGTTCCTCTGTTACTGTTGAAAATACAAAGCCAACTATTGTATAATCAAAGGACCTGCATTTCTATAGCTTCTTTCCTGTCCTGAGGACCACCCGAAGCACTTTACAGCCAGAGAAATACTTTATAATCAGTGACTGGACTTGTAGTATAGGTAAATACAGCAGTCAATTTATGTGCAGCAAGGTCCCAGGCACATTCATTCGTGAGATGGGTCAGATTAGTTGTCTGACTCATTCATCGACTCAAAGTTGATGTTGATGTTCAAACTGCATTCTAGGACCTGAGCACAGAATGTAGGTTGACACTCTAATAAACTGCTGCAAATATCTTGCTTATATAACAGTAGGGTGCACTTCAAAGTAACTTGTGAGTAATAACAGCATAAAAAGATCTAACATTTCCAATAGTTTGTGAGATATCATTAGTGCAATATCGTTTTTGCAGGCATCCAGTGCTGTCCCTAAATTGAATAGCTTGCTAGGTCACTTCGTATTTGGCTCTTAATTTCTCTGATGTTTGACTGGAGTCAAACATAGTGAAATGGGATAAGAATGGGAGATTTCCTTTCCTAAAGCGCATTGATGAATCAGTTTGTTTTTTTGCAGGAGACAACTTCAAATTATTTCAGTTTTTATTTCCAGTTTAAAAAGAAACTGAATTCAAATTCAGTGGGATTTGATCTCAATTTTTTGATTATTAGTCAATACCTTTGGATTACTTGTCCAGTAACAGAGCATTACTGTACCCAGTTTGTGCAATGATTTTTAACATTTCATACCGTGGGCAGCACGGTAGCACAGTGGGTAGCACTGTTGCTTCACAGCTCCAGGGTCCTAGGTTCGATTCCTGGCTTGGGTCACTGTCTGTGCGGAGTCTGCATGTTCTCCCCGTGTGTGCGTGAGTTTCCTCCGGGTGTGCTGGTTTCCTCCCACAAGTACCGAAAGACAGGTGAATTGGATAATCTGAATTCTCCTTTTGTGTACCCGAACAGGCGCCGGAATGTGGCGACTAGGGGATTTTCACAGTAACTTCATCTCAGTGTTAATGTAAGCCTCCTTGTGACAATAAAGATTATTATTATCTAGGCTAGTTATTTTTACACTTTATTGACACTGGCTATTTTTGGTCTGTTTCTTCTTTTATTTTGAACTTAAATCATGTTGTTTTTCCAGTTGTTCACTGGCCCTCTGATCTTCTCCCATTTGTACATTTCCTGTGCTGGAACTGCTGTGTTCTTTGAATGAAAACATAACTTTATAAATGCAAATTATTATGCAGAAAAGAGATCCAGTTTCTTCGTACACTAATATTCCTCGCTGTTTCACTGTAGGTCATATACAGCATCACTGGGTGAGATTGCAGTTGCATTTGATTTTGGCCCTTTGACATCTGCTCCTGGGCGTCGTTCTAAAGAAGGGGATCAGGTCTATCCCCTTTACATCTTGTATGAAAATGGCGAGACCTTCTTGATATACTGCAACCTTACCCACAACAGGTAATCAATCTAAAGGTGTGTCATTGACCATGGCACTGGATATAGTGGTGGGGGAAGGGGTGCATGAGATTGAAATTATTTACCTGGTTCGTATTGCTAGCTCTTTTTATTACCTATGTCCATCCAGACTAGAGGACCTTTTTTGTTTACGTGTACTTCTGAGGTGAACAAGTTAGTTTCCTGAACAGGTAGAACTGGAGCTGCAGGGACAAAATAGCTGATTAGTATGATAATCGGATTTCCTGAAAGTTAAACCAATAACTTATCCTTGATGATTTTCTTTAAAATAAATTTGAAGTGTCCAATTCTTTTTTAGTGTCAATTTAGCGTGGCCAATCCACCTACCCTGCACATCTTTGGGTTCTGAGGATGAGACCCATGCAGACACGAGGAGAATGTGCAAACTCCACACGGACAGTGACCCGAGGCTGGGATTGAACCCGGTCCTTGGCGCTGTGAGGCAGCAGTGCTAACCACTGGGACACTGTACCGCTCGCATCCTAATGATTTACATGTCTTCCTCGATTGTTACAACATTACAGGCTGCTGCTAGGGACTCAATTATGTATTGTTGGGAGGGAAGATATTTTTGATATGGGGAAAGCTTGGTTGGCTTTGAGGGTCAGTCAAAACTTTTAACAGTTCCACCTGTCAATTTTCATCCAGTGAAGAGATCCGAGTGCAAGTCCTTAACCTTTTATCCAGAGGGGCAACTAAATATAAATCATTTTGGGTCAGTTGAGTGACAATGTCAAGTAAAGGCTTAGGCTTGTCAGGCTCTGAGCAAGCTTTGGTCCAAATTAGTGATGGGGCTGATTACCCAGTACTGTGGAATGACTGGTTATTTTCTTGATTGTAGGACAGATTTGACATTAACTCGGCAATAATTTGTATTCAATTTCCATCATATGAACTCGGGACGGAAGTAGGTCATTCAGCCCCTTGAACCTGCTCCACCATTCATTAAGATCAAAGCTGATCTGTTTGCATTGAGTTCCACGTTTCCTTCAACTCCGATAACCATAGATTCACGCTGGACAAGGGAATCAATTTACCTCCGCCTCTACCACCTTTTCAGTCAGAGAGTTCCAAAGTCCCACAACCCTCAGAAAATTTCTCCTCTTTTCTGTTCTCATTGGACGATGCCTCATTTTTAATCAGTGCCCCCTAGTTCTGGACTCACCTACAAGAGGAAACATCTTTTCCAGGTCCACCTAGTCAGTACTATTCAGGATCTTGTATACTTCAATCAAGTCACCCCTCACTCTTCAAATCTCCAGTGAAACAAGTCTAGCCTTTCCAACCTATCCTCATAAGACAAACAGTTCATTCCAGGTCAGTCTCCTCTGAATCCTCCCTTATATAAGGAGACTAAAACTGCAGGCAGTATTCTAGCTGTGGTTTCATCAATGCCCTGTCTAACTAGCAGCACCTGAGCAGTGGTTAGCACAGTTGCTTCACAGCTCCAGGGTCCCAGGTTCGATTCCCGGCTTGGGTCACTGTGTGGAGTCTGCACATTCTCTCCGTGTGTACGTGGGTTTCCTCCGGGTGCTCCGGTTTCCCCCCACAGTCCAAAGATGTGCAGGTTAGGTGGATTGGCCATGATAAATTGCCCTTGGTGTCCAAAAAGGTTAGGTGGGGTTACTGGGTGAAAATGAAAATCGCTTATTGTCACAAGCAGGCTTCAATGAAGTTACTGTGAAAAGCCCCTTGTTGCCACATTCCGGCGCCTGTTCGGGGAGGCTGGTACGGGAATTGAACCGTGTTGCCGGCCTGCCTTGGTCTGCTTTAAAAGCCAGCTATTTAACCCAGTGTGCTGAACCAGCCCCACGTGGCTACGGGGACAGGGTGAAGGTGTGGGCTTGGGTAGGGTGCTCTTTCCAAGGGCCAGTGCAGACTCGATGGGCCGAATGGCCTCCTTCTGCACTGTAAATTCTATGACTATGATAACATACTAACTTTTATGTTGCATTCCTCTTGTAATTAAGGACAGCATTCTTGTCATATCTTGGTAGCCAAGCAAACTCTGGCCTGGTTAGGACTTGGATGGGAGACTGCCTGGCAATACCAGGTGACTAGTACTGAGATGGTGGTTTAGAGGTGATGTCATTGGACTAGTAATGCAGCAGTCCAGGTTTAAATTTGTCCTGCATGGGAGACTGATCAAGAACGAATGGGATCCAGGGCAACTTGATAAATTGGATCCAAAATTGGCTTAGTAGCAGGATGCAGAGGATAATGGTCGAAGGTTGTTTTTATGACTGGAAGCCTGTGTCCAGTGATGTACCGCAGGGATCAGTGCTGGGTCCCTTTCTGTTTGTAATGATCTAGATGTGACCAGTACGTTCGCAGATGACATGAAAATTGGTGGTGTGGTAAATAGTGAGGAGGAACATCTTGGATTGTAGGGCGATATAGGTGGGCTGGAAAGATGGACTGAACAGTGGCAAATGGAATTTAACCCTGAAAAGTGGAGGTGATGCATTTTGGGAGGACTAACAAGTAAAGGAAATGTACAATGAATGGTAGGACAGCAGGAAGTAGAGGACCTTGGGGTGCACGTCCATAGGTCCTTAAAGGCAGCATAGTCATAGACATTTACAGCATGGAAACAGGCCCTTCGGCCCAACTTGTCCATGCCGCCCAGTTTTTAACCACGAAGCAAGTCCCAATTGCCCACATTTGGCCCATGTCCCTCTACACCCATCTTTACCATATAACTGTCTAAATGCTTTTTAAATGACAAAATTGTGCTTGCCTCTACTACCTTTGGCAGCTCGTTCCAGACACTCATCACTCTGTGTGAAAAAATTGCCCCTCTGGACCCTTTTGTATTTCTCCCCTTAAACCTATGCCCTCTAGTTTTAGACTCTTTTCCCTTTGGGAAAAGATGTTGACTATCTACCTTATCTATGCCCCTCATTATTTTATAGATCTCTATCGGATCATCCCTAAGCATCCTACATACTAGATGAAAAAGTCCCCGTCTATCCAGTCTCTCCTTAAAAACTCTCCCTAACACCTTACCATTAACTGAGTAGGTCTTGCGCCGATTCGAGCTACCAAAATGCATCACCTCACATTTATCTAAATTAAACTCCATCTGCCATTAATTGGCTCACTGGCCAATCCTGTTGCAATCCTAGATAACCTTCTTCACTGTCCACTATGCGACCAATCTTCATGTCAGCTGCAAACTTACCAACCATGCCTCCTAAATTCTTATCCAAATCTTTAATACAAATAACAAATAGCAGTGGACCCAGTACTTATCCCTGATAAGTTGGTCACAGGTCTCCAGTTTGAAAAACAACCCTCTACAACCACCTTTGTCTTCTGTCGTCAAGCCAATTTTGTATCCAATTGGCTACCTCACCCTGGATCCTGTGAGATTTAACCTTGTGCAACAACCTATCACATGGTGCCTTGCTAAAGTTCATGTAGACAATGTCGATTGCATTGCCCTCATCTACCTTCTAGGTTATCCCTTCAAAAAACTCAAATCAAATTGGTGAGATATGATTTTCCACTCACAAAGCCATGCTGACTGTCCCTAATCAGCCTTTGCCTCTCTAAATGCCTATAGATCCTGTCTCTCAGAATACCTTCTAACAACTTACCCACCACAGACGTTATGCTCACTGGTCTGTAGTTCCCAGGCTATATCTTGCAGCCCTTCTTAAACAAAGGCACAAGGTAGGTTCTTTACTCCAGAGAGTGGTTAGGGTGTGGAATGGACTGCCTGCTGTGATAGTGGAGTCGGACACTTTAAGAACTTTCAAGTGGTTATTGGATGGGTACATGGAGCACACCAGAATGACAGGGAGTGGGATAGCTTGATCTTGGTTTCGGACAAAGCTCGGCACAACATCGAGGGCCAAAAAAGGGCCTGTTCTATGTTCTATTTGCTACCTTCCAATCTTCAGGCACCTCACCTGTGGCTGTCAACGATTCAAGTATCTCTGCTAGGTAATGGCCAATTTCCTCCCTAGCCTCCTACAACGTCCTGGGATACATTCCGTCAGGTTCCGAGGATTTATCTACCTTGATGCACTTTTAAGACTTCCAGTAATATGTACTCTCCTCCAGGCATCACTATTTCCCTAACATCCATGCCTTTCTCAATTGTCAATACCGTTGAGAAATATTCATTTAGGATCTAACCCGACTTTTGTGGATCCACACATAGATGACCTTGTAGATCCTTAACCGGCCCTACTCTCTCCCTCGTTACTCTTTTGGCCTTTACGTATTTGTAAGAAGCTCTTTGGATTCTCCTTTGCCTCATCTGCCAAAGCAATCTCGTGTCCCCTTTTTGCCTCTCTTGACTCTACACTGATCTCCTATACTCTTCAAGGGATCCACTTGATCCCAGCTGCCTATGCATGTCAAGTGCCTCTTTTTTGACCAGGGCCTCAACATCCCGAGTCATCCATGGTTCCCTAATTCTACCAGCCTTGCCCTTCACTCTGAAAGGAATGTGCTTACCCTGAACCGTGGTTAACACACTTTTGAAAGCCTCCCACTTACCAGCCGTCCCTTTGCCTGCCAACAGACTCTCCCAATCAACTTTTGGAAGTTCCTGTCTAATACCATCAAAATTTTCCTTGCCCCAATTTAGAATTTTAACTTTTGGGCCAGGCCTATCATTCTCCATAGCTATCTTAAAACTAATGGAATTATGGTCACTGGTCCCAAAGTGATCCCTCGCCTTCTGTCACCTGACCTTCCTTGTTCCCCAAGAGGAGGTCAGGTTTTGCCCCCGCTCTAATCAGGCCATCCACAAACTGACTGAGTAGTTCCTCTTGAATACACTCTAAATTTGAATACAGATTTTTCTCCATCCAAGTCCCTTATGCTGTCCCAGTTGATGTTGGGAAAGTTAAAGGAAAGGTAGCTAAGACCTCTTAAGTTAGAGGGGCTGGTTTAACACAGTGGGCTTCCAATGCAGAACAAGACCAGCAGTGCGGGTTCAATTCTTGTACTGGCCTCCCCGAACAGGCGCAGGAATGTGGCGACTAGGGGCTTTTCACAGTAACTTAATTGAAGCCTACTTGTGACAATAAGCGATTATTGTTATTAAGATGATTAAGAAGGCATATGGAATATTTACCTTTATTAGCCAAGGCATAGAATATAAGAGCAGGAAGGTTATGATGGAGTTGTATAAAAAGCCAGTTATGCTGCAGCTGGAGTACTCTTGTGTAACTCTGATCACCACACTATAGGAAGGATGTGATTGCACTAGAGAAGATGCCGAGGACGGTCACTGGGATGTTGCCTGGGCTGTAGCATTTTAGCTATGAACAAAGAACAAAGAAATGTACAGCACAGGAACAGGCCCTTCGGCCCTCCAAGCCCGTGCCGACCATGCTGCCCTACTAAACTACAATCTTCTACACTTCCTGGGTCCGTATCCCTCTATTCCCATCTTATTCATGTATTTGTCACTATCCTTAAATGTCACTATCGTCCCTGCTTCCACCACCTCCTCCGGTAGCGAGTTCCAGGCACCCACTACCCTCTGCGTAAAAAAAACTTGCCTCGTACATCTAGAACATAGAACATAGAAAATAAAGCACAGAACAGGCCCTTCGGCCCACGATGTTGTGCCGAACCTTTGTCCTAGATTAATCATTGAATTTACAGTGCAGAAGGAGGCCATTCGGCCCTTTGAGTCTGCACCGGCTCTTGGAAAGAGCACCCTACCCAAACTCAACACCTCCACCCAACACCAAGGGCAATTTGGACATTAAGGGCAATTTATCATTGGCCAATTCACCAAACCCGCACATCTTTGGACTGTGGGAGGAAACCGGAGCACCCGGAGGAAACCCACGCAGACACTGGGAGGACGTGCAGACTCCGCACAGACAGTGACCCAAGCCGGAATCGAACCTGGGACCCTGGAGCTGTGAAGCAATTGTGCTATCCACAATGCTACCGTGTTGCCCTTGAGAACAAATAACTCTACACTATATCATTTTACCGTAATCCATGTACCTATCCAATAGCTGCTTGAAGGTCCCTAATGTTTCCGACTCAACTACTTCCACAGGCAGTGCATTCCATGCCCCCACTACTCTCTGGGTAAAGAACCTACCTCTGATATCCCTCCTATATCTTGCACCTTTCACCTTAAATTTATGTCCCCTTGTAATGGTTTGTTCCACCCGGGGAAAAAGTCTCTGACTGTCTACTCTATCTATTCTCCTGATCATCTTATAAACCTCTATCAAGTCACCCCTCATCCTTCTCCGTTCTAATGAGAAAAGGCCTAGCACCCTCAACCTTTCCTCGTAAGACCTACTCTCCATTCCAGGCAACATCCTGGTAAATCTTCTTTGCACCTTTTTCCAAAGCTTCCACATCCTTCCTAAAATGAGGCGACTAGAACTGTACACAGTACTCCAAATGTGGCCTTACCAAAGTTTTGTACAGCTGCATCAGCACCTCACAGCTCTTAAATTCAATCCCTCTGTTAATGAACGCGAGCACACCATAGGCCTTCTTCACAGCTCTATCCACTTGAGTGGCAACTTTCAAAGATGTATGAACATAGACCCCAAGATCTCTCTGCTCCTCCACATTGCCAAGAACTCTACCGTTAACCCTGTATTCCGCATTCATATTTGTCCTTCCAAAATGGACAACCTCACACTTTTCAGGGTTAAACTCCATCTGCCACTTCTCAGCCAAGCTCTGCATCCTATCTATATCTCTTTGCAGCCGACAACAGCCCTCCTTACTATCCACAACTCCACCAATCTTCGTATCGTCTGCAAATTTACTGACCCACCCTTCAACTCCCTCATCCAAGTCATTAATGAAAATCACAACCAGCAGAGGACCCAGTACTGATCCCTGCGGTACGCCACTGGTAACTGGGATCCAAGCTGAATATTTGCCATCCACCACCACTCTCTGACTTCTATCGGTTAGCCAGTTCGTTATCCAACTGGCCAAATTTCCCACTATCCCATGTCTCCTTACTTTCTGCATAAGCCTACCATGGGGAACCTTATCAAATGCCTTACTAAAATCCATGTACACTACATCCACTGCTTTACCTTCATCCACATGCTTGGTCACCTCCTCAAAGAATTCAATAAGACTTGTAAGGCAAGACCTACCCCTCACAAATCCGTGCTGACTATCCCTAATCAAGCAGTGTCTTTCCAGATGCTCAAAAATCCTATCCTTCAGTACCCTTTCCATTAATTTGCCTTCCACCGAAGTAAGACTAACTGGCCTGTAATTCCCAGGGTTATCCCTAGTCCCTTTTTTGAACAGGGGCACGACATTCGCCACTCTCCAATCCCCTGGTACCACCCCTGTTGACAGTGAGGACGAAAAGATCATTGCCAACGGCTCTGCAATTTCATCTCTTGCTTCCCAGAGAATCCTTGGATATATCCCGTCAGGCCCGGGGGACTTGTCTATCCTCAAGTTTTTCAAAATGCCCAACACATCTTCCTTCCTAACAAGTATTTCCTCGAGCTTACCAATCTGTTTCACACTGTCCTCTCCAACAATATCGTCCCTCTCATTTGTAAATACAGAAGAAAAGTACTCGTTCAAGACCTCTCCTATCTCTTCAGACTCAATACACAATCTCCCGCTACTGTCCTTGATCGGACCTACCCTCGCTCTAGTCATTCTCATATTTCTCACATATGTGTAAAAGGCCTTGGGGTTTTCCTCGATCCTACCCGCCAAAGATTGTTCATGCCCTCTCTTAGCTCTCCTAATCCCTTTCTTCAGTTCCCTCCTGGCTATCTTGTATCCCTCCAATGCCCTGTCTGAACCTTGTTTCCTCAGCCTTACATAAGTCACCTTTTTCCTCTTAACAAGACATTCAACCTCTCTTGTCAACCATGGTTCCCTCACTCTACCATCTCTTCCCTGCCTGACAGGGACATACATATCAAGGACCCGTAGCACCTGTTCCTTGAACAAGTTCCACATTTCACTTGTGTCCTTCCCTGCCAGCCTATGTTCCCAACTTATGCACTTCAATTCTTGTCTGACAACATCGTATTTACCCTTCCCCCAATTGTAAACCTTGCCCTGTTGCATGTACCTATCCCTCTCCATTACTAAAGTGAAAGTCACAGAATTGTGGTCACTATCTCCAAAATGCTCCCCCACTAACAAATCTATCACTTGCCCTGGCTCATTACCCAGTACTAAATCCAATATTGCCCCTCCTCTGGTCGGACAATCTACATACTGTGTTAGAAAAGCTTCCTGGACACACTGCACAAACACCACCCCATCCAAACTATTTGATCTAAAGAGTTTCCACTCAATATTTGGGAAGTTAAAGTCGCCCATGACTACTACCCTATGACTTCTGCACCTTTCCAAAATCTGTTTCCCAATCTGTTCCTCCACATCTCTGCTACTATTGGGGGGCCTATAGAAAACTCCTAACAAGGTGACTGCTCCTTTCCTATTTCTGACTTCAACCCATACTACCTCAGTAGGCTGATACTCCTCGAACTGCCTTTCTGCAGCTGTTATACTATCTCTAATTAATAATGCCACCCCCCCCCCCCCCACCTCTTTTACCACCCTCCCTAATCTTATTGAAACATCTATAACCAGGGACCTCCAACAACCATTTCTGCCCCTCTTCTATCCAAGTTTCCGTGATGGCCACCACATCGTAGTCCCAAGTACCGATCCATGCCTTAAGTTCACCCACCTTATTCCTGATGCTTCTTGCGTTGAAGTATACACACTTCAACCCATCTCCGTGCCTGCAAGTACTCTCCTTTGTCAGTGTTCCCTTCCCCACTGCCTCATTACACGCTTTGGCGTCCTGAATATCTACTCTAAACCTTGCCCCTCTCACCTTAAACCTATGCCCCTCATAATTTTGTAGACCTCTATCAGGTCACCCCTCAACCTCCTTTGTTCCAGTGAGAACAAACCGAGTTTATTCAACCGCTCCTCATAGCTAATGCCCTCCATACCAGGCAACATTCTGGTAAATCTCTTCTGCACCCTCTCTAAAGCTTCCACATCCTTCTGGTAGTGTGGCGACCAGAATTGAACACTATGCTCCAAGTGTGGCCTAAGTAAGGTTCTGTACAGCTGCAACATGACTTGCCAATTCTTATACTCAATGCCCCGGCCAATGAAGGCAAGCATGCCGTATGCCTTCTTGACTACCTTCTCCACCTGTGTTGCCCCTTTCAGTGACCTGTGGACCTGTACTCCCAGATCTCTCTGACTTTCAATACTCTTGAGGGTTCTACCATTCACTGTATATTCCCTACCTGCATTAGACCTTCCGAAATGCATGACCTCACATTTGTCCGGATTAAACTCCATCTGCCATCTCTCCGCCCAAGTCTCCAAACAATCTAAATCCTGCTGTATCCTCTGACAGTCCTCATCGCTATCCGCAATTCCACCAACCTTTGTGTCATCTGCAAACTTACTAATCAGACCAGTTACATTTTCCTCCAAATCATTTATATATACTACAAACAGCAAAGGTCCCAGCACTGATCCCTGCGGAACACCACTGGTCACAGCCCTCCAATTAGAAAAGCATCCTTCCATTGCTACTCTCTGCCTTCTATGACCTAGCCAGTTCTGTATCCACCTTGCCAGCTCACCCCTGATCCCGTGTGACTTCACCTTTTGTACTAGTCTACCATGAGAGACCTTGTCACAGGCCTTGCTGAAGTCCATATAGACAACATCCACTGCCCTACCTGCATCAATCATCTTTGTGACCTCTTCGAAAAACTCTATCAAGTTAGTGAGACACTACCTCCCCTTCACACAACCATGCTGCCTCTCACTAATACGTCCATTTGCTTCCAAATGGGAGTAGATCCTGTCTCGAAAATTCTCTCCAGTAATTTCCCTACCACTGAAGTAAGGCTCACCGGCCTGTAATTCCCTGGATTATCCTTGTTACCCTTCTTAAACAGAGGAACAACATTGGCTATTCTCCAGTCCTCCGGGACATCACCTGAAGACAGTGAGGATCCAAAGATTTCTGTCAAGGCCTCAGCAATTTCCTCTCCAGCCTCCTTCAGTATTCTGGGGTAGATCCCATCAGGCCCTGGGGACTTAATTACCTTAATATTTTTTAAGACGCCCAACACCTCGTCTTTTTGGATCTCAATGTGACTCAGGCTATCTACACACCCTTCTCCAGACTCAACATCTACCAATTCCTTCTCTTTGGTGAATACTGATGCAAAGTATTAATTTAGTACCTCACCCATTTCCTCCGGCTCCACACATAGATTCCCTTGCCTATCCTTCAGTGGGCCAACCCTTTCCCTGGTTACCCTCTTTTTATGTACGTGTAAAAAGCCTTGGGATTTTCCTTAACCCTATTTGCCAATGGCTTTTCGTGACCCCTTCTAGCCCTCCTGACTCCTTGCTTAAGTTCCTTCCTACTTTCCTTAAATTCCACACAGGCTTCGTCTGTTCCCAGCCTTTTAGCCCTGACTAATGCCTCCTTTTTCTTTTTGACGAGGCCTACGATATCTCTCGTTATCCTAGGTTCCCAAAAATTGCCGTGTTTATCCTTCTTCCTCACAGGAACATGCTGGTCCTGAATTCCTTTCAACTGAGACTTGAAAGCCTCCCACATGTCAGATGTTGATTTGCCCTCAAACATCCGCCCCCAATCTAGGTTCTTCAGTTCCCGCCTAATATTGTTATAATTAGCCTTCCCCCAATTTAGCACATTCATCCTAGGACCACTCTTATCCTTGTCCACCAGCACTTTAAAACTTACTGAATTGTGGTCACTGTTCCCGAAATGCTCTCCTACTGAAACTTCTACCACCTGGCTCATTCCCCAATACCAGGTCCAGTACCGCCCATTCCCTAGTTGGACTGTCTACATATTGTTTTAAGAAGCCCTCCTGGATGCTCCTTACAAACTCTGCCCCGTCTAAGCCCCTGGCACTAAGTGAGTCCCAGTCAATATTGGGGAAGTTGAAGTCTCCCATCACCACAACCCTGTTGTTTTTACTCTTTTCCACAATCTGTCTACCTATCTGCTCCTCTATCTCCCGCTGGCTGTTGGGAGGCCTGTAGTAAACCCCCAACATTGTGACTGCACCCTTCTTATTCCTGATCTCTACCCATGTAGCCTCACTTCCCTCCGAGGTGTCCTCCCGTAGTACAGCTGTGATATTCTCCCTAACCAGTAGTGCAACTCCGCCACCCCTTTTACATCCCCCTCTATCCCACCTGAAACATCTAAATCCTGGAACGTTTAGCTGCCAATCCTGCCCTTCCCTCAACCAGGTCTCTGTAATGGCAACAACATCATAGTTCCAAGTACTAATCCAAGCTCTAAGTTCATCTGCCTTACCCGTAATACTTCTTGCATTAAAACATATGCACTTCAGGCCACCAGACCCGTTGTGTTCAGCAACTTCTCCCTGTCTGCTCTGCCTCAGAGCCACACTGTCCCTATTCCCTAGTTCTCCCTCAATGCTCTCACCTTCTGACCTATTGCTCCCGTGCCCACTCCCCTGCCATACTAGTTTAAACCCTCCCGTGTGACACTAGCAAACCTCGCGGCCAGGATATTTATGCCTCTCCAGTTTAGATACAACCTGTCCTTATATAGGTCACGCCTGCCCCGGAAGAGCTCCCAGTGGTCCAGATAACGGAAACCCTCCCTCCTACACCAGCTGTTTAGCTACGTGTTTAGCTGCTCTATCTTCCTATTTCTAGCCTCACTGGCACGTGGCACAGGGAGTAATACCGAGATTACAACCCTAGAGGTCCTGTCTTTTAACTTTCTGCCTAGCTCCCTGAACTCCTGCTGCAGGACCTCATGCCCCTTCCTGCCTATGTCGTTAGTACCAATATGTACAACGACCTCTGCCTGTTTGCCCTCCCCCTTCAGGATGCCCTCTACCTGTTCGGAGACATCCTGGACCCTGGCACCAGGGAGGCAACATACCACCCTGGAGTCTCTTTCACGTCCACAGAAGCGCCTATCTGTGCCCCTGACTATAGAGTCCCCTATTACTATTGCTCTTCTGCCCTTTGACCCTCCCTTCTGAACATCAGAGCCAGCCGGGGTGCCACTGCTCTGGCTGCTGCTGTTTTCCCCTCCTAGGCTATCCCCCCCCCCCCCAACCCCGACAGTATCCAAAGGGGTATACCTGTTCGAGAGGGGGAAAACCACAGGGGATTCCTGCACTGATTGCCTGCCCTTTCTGGTGGTCACCCATTTCTCTGCCTGTACCTTGGGTGTGACCACATTTACATAACTGCGATCTATGACGCTTTCCGCCACCTGCATGCTCCTACGTGCATCCAATTGCTGCTCCAACCGAACCATGCGGTCTGTGAGGAGCTCCAGTTGGGTGCACGTTCTGCAGATGAAGCCATCCGGGACGCTGGAAGCCTCCCGGACCTGCCACATCTCACAGTCAGAGCACTGCACCCCTCTAACTGACATTGCGTCAATTAATTAGTAAATTAAAATTATACGTTTTTTTTTTAAATTTGTTTTTTATAAGTTACTTTTAACTATCTGTTTTCTAGCACTAGATTTCTACTATAAATGTGAAAGCTAAATATAGTACCCTCTGATCTCTGGTTTAGATACCCCTCTAAATTATAATTAAGTAATTATGTTTAATTAGTTACATAGATAGAACATAGAAAAATACAGCACAGAACAGGCCCTTCGGCCCACGATGTTGTGCCGAACCTTTGTCCTAGATTAATCATAGATTATCATTGAATTTACAGTGCAGAAGGAGGCCATTCGGCCCCCTGAGTCTGCACCAGCTCTTGGAAAGAGCACCCTACCCAAACTCAACACCTCCACCCAACACCAAGGGCAATTTTGGACACTAAGGGCAATTTATCATGGCCAATCCACCTAACCTGCACATCTTTGGACTGTGTGAGGAAACCAGAGCACCCGGAGGAACCCCACGCAGACACGGGGAGGATGTGCAGACTCCGCACAGACACTGATCCAAGCCGGAATCGAACCTGGGACCCTGGAGCTGTGAAGCAATTGTGCTATCCACAATGCTACCGTGCTGCCCTTAAGAACAAATAAATCTACACTATATCATTTTACCGTAATCCATGCATCTATCCAATAGCTGCTTGAAGGTCCCTAATGTTTCCGACTCAACTACTTCCACAGGCAGTGCATTCCATGCCCCCACTACTCTCTGGGTAAAGAACCTACCTCTGATATCCCTCCTATATCTTGCACCTTTCACCTTAAATTTATGTCCCCTTGTAATGGTTTGTTCCACCCGGGGAAAAAGTCTCTGACTGTCTACTCTATCTATTCCCCTGATCATCTTATAAACCTCTATCAAGTCGCCCCTCATCCTTCTCCGTTCTAATGAGAAAAGGCCTAGCACCCTCAACCTTTCCTCGTAAGACCTACTCTCCATTCCAGGCAACATCCTGGTAAATCTTCTTTGCACCTTTTTCCAAAGCTTCCACATCCTTCCTAAAATGAGGCGACTAGAACTGTACACAGTACTCCAAATGTGGCCTTACCAAAGTTTTGTACAGCTGCATCAGCACCTCACGGCTCTTAAATTCAATCCCTCTGTTAATGAACGCGAGCACACCATAGGCCTTCTTCACAGCTCTATCCACTTGAGTGGCAACTTTCAAAGATGTATGAACATAGACCCCAAGATCTCTCTGCTCCTCCACATTGCCAAGAACTCTACCGTTAACCCTGTATTCCGCATTCATATTTGTCCTTCCAAAATGGACAACCTCACACTTTTAAGGGTTAAACTCCATCTGCCACTTCTCAGCCAAGCTCTGCATCCTATCTATATCTCTTTGCAGCCGACAACAGCCCTCCTTACTATCCACAACTCCACCAATCTTCGTATCGTCTGCAAATTTACTGACCCACCCTTCAACTCCCTCATCCAAGTCATTAATGAAAATCACAACCAGCAGAGGACCCAGAACTGATCCCTGCGGTACGCCACTGGTAACTGGGATCCAAGCTGAATATTTGCCATCCACCACCACTCTCTGACTTCTATCGGTTAGCCAGTTCGTTATCCAACTGGCCAAATTTCCCACTATCCCATGTCTCCTTACTTTCTGCATAAGCCTACCATGGGGAACTTTATCAAATGCCTTACTAAAATCCATGTACACTACATCCACTGCTTTACCTTCATCCACATGCTTGGTCACCTCCTCAAAGAATTCAATAAGACTTGTAAGGCAAGACCTACCCCTCACAAATCCGTGCTGACTATCCCTAATCAAGCAGTGTCTTTCCAGATGCTCAGAAATCCTATCCTTCAGTACCCTTTCCATTAATTTGCCTACCACCGAAGTAAGACTAACTGGCCTGTAATTCCCAGGGTTATCCCTAGTCCCTTTTTTGAACAGGGGCACGACATTCGCCACTCTCCAATCCCCTGGTACCACCCCTGTTGACAGTGAGGACGAAAAGATCATTGCCAACGGCTCTGCAATTTCATCTCTTGCTTCCCAGAGAATCCTTGGATATATCCCGTCAGGCTCGGGGGACTTGTCTATCCTCAAGTTTTTCAAAATGCCCAACACATCTTCCTTCCTAACAAGTATTTCCTCGAGCTTACCAATCTGTTTCACACTGTCCTCTCCAACAATATCGTCCCTCTCATTTGTAAATACAGACTCAATGCACAATCTCCCGCTACAGTCCTTGATCGGACCTACCCTCGCTCTAGTCATTCTCATATTTCTCACATATGTGTAAAAGGCCTTGGGGTTTTCCTTGATCCTACCCGCCAAAGATTGTTCATGCCCTCTCTTAGCTCTCCTATCCCTTTCTTCAGTTCCCTCCTGGCTATCTTGTATCCCTCCAATGCCCTGTCTGAACCTTGTTTCCTCAGCCTTACATAAGTCTCCTTTTTCCTTTTAACAAGACATTCAACCTCTCTTGTCAACCATGGTTCCCTCACTCGACCATCTCTTCCCTGCCTGACAGGGACATACATATCAAGGACACCTAGTACCTGTTCCTTGAACAAGTTCCACATTTCACTTGTGTCCTTCCCTGACAGCCTATGTTCCTAACTAATGCACTTCAATTCTTGTCTGACAACATCGTATTTACCCTTCCCCCAATTGTAAACCTTGCCCTGTTGCATGTACCTATCCCTCTCCATTACTAAAGTGAAAGTCACAGAATTGTGGTCACTATCTCCAAAATGCTCCCTCACTAACAAATCTATCACTTGCCCTGGTTCATTACCAAGTACTAAATCCAATATTGCCCCTCCTCTGGTCGGACAATCTACATACTGTGTTAGAAAAGCTTCCTGGACACACTGCACAAACACCACCCCATCCAAACTATTTGATCTAAAGAGTTTCCACTCAATATTCTTACCAATGCTTAATTTTTTAAATTCAATATCCCGGCTCTCTCTCCTCCCGCGCTGTTTTCACTGTCCCGGCTCTCCTCCTGTTTTCAATGAAGGGAGGCTGGATAACCTGGGGTTATTTTCCTTGGAGCAGGGCGGGCTGAGCGGTATCCTGATCGAGGTGTACAAAATTATGAGGGATGTCGATAGGAAGAAACCTTTCTCCTTGGTAGAGTGGCCAATAACCGGGGGCACAGATCTAAGTTAACGGACAGGAGATTTAGATGGGATTTGAGGTAATTCTTTTTCACCCAGAGGGTGGTTGGAATCTGGAACTCCCTGCCTGCAAGGATAGTAGAGGTGGGAACCCTCCACCTTTAAGGAACATTTAGATGAGCATTTGAAACGTCATAACATATAAGGCTCTGGACCAAATTCTGGAAAATGGGATTAGAATAGATAGGTTTTGAAACATACAAGATCTCAAGGGGATTTGATAGGGTGGATACCGTGGCACAGTGGTCAGCACTGCTGCCTGACAGCTCCAGGGACCTGGGTTCAATTCTGACCTCTGGTGACTGCGTAGAATTGGCACATACTCCCCATGCATGAGTGACGTTCCTCCGGGTGCTCCGGTTTCTTCCCACAGTCCAAAGATGTGCAGGTTAGGTGGATTGGCCATGATAAATTGCCCCTTAGGGTGGGGTTGCAGGGATTGGGCCTGGTCCTTCGAAGGGTTGGTGCAGACCTGGTGGGCTGAATGGCCTCCTTCTGCACTGTAGGGATTCCATAATACCAGGAGGACGGTTCCTCTTGCGGGGGACGATTAGAACTAGGAGGCAAGGTTTAAAAATAACAGGTCTTCCTTTTAAGATGGGGAGCATTTTTCTTTCTGAGGGTAGTCTGAGGAATGCTCTTTTCCAGAAAGATGTGGTGTCTGGGACATTGAATTTATTCATGACTGAGTTAAATATATTTCTGATAGACAAAGGAGTCAACAGCAAAGGGTGGGGGAACAGACAGGTAATCCGTTTACTCTAATTCTATTTCCTGTTTGTTAATCAATCCTCTATCCATGCTGATGCATCGGCACCAACATCACGAGCTCTTATCTTGTGTTGGTAATTTCAAAATCAGTAGTTTAGTCCGACAATCATATTCTAGTCTGAATTAATATGTGATTTAGCATTTGTTCATTTTTGGAAACCAGCCGGATTAGTTAAATAGTCTGCCTTAACATGAAGACAGCCAAGGTATTTTAGGTTCTTTGCCATTTTCCATTCCCTATTATAAATTTCCCTGTTTCTGTCTGTAATGGGCCCATGTCTGTCTTTGCCAATCTTTTCTTTTTTATATATGTTTAACAGCCTGTATTTGTTTCTTGCTTGTTTACTTTCATATTCTAATTTGTCATTCTTTCAGTTTCTTTGTCTCTCTTTGCTGAATTGTAAAATGCTCCCAATCCTCAGACACTACTTTTCTGGCAACTTTATAAACTTTATTGGTGAAGTAATTATCTACCTGCTCATACCCATGACATTCACGATTTGGCTGTTTTGTGCACTTGTAATAGAGCTGCTCTGACTCACTGCTCAGGTTAGAATTTTAGGTATTCTTGTTGGTGTGACAAAATGTGACATTTGCTTTCCTGCAATCTTCTCTCCTAGCACTGGTCTTATTGGGAAGTTACTGGGTCCTCTGCCGATGCACCCAGCTGCTGAGGATAATTATGGTTATGACGCATGTGCAATACTGTGCCTTCCCTCTACCCCCAACATTCTCGTTATTGCTACACAATCCGGCATGTTGTACCACTGTGTGGTTCTTGAAGGGGATGAAGAAGAAGATCAGATGGTAAGGTGGTGTGTGGGGTTTGTGATTTATCCCGATCTTGGTAGCCTTGGTATACCTGTAGTGTTTCGTCGTCCTTGTCTCTGTGCCCCCACCCATTAAATAAAATGGCTTCGCCCTCCATCCGTTTGTCTGCCCATCGTATAGTCCGATAGATACGTGCTGATGCTGTCATGTCCACCATCAACATTATGTTCAATATGTAGTCCCCAAGCAGTCCCACCTGTTTGCTGCGTGTGGCAGAAGACCAAATTTCAAAAACAAATACAGATAAAACAACAAGAGCAAATAATAGTATGATATAAGAGTGCAATCGATCAAAGGATTGGGGGTATGAAGAGATCTACCATGCGATCTAGTGAAGTCTCGCAACACTAAAACTCAGTAGAAATTTGAATTAAACAAATCTTTTATTGCCTCTACTTGATTACATTTGAGAGAAACTTAAATCTATTCTCAATAAAGTCCGGCTAGCAAAAGGACTTGAAGAGAAGTAACTTATAAACAATTTAACTTTCAAAAATAATACAGAAATGGTTTCTTGCTTACAGCAAAACAGCTTGCATGAAATTCAAGAGTTAGAATGAAAAAGTGAAAATAGAGATAGCAAATAGTTAGATCAAAGCATAGACTGATCCCGGAATAAAGATGGCCGTACGGACCATCATGTTTAAGGAGAATTTTATCAGTCTGAAGCCATCTGTCTACACCTCTGTCGTCCTAATTGGTTTGAGTGACAATCTAATACATTTGATTCGATGGTTAACTGTCAATCCTCAATGTGCAACATAAGTTCTGAATGTTTCGTGTTTGAATATTTGTGTATGCTATGGAATGCGATTTTGTGCTATTATCAAGACTTTTTTACTGGTTTTCTGCTGACTGCTTTATCCATATTCTGGACAATGGTGCTTTCATATTACTATGGTGCTTACTTCGACCTTGATCTCGATTACTGGTACAGCTTATTTCTTAATGTCAAACTGACTTTGAAAATCTGTTTATTAGAACAACAGCTTGTTCATTTCGTCAGCAAAAATGTTGTTTTAATCTACAATTAGTTTATGCATGTGTCCGGCTTTTGTGCTTCTGTTGAACATAGAACATAGAAAATACAGCACAGAACAGGCCCTTCGGCCCACGATGTTGTGCCGAACCTTTGTCCTAGATTAATCATAGATTATCATTGAATTTACAGTGCAGAAGGAGGCCATTCGGCCCTTTGTGTCTGCACCGGCTCTTGGAAAGAGCACCCTATCCAAACTCAACAGCTCCACCCAACACCAAGGGCAATTTTGGACATTAAGGGCAATTTATCATGGCCAATCCACCTAACCTGCACATCTTTGGACTGTGGGAGGAAACCGGAGCACCCGGAGGAAACCCACGCAGACACTGGGAGGATGTGCAGACTCCGCACAGACACTGATCCAAGCCGGAATCGAACCTGGGACCCTGGAGCTGTGAAGCAATTGTGCTATCCACAATGCTACCGTGCTGCCCTTAAGAACAAATAAATCTACACTATATCATTTTACCGTAATCCATGTACCTATTCAATAGCTGCTTGAAGGTCCCTAATGTTTCCGACTCAACTACTTCCACAGGCAGTGCATTCCATGCCCCCACTACTCTCTGGGTAAAGAACCTACCTCTGATATCCCTCCTATATCTTGCACCTTTCACCTTAAATTTATGTCCCCTTGTAATGGTTTGTTCCACCCGGGGAAAAAGTCTCTGACTGTCTACTCTATCTATTGGCCTGATCATCTTATAAACCTCTTTCAAGTCGCCCCTCATCCTTCTCCGTTCTAATGAGAAAAGGCCTAGCACCCTCAACCTTTCCTCGTAAGACCTACTCTCCATTCCAGGCAACATCCTGGTAAATCTCCTTTGCACCTTTTCCAAAGCTTCCACATCCTTCCTAAAATGAGGCGACCAGAACTGTACACAGTACTCCAAATGTGGCCTTACCAAAGTTTTGTACAGCTGCATCATCACCTCACGGCTCTTAAATTCAATCCCTCTGTTAATGAACGCGAGCACACCATAGGCCTTCTTCACAGCTCTATCCACTTGAGTGGCAACTTTCAAAGATGTATGAACATAGACCCCAAGATCTCTCTGCTCCTCCACATTGCCAAGAACTCTACCGTTAACCCTGTATTCCGCATTCATATTTGTCCTTCCAAAATGGACAGCCTCACACTTTTCAGGGTTAAACTCCATCAGCCACTTCTCAGCCCAGCTCTGCATCCTATCTATGTCTCTTTGCAGCCGACAACAGCCCTCCTTACTATCCACAACTCCACCAATCTTCGTATCGTCTGCAAATTTACAGACCCACCCTTCAACTCCCTCATCCAAGTCATTAATGAAAATCACAAACAGCAGAGGACCCAGAACTGATCCCTGCGGCACGCCACTGGTAACTGGGATCCAGGCTGAATATTTGCCATCCACCACCACTCTGACTTCTATCGGTTAGCCAGTTCGTTATCCAACTGGCCAAATTTCCCACTATCCCATGCCTCCTTACGTTCTGCAGAAGCCTACCATGGGGAACCTTATCAAATGCCTTGCTAAAATCCATGTACACTACATCCACTGCTTTACCTTCATCCACATGCTTGGTCACCTCCTCAAAGAATTCAATAAGACTTGTAAGACAAGACCTACCCCTCACAAATCCGTGCTGACTATCCCTAATCAAGCAGTGTCTTTCCAGATGCTCAGAAATCCTATCCTTCAGTACCCTTTCCATGACTTTGCCTACCACCGAAGTAAGACTAACTGGCCTGTAATTCCCAGGGTTATCCCTCGTCCCGTTTTTGAACAGGGGCACGACATCCGCCACTCTCCAATCCCCTGGTACCACCCCTGTTGTCAGTGAGGACGAAAAGATCATTGCCAACGGCTCTGCAATTTCATCTCTTGCTTCCCATAGAATCCTTGGATATATCCCGTCAGGCCCGGGGGACTTGTCTATCCTCAAGTTTTTCAAAATGCCCAACACATCTTCCATCCTAACAAGTATTTCCCCGAGCTTACCAATCTGTTTCACACTGTCCTCTTCAACAATATCGCCCCTCTCATTTGTAAATACAGAAGAAAAGTACTCGTTCAAGACCTCTCCTATCTCTTCAGACTCAATACACAATCTCCCGCTACTGTCCTTGATCGGACCTACCCTCGCTCTAGTCATTGAAGTTATGTGTTTTGTCATGGCCTGAGGATATGAGTACTGAAATCCTTATTTAAAATGGGAATTAAAATTGAGCTTTAATATTACATTAAAATAGCCTTTTTACCTATCAGTGAATAGTAAATCCCCTTCAGTCTGCCCTTTTGATAAATCAAAAGATTAAGTGAGATATATCACAAGATAAAATGAAGGAGTAAATGCGATAGGAAAGGTAAAAGCGCGAAGAAGTACTCATTCATATTGTCATTGCAGTTTTCAACAATAGAGTGGGCAAGCATTGCATTACAGGCATTACAGCAAAAATTATTATAATTCTTAAAGAATCATTATTATAAAACAACAATTAATCAATTCATCGAATTTGATTCTCCTGATTCAGTATTAATCTATTAGCAATATGTTAGTAATACATTCAAATAATTGATTCATCAGTAACATTTCAACAATAATATTGCAGTTCCATTTCATCTAATGGTGGTGCAGTGGGATTAGTGTGAATCATTCTGACTGTTGGGCCCTTGCGTTTAGTGAATAGTTGTTTAATGCATTTGATCACCAGGAATGTCATGTAAATAATGAATCCTGCAACACAGAGGAAAAAGATTATTCTTACTGTGGACATTCCTGTGGGTCCCAACCACCCGCAAAGTTTCTCCCAGATAGCGGTATCTGAGGGTGAGTCAAGTTTCTTGACTTCATTTTGAATGTGTGCTGCCAGATCTTTAACTTCGTTTGAGTTATCTGGAATAAAAGTGCAACACTCCGCACCAATTAGGGCGCAGGTGCCACCTTTTTTGGCTAGTACATAGTCAAGTGCCATTCGATTTTGTAATGCCACGGTTTAAATTGCTCGCATTTCGTCAGAAATGTTATCTAGGGCAGTGGCGGTGTAATCGGCTACGTTCTGTATGGTTGTTATTTTATTTAATTCATTGGCAACCCTTGTCTCCTAATAAAAAGGAATAAGTTCAGCATAAATTGCGTCTCGTAAGGTTATAGCACGTTTATTTCTTCAAGTGGTTGGTCCTGAAACACGAGAGATTAGGGAGATGACGGATGTCATGTACTGTGTTTCCTAAATAGCAAGATTCTGACCAGTATTTTGGGAGCCAGGAATATGCTTTGTCGTTACAAATAAAATAAGTTCCATTATAAGCAGAGTATAAGTAAATACCTTCTAAGTATCAAAGACCTGAGAATGTTTTATTATTTGTGATGTTGTGCATGCCTGTTATTGTTGAGGACCGTTCAGTTCTTTGTAATAAATTTTGTGTCCATTTATAAGCTATGTTAACATTCAGATAATTAGTACAAACACTATTGCCCACTTTCATCCCTTTAGAGTGATTACTAGTGAGGCATATTGATCCTATTTAATATTAGTTGGAAGGCTAATATATTTAGGAATTTTGTTAAGATTATATTTAAATTGAGGCCATCCTGAAAAGGTGTTTAGTGGATAGCCTGCAGATTTCCATAAGTTAATAAATTTCTTTAGATAAATCTTGTACCTTTTTCACATGAATATGCTCCAGAACGGACCACTACTGAGCAAGGGACACTCTGATAGATGTACCATTCTGCTGTTTCTGAAGCATTAAAGGGGATAGTTAAGAAGGGAATACCTTCTCCTGAGTTAGTAGGGGTTGCAATGCATACCCAACAATTGGAAATGTTGAACTTTTTAGCATATATCCTGGATGTGTAAAGGAATGTGTTCTCATTCAGTCCTGGTACAACATTTACAAAGCCAATCAAATAACTGAAAATGAATATTACGGTAAACATTTTTACAGATCTTAATACTTATACGCGCGCTTCATGTGATGCGTGGATCCAACTTTTCTTTCCTTAGTATTGCTTAAAACATTGATATACTGATTAAAAATTGATATCAGGATTACATAATTCAGTAATAAACAATTAATAATAATAATTTCATGTATACAAATAAAATGATTATACAGTAAAATAACAAGTTGAGTATATGATTTAGTAATTGGTAAAATAATTATCAAAATTGATTATGTAATTAAGTAATAAAATTATTAATAATAATTCACAAATGATAATGCAGTAAATAATAGTTCAACAGAAACTTTCCATTTTGATGTTATTGACTAGTGGCGCATATGAATTAATATGAACCATGTAGATTGGTAGGGCACTATGGGTAGGCATGCATTAGCCAAAGTATCTGATCAGCAACATTAGTACGCAAATGATAAGTCTGAATATGAAAAATAGGAAAAGTCCCTGAATGATGTTAATTCCTGTGCCACCCAACCAATTGGAAAGCCAACCCCAAAGAGTGTAATCAAAGGGTTGGTCATGTCTTTTTAACTTTGTATTGGATGTGAATTGTCAAGTCTTTGACACCACCTGGATTATACACACAAGCCTGTTGACAGGGTTAATTTCCCTGCAGAGACAAAAAAGGGCATATAGTGGGTGGATAACTTGGAATGATGCCATTTGCATCTCTAAACGATTTTTATATATGTCACTCATAGAACATAGAATATTACAGCGCAGTACAGGCCCTTCGGCCCTCGATGTTGCGCCGACCTGTGAAACCACTCTAAAGCCCATCTGCACTATTCCCATATTGTCCATATGTCTATCCAATGACCATTTGAATGCCCTGAGTGTTGGCGAGTCCACTACCGTTGCAGGCAGGGCATTCCACGCCCTTACTACTCTCTCTGAGTAAAGAACCTATCTCTGACATCTGTCCTATATCTATCTCCCCTCAATTTAAAGCTATGTCCCCTCGTGCTAGACATCACCATCTGAGGATAAAGGCTCTCCCTTTCCACTGTCCACCCTATCTAATCCTCTGATCATCTTGTATGCCTCAATTAAGTCACCTCTTAACTTCTCTCTAACGAAAACAGCCTCAAGTCCCTCAGCCTTCCCTCATAAGATCGTCCCTCCACACCAGGCAACATTCTGGTAAATCTCCTCTGCACCATTTCCAATGCTTCCACATCCTTCCTATAACGCGGCGACCAGAACTGCACGCAATACTCCAAATGCGACCGCACCAGTGTTTTGTACAGCTGCAACATGACCTCATGGCTCCTAAACTCAATCCCTCTACCAATAAAAGCTAACACACCGTACGCCTTCTTAACACCCTCTCAACCTGGGTGGCAACTTTCAGGGATCTATGTACATGGACACCGAGATCTCTCTGCTCATCCACACTACCAAGAATCTCACCATTAGCCCAGTACTCTGTCTTCCTGTTGTTCCTTCCAAAATGAATCACCTCACACTTTTCTGCATTAAACTCCATTTGCCACCTCTCAGCCCAGCTCTGCAGCTTATCTATGTTCCTCTGTACCTTATAACATCCTTCCGCACTGTCCACAACTCCACCGACTTTAGTGTCATCTGCAAATTTACTCACCCATCCTTCTACGCCCTCCAGGTCATTTATAAAAATGACAAATAGCAGTGGCCCCAAAACAGTCAAATGGACTGGGAGTAAAAGTTGGATTGCTGCCAAATTACTGCTTATCAATTGTCTTAGAACAGTGTGCTCTTGAAACATAGATTTGCTTGTGATCAGACTTGTTTTGTTTTTTAAAAACAGCTTCCGCATTGTTTGAAGTTTTAATTTCCAAGCTAATTTTAAACATTTAGTTTAAAATATCAAACACAATAACTTATTGAATATATGACTGAACCAATCTTGCGCTGAATGAACTTGGTTTTCTGTAGATGAATTCATTGGCTTTGTTAAAGAAAGCACAGCTATCAAGATTTGTTAATTTCTTTAAATTAATAAAGCAACATTCAAAATAATGACAGTTTCTCAAGTTAACAGTTCTTTGCAACTTTTTGGCGATATGTGACTTAGGGCGTATCCCTGTAGCCAGGAGGCAGGCCTTCATCGCAGGAGTCCAATTTGTAATCATGAAATCTGAAATGCGCAAAATGTCCGTCTTCAACACGAGAAAGGAATTTCATATCTTTTCTGGAATTCTTTTTCGAAGCGAGTACAGGGGTCGGATTTGTCGTTAACGGAGGAGGAGAAGCAGCGATTGATGTGCTATTTTTAGCAGTTGCTGTTTTGGACTGGGACTGAGGTCTGGGTAAGATCAAGTTTAAAGCTGCAGACGGTTCTGGTTTTAAACCAGTGACAAAATAGATTTTAGATGATAGATCTTTTAAATGGTTTAAAACCCAGGCTGTTGTCTTTATCACTTCAACTCCAAGCTGTTTGGTGGTTAATGGGTAAGTTGTATTACACTTTGTTTGCCACTAGGCTCGTTGCTCAACCGAACAGGCTTTTCTTGTTTAAAAATCTCACAGTCTATTAAAGCTGCCATGAGAGCAGCGTAGCAGGGATAGGGGGGGGCTGGCACTACTGAGCCTAAGTGAGTATTATTGGGCCGCTAATATTTCAATGGTGAGTAAGTGGATGGGAGAGGAGGAGGGAGCGGCGTGGAAGAGATTAGAGAGGGCGTCCTGTAGGGGGACTAGCCTACAGGCTATGGTGACAGCCCCATTGCCGTTCTCACCGAGGAACTACACCACAAGCCCGGTGGTGGTGGCTACACTGAAGATTTGGGGACAGTGGAGACGGCATAGGGGAAAGACTGGAGCCTTGGGGGGGGTCCCCGATAAGAAACAACCATAGGTTTGCCCCGGGGGGAATGGATGGGGGATATGGAATGTGGCAAAGAGCAGGAATAACGCAACTGAAAGATCTGTTTGTGGATGGGAAGTTCGCGAGTCTGGGAGCGCTGACCGAGAAATATGGGTTGCCCCAAGGGAATGCATTCAGGTATATGCAACTGAGGGCTTTTGCGAGGCAACAGGTGAGGGAATTCCCGCAGCTCCCGACACAAGAGGTGCAGGACAGAGTGATCTCAAAGACATGGGTGGGGGATGGTAAGGTGTCAGATATATATAGGGAAATGAGGGACGAAGGGGAGACTATGGTAGATGAACTAAAAGGGAAATGGGAAGAAGAGCTGGGGGAGGAGATCGAGGAGGGGCTGTGGGCAGATGCCCTAAGCAGGGTAAACTCGTCGTCCTCGTGTGCCAGGCTAAGCCTGATTCAGTTTAAGGTATTACACAGGGCACATATGACTGGAGCACGGCTCAGTAAATTTTTTGGGGTGGAGGATAGGTGTGTGAGGTGCTCGAGAAGCCCAGCGAATCATACCCATATGTTTTGGTCATGCCCGGCACTACAGAGGTTTTGGATGGGGGTGACAAAGGTGCTTTCAAAAGTAGTAGGAGTCCGGGTCGAACCAAGCTGGGGGTTGGCTATATTTGGGGTTGCACAAGAGCCGGGAGTGCAGGAGGCGAGAGAGGCCGATGTTTTGGCCTTTGCGTCCCTAGTAGCCCGGCGCAGGATATTGCTAATGTGGAAAGAAGCCAAGCCCCCGGGGGTGGAGACCTGGATAAATGACATGGCGGGGTTTATAAAGCTAGAGCGGATTAAGTTCGTCCTAAGGGGGTCGGCTCAAGGGTTCACCAGGCGGTGGCAACCGTTCGTCGAATACCTCGCAGAAAGATAGACGGAATGGGAAAAAGAAGGCAGCAGCAGCAGCCCAGGATCGGGGGAGGGGGGGGGTGGGGGGGGGGTGGGGGGGGGGGCTGGGGTGGGGAGGGGGGGGGTGTGGGGAGGAGGGGGGGGTGGGGAGGGGGGAGGGGGGGTGGGGAGGGGGGGGGGTGGGGAGGGGGGGGGTGGGGAGGGGGGGGGGGAGGGGGAGGGGGGTGGGGAGGGGGGGGGGGAGGGGGAGGGGGGTGGGGAGGGGGGGGGGGGGTGGGGAGGGGGGGGGGGGTGGGGAGGGGGGGGGGGTGGGGAGGGGGGGGGGAGGGGGAGGGGGGTGGGGAGGGGGGGGGAGGGGAGGGGGGGGGAGGGGGAGGGAGGAGGAACCAGAAGGACTCTCAGGGTTGTTAATATATACTGTATAGTATGTATAGGTCGTTGCTACAGATAATTATATATTGGACTGTTAAATTATATTTTTGGAGAGTGTTACTTGTGACAAGGCAGTTGCCAATTAGGGCTAGTTTTCATTTTTGTTATTTATTATTTATTCATTTTTTGTTTATAAAATAGGTCATTGTTATTTGTGTTGTTATAATATTGTGTAAAGGATGCACAATGTACTGTGTTGGTTGACCAAAAATTTTCAATAAAATATTTAATAAAAAAAAAAAAAAAGCTGCCATGAGAGGCTTTTGGATCGGGGCCAGCAGTATGTCGTGGTCAGTCTCTGTGTAAGATAATGGGTTTGTTCTGGGATAAAAGTGTCCTTGAACCCGGAACGGACCGATAGTCCATTTGGCCAGTCTCCCCCTGTGGAACTTCAATCAGTGAATTCATTGTTTTCATGTCAGTAGCAGCTTGCAATAATGCAGGATTTGATTTAGATATCACTGGTACATCTTGGGCCTTAGTTAAAATCATTTCAACTCTTCCCATTGGTGGCGCTGTTAATTTGTCTGTCAGTAATTTGTTATGACATTTCATGGTGTCCATGTCACTTTCCAAAATACATTTTTCCTCGAGTAACTAGCAATTTTGACTTTTAAGACCATCGTTTTCTGATTTAACTGTTGAAGTTTGGATTCTGAGTAGGTATTTCTCTTTTGGAGTTCATCAATTTGTAACGATTGTTGTTGAACTTTAAAGGTTTCATTTTCCAATAATGTTTTAATCTGATCACATTGTTCAAGGTTAGATTTTGCGTCTCATAATTCTTCAACAACTGCGGCTAGTTGGTCTTTAGTGGACTTAAGGTCATAATCATTTTTAGTTTTTGCGATTGTCTCTTGCTGTTTGCAGAGCTGTGCCATTACTGCAAAAGACCATTTAATACGTTTTCCTCTATTTAAACGTGTGGTTTTTCCCCATGCCCTCTTGATGTTATCAAGAGACCACTGCCCTTTGGGGATGTCATATTTTGATTCAATTTTTGTGGCTACTTCAGAAAGTCCAAAATGTCTATAAATCAAAGATCGAAGATCTCCCAATATATCGCCAACAGAGACATCCAGTAAAGCGCGACATCCCTTGGAAGTTGTGGGAAGTAGTTCTCTACCATCTGAAGGTTCTGAATCTATTTTAGGATTCATGTCCGCCATAAACTCAGCCTTACACCCAATTTTTTAGTTGCCATCCACGTTATGTGTAATCTTGGTACACTACCGTGACGATTTCCCTTTCAGCCTCAGCCACGTGTTTTTAGTTTCAATGACTGGCACCCGACTGAATAACACAATCTGAAAAAGGTCCTTTCTAAGGGGTCGGAGCACTACTTGATGCGGCTTTAAGACTTTTAATGGGTGAAAAAGATGTTCTCTTACCCCAGTCTAGCTGTTTTTCTTTGGGTCTTCCGTTCTTCTGGGTTTCCATTAACAGTACGATCTTCGGACTTCCGTTTTCCTCCGATTCTCCCCGATCGTCTCCCGACTCGCTCTGATTTCTTCCGATCGCCGCCTCAGCGCTCCTCCCCTTTGCCGAACTACGCCAAATCGAAGAGATCTACCATGCGATCTAGTGAAGTCTCGCAACACTAAGACTCAGTAGAAATTTGAATTAAACAAATCTTTTATTGCCTCTACTTGATTACATTTGAGAGAAACTTAAATCTATTCTCAATAAAGTCCGGCTAGCAAAAGGACTTGAAGAGAAGTAACTTATAAACAATTTAACTTTCAAAAATAATACAGAAATGGTTTCTTGCTTACAGCAAAACAGCTTGCATGAAATTCAAGAGTTAGAATGGAAAAGTGAAAGTAGAGATAGCGAATAGTTAGATCAAAGCATAGACTGATCCCGGAATAAAGATGGCCGTACGGACCATCATGTTTAAGGAGAATTTTATCAGTCTGAAGCCATCTGTCTACACCTCTGTCGTCCTAATTGGTTTGGGTGAGAATCAAATACATTTGATTTGATGGTTAACTGTCAATCCTCAAAGTGCAACATAAGTTCTGAATGTTTCGTGTTTGAATATTTGTGTATGCTACGGAATGCGATTTTGTGCTATTATCAAGACTTTTTTACTGGTTTTCTGCTGACTGCTTTATCCATATTCTGGACAATGGTGCTTTCATATTACTATGGTGCTTACTTCGACCTTGATCTCGATTACTGGTACAGCTTATTTCTTAATGCCAAACTGACTTTGAAAATCTGTTTATTAGAACAATAGCTTGTTCATTTTGTCAGCAAAAATGTTGTTTTAATCTACAATTAGTTTATGCACGTGTTAGGCTTTTGTGCTTCTGTTGAAGTTGTGTGTTTTGTCATGACCTGAGGTTATGAGTACTGAAATCCTTATTTAAAATGGGAATTAAAACTGGGCTTTAATATTTACATTAAAATAGCCTTTTTACCTATCAGTGACTAGTAAATCCCCTTCAGGGTACAAATATGCAAATCACTAAAATTAGTGACGGAGGTAAAGACAATTAAACACTGGGTTTATTTGTAGAGGGATATAATTGAAAGATGGTAAGGTTATGCTAAATCTGTATGGAACCTTGGTTAGACTGTGCACAATTTAGTCTCTGGATTATAAAAATGAATGTGAAGGTATAAAAATGGGTCATACAAGAGGTGGAGTTATAACTATCCGGAAGGACTGAACACAGAGACTCCTTTCTCTCAAACAGCTGAGGAGTCACTTGAGTTGGGCTTGGAAAGTGGGGAAAACCAAAGTTAAAGACCATCAATATAAGATGGTCACTCATTTTTTAAAAAGGCCAGCATGTGGCACAGTGGTTAGCATTGTTGCTTGACAGTGCCTCGGCCCTGGGTTCAATTCCAACTTTGGGTCAATGTCTGAGTGGAGTTTGTACGTTTCTCCTGTGTCGTGTGGGTTTTCTCCGGGTGCTCTGGTTTCCTTTCACAGTACAAAGATGTGCAAGTTAGGTGGATTGGCCATGCTAAATTGCCCCATAGTGCCCAAAGGATCAGATTGGGTTACAAGGGTAGGGCAGGGGACTGGGCTCAGATAGGGAGCTCTGAGGGTCAGTGCGGACTCGATGGGCTGAATGGCCTCCTGCACTGAGGGATTCTATGAAATCTAGTAGGGAATTCAGAGCGATTTCTTTACTTAGAAGGTGGTAAGAATATGAAATGTGATAGCGTTGTTAAGCCAAATATAATCTGAGCATTTAAGGGGAAGCTTGATATTTGCATAAGGGAGCACGGAATAGAAGTGATTGGATTAGATTTAGAAAGTGAAGAAACATGTGTAGCTTGTTATGGGCCAGGGTTTAGAGAACCCCAAAGTGTATCATGGAGTTCAGCAAAACAATGTTTATTCTATGAACTCAAGTTAACCCTTTTAAAACATCCAATGAACATCTTAGCAACCATTAATTCAAATACAATCCCCAAAGAATACACTGAGTAATCCTTAATAACTTCCCAAACAACATCCAGAAGACAAAAGAAACACCTTTTAACAGAAGCACATCAAGTTTACATTCACTGCTGAAAACATTTATAATTCTGAATTCACCAAATGATCAAGAGATAGTCTTTTCATGGCAGAGAGATCAACAGTACACCTGCTTTGTCTGGCTTCAGCTCCAACACTGAAAACGAAACCAAAAAAAACACAAGACACACCCAAGCTTTTCTCAAAGTGAAACTAAAAAGCAGAGCCAGAGATCAGCTCCACCCACACTCTGACATCACTGCAGTAACATGAGCAGCCAAACATTTCTTAAAGCGACATTCTCATGACAAGCTGAATAGCCAGTTTCTGTGTTGTAGGCTTTAACTATGGAGGGTATCACGGTATCTGAAATATGTTCAGACCCTCGCGTTACGGCCACCCACGAAGCGGCTGCTCCAATTTAGCTGTAGCTTCCAGTTGAAATATTTACCTATGCTGATTTGATTTTGAAGTGTACTAATTGTATTATTTTAGTCTGTATTAAACTGCCTTGAATTGTATTGTTCAGGATAATGTGGACATTATAAATTGTTTTACAGTTGAAGGTTCATTCTCTCCATGTTAACTTTAGGCTAATGAATCTTGGGACCTGAGATGCGAGTCTCTTCCTTCTCTGTATGTGTTTGAATGTGTGGAACTGGAATTGAGCCTGAAGCTGTCATCAGGGGATGATTATGAGCAGTTGCAATCTGATTTCTCCTGCCCAATTGCATTGCATAAAGGTATGGTTTCATTTATTTTTGTGAAATCTTACATATATACATTTATATGGATGATAAACTGAATACCTGACAGCTTGGGTGAAGGCAATAAAGCTCCTAATCTTGTTCCAGTAAATGTTCTATTTGTATGAGAAGCTGATACAAATCCGTCCTTTTTTTTGCCAGATATTTCTCGATCTGTCATGATTTAGATCTCTGCCAAAGCTGTTCCAATACATCCAGTGAGGAATAGTAGCTGCCATTCATTTATGTAATGTTCTCATTCTAGATCCATTATGTCCAACACGGTATCATTGTACGCACTTAGCTGGCATACACAGCATTGGACTGACGTGGGTCAATGAACTGGAACAATTCTTCAGCACAGGTAGGTGTCTCCCTTGCTGCAAAAGAGAGAAAAGACTAGAGAAAGCTAGGGGAGAGAGTGAGCTTTCAAATCGAGGATAAATAAGTCACATGGGTTACTATTACTCCTTATGTATGCACTCAGTTGTCTAGATGATGAGCGGTATTGCAGAATGGCACCAACAGCGTCGGCTCGAATCCTTGTGGTAGTTCACAGAGACCCATCACCTTGCCCCATGCTTGATATGGAGTGGTGTCCCTCAAGCTATATAACCAATTGTGCGCACAAATGGAGAGAGCTGCCTATGGATTATGCTGACTGTGACTGAGAACTGCAACTTTACAGTGACAGGATTTCCTATAGGTTCAATTAGATTGTACCTAAGTGCCCTAAAAGTGAGGAACTGTTCAGGGCACCAGTTCTGTCAACACAAGTTCCAAACATTCAATGTGGAATATTGCTGAAAGGCAACAGTGCACCATAATCAAATGGGTGCTGCCTCTCTGGGAGTTGCTCTGATGCCATAATTTTAAATCCATCCATTACAGCCGTTCATTCAGGAAAATTTCTAGGAGACTGGCATAACAAACTACAAATTCTTGACTGTTTGAACTAGCTGATGTTTTTGGTTTAAGCTAAGAACACTAATAATAATCTTTATTAATGTCACAAGTAGGATTACATTGACACTGCAATGAAGTTACTGTGAAAATCCCATAGTCGCCACATTCCGGCACCTGTTTGGTTACACTGAGGGAGAATTCAGAATGTCCAATTCACTTAAGCACGACTTTCGGGATTTGTGGGAGGAAATTGGAGCACCCGGAGGAAACCCACGAAGACACTGGGAGAACATGCAGACTTCGCACAGACAGTGACCCAAGTCGGGAATCGTACCTGGGACCCTGGCGCTGTGAAGCAACAGTGCTAACCACTGTGCTACCATGCTGCCCTGGCACGAAGAGATCTTGAGCCTGCTCCACCATTCAGTATGATCATAACTGATCATCTGCCTCAACTGTACTTTTCCACTGTGCCCATTCTAGATACGAGGGAATTTTGGAAAATCCCAACCAGTGCGGCTCTGCAGCTGCCTCATTTAGAACTGTAGAGCTGTAGGTCTTTAGGTCCTGAGGATCGCTTCTTTGCTTCTCCGACTGTTTCTTCAGTCTTTATTTATCAGTTTGGTTGCCCTCTATTTCTATTTCAAGACTGGCATAAAATATTTGTTCAAAGCCTCTGCCATTTCCCCAAGATAATTTGGCCTGTCTGTACCTTCTACCTCCTAAGGGACCAATTTTAGCTACCGTCCTTTTTATATAAAGGTAAAGTCACCATAGTCCCAGATGACCATAGGGGGGAGAGCTGACTGGTAGTGATTTAACCTGAGGATCACCACACCACGGGCAAGGGGCAGGAAACAAGGGCCTCTTGTTTCTCCACGTGGAAAACAGCTCATCATTTGCTTTTGTGCCTATAGATGATGAAGATAAGAATGCACTGCGGGAGCTGGCAGTGGAGCAGAAATGCCTAGTAGAACATGTCCTGTGCACCAAGCCACTGCCATGCAGGTATCATCTCCCTATCTTCCCCGTTACTGAATAACTGAAAAATACATGACTGGTTTTATGTTGCTGTATTATGGTTTTGACCTTTTTTTTGTGTTGTTTAGCTCCTACAACCATTTACAAAATCAGTCTTCAAGATTAGATTGGTTAGGTCGATAAAGGTTGAAAAGATGTGGGAGAGGGTGGGGAGGAATGATTGAGACTATGTGCCAATTGAATGCATTCCTTTATTACAAAGTAATGGCAGTTGTGCCATTTTCTCTGATCACATGGCAGCAGCATTGTTTTCACCAGCTTTGTATGTGTTTTTACAATCTTTACAGCCCACCTGCACCAATCAAAGGATTCTGGATCATTTCGGACCTGTCCCTAGGAGCCACAATGATTTGTATCACCGATACATTTGAATGCATAATAAGACAATTGCTGTAAGTACTTTTCTTGTATTAACAGATTAATTGGAAAGCTCTCTTTTAAAGGAATAGAAACGTAGAGTGGGAAAGTGAGCACCTGATTTATTACAAATTATATTGTCAGACAAAAAACTTATGGATCGATAGCATTCTCGACTAGGGAAGTCCCAGGTTTCATCTTAAGCCTCAAACTTAGTTGGAACACTTTAGATCAGTAGACAGAACTCCTACTCCTAATTGCTCTCATATTCTCAGTTTAAAAAGTTGTGGGTGCATGAGTTTTGGATGAAAATAGATATCCAGCTCTTCTGAAACAACCCACAGTCTGGCTGGCACCAAAAAGATGGGGCCTTTGGGCACCGTATCAAAGGCTAGCTGGTGTCTGTTGGGATGAATGTAAGTAATTGTCATATTTACATTTGCAATTATGTTATTAAAAACTGTGTTAAAATGCAAATAGACAAGTATGATTGCTAGAGCGGTGATTAAGGTGTAAAAGTCAGGTAATCATTGATTTTCAGGTGAAGTGTTCTGCTAATAGAACTTGAGAACCATTTGCTTTTTTACAGACGACTAGCTAATGAAATATTGTTTAGGTTTGATGGATCCCTTGGGTGTTGATAATTTGGTCCTGGCTAAACACGTCAGGTGACATCTTGTAAGAGACAAAAGAATTCCTTATGCTTTTGGTACAGATTATGTAGTTAATGGGAGGAGCGAGCTCTGAAAAGTCAGTTGATCCTAGAACTCTCATCTGAGCAGAGGTGTTTTAGTTTGGTTTTGAAAAGTTCTCTTTCCAAAGACCCTGCACAGAGAAATGAAAGTAGAAACCTGTTGTTAACTTTATTCATGAGTGGTATTTGAAATATATTGGTTTGCTCCATTGGAATATGAGTGGCTTGTTTAGGAAGTAAGAAAGTTTTCTCTTTTACTTAAGAACTGTTGTAACTGTTAATTGTAAAGCTATTTCTTTGTTGCTAATGTGGTTAATTTTGTGTTTAATTAAAGTTTGTTTTAATAACCTAGTAGTCAGAGTCATCACTCCTGTAGTGCAGTAACATTTCCTCACAGTTTTACAAATTGCAAATAGTTGGCTTCCTGTTCGGGATCCGAACACTGTGTAACTACCCCAGCATGAATGGTCAACTTCATGGCGTAGCAAAGAGGCAAACGTTTAAGTTGGGAGAGTCTGCAAAGGAATACAGTAAGTTGTGAGTGGTGGATAAAGATTGGCAGATGGAGCATAATGGGGCAATGTAATATTATCCATTTGTAAAAAGAGCAGAAAAGCAAAATATATGAATGGTATCTTGAGCGTGTCGTCTCGGGATTTGTTTAATTGGTACAACTCCCTCATTAAATCAAATCTTTATCAGTGATTCCTTTAAGGGCCTGTCCTTCTCAGTGGGAGTTTTAGAACTTGGAATGAGTCACTTTACTTTTAAGACAAAGGATAGAACATAGAACTGTACAGCATAGTACAGTCCCTTCGGCCCACGATGTTGTGCCGAACTAGTCTGAAACTAAGATCAAATCAACCTACTCCCAGTCATTCTAGTGCACTCCATATGCCTATCCAATAACCGCTTGAAAGTTCCTGAAGTGTCTGACTCCACTACCATTGCTGGGAGTGCGTTCCATGCCCCAACCACTCTGAGTAAAGAACCTACCTCTGACATCCCTCCTATATCTTCCACCATGAACCTTATAGTAATGCCCCCTTGTAACAGCTACATCCACCCGAGGAAAAAGTCGCTGAACGTCCACTCTATCTATCCCTCTCATCATCTTGTACACCTCAAATAAGTCACCTCTCATCCTCCTTCGCTCAATTGAGAAAAGCCCTAGCTCCCTCAACCTTTCCTCATAAGACCTACCGTCCAATCCAGGCAGCATCCTGGTAAATCTCCTTTGCACCCTTTCCAATGCTTCCACATCCTTCCTATAATGAGGTGACCAGAACTGCACACAATACTCCAAATGTGGTCTAACCAAGGTCTTGTACAGTTGCAGCATAACCTCATGGCTCTTAAACTCAATCCCCCTGTTAATAAATGCTAACACACTATAGGCTTTCTTCACGGCTCTATCCACTTGGGTGGCAACTTTCAGAGATCCATGGACATGAACTCTGAGATCTCTCTTCTCCTCCACATTCTTCAGAACCCTGTGTAATCCGCATTCAAATTTGTCCTACCAAAATTAATCCCCTCACACTTATCAGGTTAAACTCCATCTGCCTACAACGGCCATCCACATTATCCGCTACTCCACCAACCTTGGTGTCATCAGCAAATTTACTAACCCAACCTTCAACTCCATCATCCAAGTCATTGATAAAAATCACAAATAGCAGAGGACCCAGCACTGATCCCAGTGGTACACCGCTGGTGACTGGGCTCCAGGATGAAAATTTACCATCTACCACCACCCTCTGTCTTCTATGTGATAGCCAGTTACTGATCCAATCAACCAAATTTCCCTCTATGCCATGCCTCCTTACTTTCTGCATGAGCCGACCATGGGGCACCTTATCAAATGCCTTACTAAAATCCATGTATACGACATCAACTGCTCTACCTTCATCTATGTACTTAGTTACCTCCTCAAAGAATACAATCAAACTTGGGAGGCAAGATTTACCCCTCACAAATCTGTGCTGACTATCCTGGATTAAGCTGTATCTTTCCAAATGATCATAAATCCTATCCACCCTTTCCTATAATTTATCTATGACTGAAGTGAGAATAACCAGCCTATAATTCCCAGGGTTATACCTAATTCCCTTTCTTGAACAAGGGAACAACATTCGCCTCTCTCCGGTCTTCTGGCACTATTCCTGTAGACAGTGAGGACATAAAGATCAAAGCGAAAGGCTCTGCAATCTCATCCCTCGCCTCCCAAAGAACCCTAGGATATATCCCATCAGGCCCAGGGGACTTGTCTATCCTCAGGCTTCTCAATTTCTAACACATCTTCCTTCCAAATATCTACCTCTGCCAGCCTACCAGCCTGCATCGCACTATCCTCCTCAACAACATGGCCCCTCTCCTTTGTGAACACTGAAGAAAAGTATTCATTTAGGGCCTCTCCTATATCTTCAGACTCCATGCACACGTTCCCACTACTGTCCTTGGCCGGCCCTAACTTCACCTTGGTCATTCTTTTATTCCTCACATAAGTGTAAAAAGCCTTGGGGTTTTCCTTGATCCTACCTGCCAAGGTCTTCTCATGCCCCCCCCCAGCTGTCCTAAGTCCTTTCTTGAGCTCCTTCCTAGCTATCTTGTATCCCTCAAGTGCCCTAACTGAACCTTATTTTCTCATCCTTACATAAGCCCCCTTCTTCCTCTTGAAAAGACATTCAACCGCTTTTGTAAACCATGGTTTCTCACTCGACCATTTCCTCCCTGCCTGACAGGGACATACATATCAAGGACACACAGTATTTGCTCCTTGAACAAGCTCCACATCTCAATTGTGCCTATCCCTGACAGTTCCTGTTTCCATCTTATGCTCCCCAATTCTTACCTAATCGCATCGCCGAATTGTGCTCACTATCTCCAAAGTGCTCTCCCACAACCAAATCTAACACTTGGCCCGGCTCATTACCCAGTACCAAATCCAATGTGGCCCCGTCTCTTGTCGGTCTATCCACATATTGTGAGGGGAAACCCTCCTGTACACACTGGATAAAAACAGCTCCATCCAAACTATTTGAATTATAGTGGTTCCAATCAATATTTGGAAAGTTAAAGTCACCCATGACAACTACCCTGTGACTACCGCACCTATCCAAAATCTGCATTGCAATCTTTTCCTCCACATCTCTGTTACTGTTTGAGGTCCTATAGAAAACTCCTAACAAAGTGACCACTCCTTTCCTATTTCTAACTCCAGCCCACACTGCCTCAGTAGACAGATCCTCCTCAAACTTCCTTTCTGCAGCCATTATACTATTGTTGATTAACAATGCTACTCCTCCACCTCTTTTACCACCTTCCCTAATCTTACTGAAACATCTAAACCCCGGAACCTCCAATAACCATTCCTGCCCCTGTTCTATCCACGTCTCCGTAATGGCCACAACATCATAGTCCCAGGTACCAATCCATGCTTCAAGCTCACCAACCTTATTCCTGATGCTCCTCGCATTGAAGTAGACATACTTCAAACCACCTTCATGCCTGCAGGTCCACTCTTGTGACCTTGGTACCTTCCTCAGTACTGCATGCCCTCAACCTCCTGAACTCCTGAACTGTGGTAAAAGCTTACAATGCAGGTTGCAATTATATTATACTCCCTCTGTATAACTTTTAGTGCAAAGCAATAGGCACTGTTTAAAATGGATACATACTGTTGAATAATAATGACCTAAAGAATTGTACTATTTCAAATTAATCCGAAACTGTTACAAAGTTAAGGTAATTGCTTCTTAACATTTGAAGTAAACTAATATGAGAGACATCTGTTATGCTTCTCTCCTGCGTACCCACAATCTCCTGTTGATGATTCCTTCTGCTGATAACAAATGTGAGCAGTTCAGTCAACCTTGAATGCTTCAGCTCCTGCGGAATTATAACTGGGGCCCCCTGCATGTATCCTAAGACCGGCTCGTCTACTATTAGCTTATTTGTCTAAAATTCCAAGATGTCATGTGAAGCTTAGAAATTGTCCCATGATGGAAAAACCCTAACAGTCCACTACAAGTTCAGTCCGTATTATATAATAATCACATAGAACATAGAAAATACAGCACAGAACAGGCCCTTCGGCCCACGATGTTGTGCCGAACCTTTGTCCTAGATTAATCATAGATTATCATTGAATTTACAGTGCAGAAGGAGGCCATTCGGCCCTTTGCGTCTGCACCGGCTCTTGGAAAGAGCACCCTACCCAAACTCAACACCTCCACCCAACGCCAAGGGCAATTTGGACATTAAGGGCAATTTATCATTGGCCAATTCACCTTACCCGCACATCTTTGGACTGTGGGAGGAAACCGGAGCACCCGGAGGAAACCCACGCAGACACGGGGAGGACGTGCAGACTCCGCACAGACAGTGACCCAAGTCGGAATCGAACCTGGGACCCTGGAGCTGTGAAGCAATTGTGCTATCCACAATGCTACCGTGCTGCCCTTGAGAACAAATAAATCTACACTATATCATTTTACCGTAATCCATGTACCTATCCAATAGCTGCTTGAAGGTCCCTAATGTTTCCGACTCAACTACTTCCACAGGCAGTGCATTCCATGCCCCCACTACTCTCTGGGTAAAGAACCTACCTCTGATATCCCTCCTATATCTTGCACCTTTCACCTTAAATTTATGTCCCCTTGTAATGGTTTGTTCCACCCGGGGAAAAAGTCTCTGACTGTCTACTCTATCTATTCCCCTGATCATCTTATAAACCTCTATCAAGTTGCCCCTCATCCTTCTCCGTTCTAATGAGAAAAGGCCTAGCACCCTCAACCTTTCCTCGTAAGACCTCCTCTCCATTCCAGGCAAAATCCTGGTAAATCTTCTTTGCACCTTTTCCAAAGCTTCCACATCCTTCCTAAAATGAGGCGACCAGAACTGTACACAGTACTCCAAATGTGGCCTTCCCAAAGTTTTGTACAGCTGCATCATCACCTCACGGCTCTTAAACTCAATCCCTCTGTTAATGAACGCGAGCACACCATAGGCCTTCTTCACAGCTCTATCCACTTGAGTGGCAACTTTCAAAGATGTATGAACATAGACCCCAAGATCTCTCTGCTCCTCCACATTGCCAAGAACTCTACCGTTAACCCTGTATTCTGCATTCATATTTGTCCTTCCAAAATGGACAACCTCACACTTTTCAGGGTTAAACTCCATCTGCCACTTCTCAGCCCAGCTCTGCATCCTATCTATGTCTCTTTGCAGCCGACAACAGCCCTCCTTACTATCCACAACTCCACCAATCTTCGTATCGTCTGCAAATTTACTGACCCACCCTTCAACTCCCTCATCCAAGTCATTAATGAAAATCACAAACAGCAGAGGACCCAGAACTGATCCCTGCGGTACGCCACTGGTAACTGGGATCCAGGCTGAATATTTGCCATCCACCACCACTCTCTGGCTTCTATCGGTTAGCCAGTTCGTTATCCAACTGGCCAATTTCCCACTATCCCATGCCTCCTTACTTTCTGCATAAGCCTACCATGGGGAACTTTATCAAATGCCTTACTAAAATCCATGTACACTACATCCACTGCTTTACCTTCATCCACATGCTTGGTCACCTCCTCAAAGAATTCAGTAAGATTTGTAAGGCAAGACCTACCCCTCACAAATCCGTGCTGACTATCCCTAATCAAGCAGTGTCTTTCCAGATGCTCAGAAATCCTATCCTTCAGTACCCTTTCCATTACTTTGCCTACCACCGAAGTAAGACTAACTGGCCTGTAATTCCCAGGGTTATCCCTAGTCCCTTTTTTGAACAGGGGCACGGCATTCGCCACTCTCCAATCCCCTGGTACCACCCCTGTTGACAGTGAGGACGAAAAGATCATTGCCAACGGCTCTGCAATTTCATCTCTTGCTTCCCATAGAATCCTTGGATATATCCCGTCAGGCCCGGGGGACTTGTCTATCCTCAAGTTTTTCAAAATGCCCAACATATCTTCCTTCCTAACAAGTATTTCCTCGAGCTTACCAATCTGTTTCACACTGTCCTCTCCAACAATATCGCCCCCCTCATTTGTAAGTACAGAAGAAAAGTACTCGTTCAACACCTCTCCTATCTCTTCAGACTCAATACACAATCTCCCGCTACTGTCCTTGATCGGACCTACCCTCGCTCTAGTCATTCTCATATTTCTCACATATGCGTAAAAGGCCTTGGGGTTTTCCTTGATCCTACCCGCCAAAGATTGTTCATGCCCTCTCTTAGCTCTCCTAATCCCTTTCTTCAGTTCCCTCCTGGCTATCTTGTATCCCTCCAATGCCCTGTCTGAACCTTGTTTCCTCAGCCTTACATAAGTCACCTTTTTCCTCTTAACAAGACATTCAACCTCTCTTGTCAACCATGGTTCCCTCACTCGACCATCTCTTCCCTGCCTGACAGGGACATACATATCAAGGACACGTAGCACCTGTTCCTTGAACAAGTTCCACATTTCACTTGTGTCCTTCCCTGCCAGCCTATGTTCCCAACTTATGCACTTCAATTCTTGTCTGACAACATCGTATTTACCCTTCCCCCAATTGTAAACCTTGCCCTGTTGCACGTACCTATCCCTCTCCATTACTAAAGTGAAAGTCACAGAATTGTGGTCACTATCTCCAAAATGCTCCCCCACTAACAAATCTATCACTTGCCCTGGCTCATTACCCAGTACTAAATCCAATATTGCCCCTCCTCTGGTCGGACAATCTACATACTGTGTTAGAAAAGCTTCCTGGACACACTGCACAAACACCACCCCATCCAAACTATTTGATCTAAAGAGTTTCCACTCAATATTTGGGAAGTTAAAGTCGCCCATGACTACTACCCTATGACTTCTGCACCTTTCCAAAATCTGTTTCCCAATCTGTTCCTCCACATCTCTGCTACTATTGGGGGGCCTATAGAAAACTCCTAACAAGGTGACTGCTCCTTTCCTATTTCTGACTTCAACCCATACTACCTCAGTAGGCTGATACTCCTCGAACTGCCTTTCTGCAGCTGTTATACTATCTCTAATTAATAATGCCACCTCCTCACCTCTTTTACCACCCTTCCTAATCTTATTGAAACATCTATAACCTGGGACCTCCAACAACCATTTCTGCCCCTCTTCTATCCAAGTTTCCGTGATGGCCACCACATCGTAGTCCCAAGTACCGATCCATGCCTTAAGTTCACCCACCTTATTCCTGATGCTTCTTGCGTTGAAGTATACACACTTCAACCCATCTCCGTGCCTGCAAGTACTCTCCTTTGTCAGTGTTCCCTTCCCCACTGCCTCATTACACGCTTTGGCGTCCTGAATATCGGCTACCTTAGTTGCTGGACTACAAATCCGGTTCCCATTCCCCTGCCAAATTAGTTTAAACCCTCCCGAAGAGTACTAGAAAACCTCCCTCCCAGGATATTGGTGCCCCTCTGGTTCAGATGCAACCCGTCCTGCTTGTACAGGTCCCACCTTCCCCAGAATGCGCTCCAATTATCCAAATACCTGAAGCCTTCCCTCCTACACCATTCCTGCAGCCACATGTTCAACTGCACTCTCTCCCTATTCCTAGCCTCGCTATCACGTGGCACCGGCAACAAACCAGAGATGACAACTCTGTCTGTCCTGGCTTTTAACTTCCAGCCTAACTCACTAAACTTGTTTATTACCTCCACACCCCTTTTCCTACCTATGTCGTTGGTACCAATGTGCACCACGACTTCTGGCTGCTCCCCCTCCCCCTTAAGGATCCTGAAGACACGATCCGAGACATCCCTGGCCCTGGCACCCGGGAGGCAACATACCTTCCGGGAGTCTCGGCACTAAACTATTCATGTTATATCAGTTTCCCAACAGACTTTCTCATACATGGAACAGAAAAAGTTAGGCTGCAATTCTACAAGTAATTAGGAAGGTAAATGGGACTTCCGGTGGCGTTCGCGAACGGAACGTCCGCAGCAACGAGGCTCCCGCAGATCCTCAAAATCACAGCTTTTTTCGGGGATTTTCTTGGCGCGTTCTTAAAAGGAATTAAAGCCCCGCGAAATTGTCCCAGCCTCCCTCGGCCTGCCCAGGCGCCAAAGCTCCGTTCCACGGAGCTGAAGAGAAAAAGAAGAGGAGAGACTGGTCCTGGTCAGCGGAGCAGCTGCACGTGGAGGAGGAGTGGGGATCGCAACAAGAAACTGCCTGAAAGTCCGAGCACGGAGAGGATAAGACAAACACAAAATAATAACGTTTTTTTTCTCCTCTCCTGAAAATTTAAAAACTTTTTTTTTTTTAAAAACTTTATAAAAAAAATTTAAAAATTTTTTTTAATTATTTTTATTTTAAAAAATCATTTTTGAAAGGAGAAAAAACCCTTGCGGGTTTTTTCCTTTGGGGGAGAAAAAAGAATCTCTTTTTCGCACCAAAACCCAGGGGAAAAAAAGAGAAAGGCACATAACAGGAATATGCCTGCAAATAATAATAAATCGGGGTGGCGGCGAGATGCAAGAAGGAGCAGAGGAGCAGCAGCGAAGGCAGAGGAAAAAAGCAGGAGCTGCGGCCGCGCAGGCAGACGACCCCACGGGGAGAGGCGGAGGTACAGGCGAGCCAGGAAGCGGAAAAGCTGGCGAGCCGAGCAGCGAAGCAGGAACAGGACGCGGTGACCATTTCCCCCCCCCCCACACACACACACACACACACGGGGAGGAATGGAGAAGCATGTTGAAAACGGAGATCAACGCCATAAAGGAGGAGATAAGAACTGATATAAATGCCATGTGGGAGGCACTCAGGACGGATCTCCACGCAATGATGAAGGAGATGCTGGCGGAGACAACGGACAAAATGCAGCGAACCATCGATGGCCTGGAAAGGAAGCTGGAGGCGCAGGAGAATACGATTCGGGAGTTGGAGAGGGCCGCCTCAAACCAGAGCGACAGGATGGTAACTCAGGAAACCGAGGTGAAAAGGCTGGTAACGACGTAGGGGAGCCTCAGAGGGAAAATGGAAGACCAGGAAGACCAGGCGGCAGAACGTTGAAATAATGGGCCTACCAGAGGGGATGGAGGGCAGAGACTCAATAGGCTACGTCACCCAAATGCTGGGCAAGCTAGTGGGAAGAGAGAAATTTCCAAAACCCCCAGAAATCGACAGGGCGCACAGGTCGCTCCGACCCAGGCCCAAAGCCGGGGAGCAGCCCAGAGCGATTATTGTGAAGCTGCATAGGTTCTAAGACAGGGAAAAAATCCTAAAGTAGTCCTGGCAGGCGAAATCGTGCATGTGGGAAGTGAAGATCATAAGGGTATACCAGGACATTGGGGCGGTCCTGACCAAATGAAGGGCTGAATTCAACAGGGCCAAATCAGCACTCTACAAAAGCAATGTGAAATTTGGGATGTTATTCCCGGCCAAACTCTGGGTAACATTGAGGGGAATGAGCTGTTTTTTAACATCCCAGCGGCAGCGGAGGAGTTTGTTAGAGCGAACAAACTGGGGGAGGGACAGCGCAATGGCCATCATGAAAGCGACGGGGACGGAAAAGAAAGGAAGAATCGGAACAAAGAGCGGAGGGCAGACCGGAAACAGAGACAATCTGATCACGCACAGCACACATGTGTTTGGTGTACTGTGCGGGACTGTGCTGACTCGTTCCCGGGCTCGTTCCATCTCTCAATGCAATGGTGGGGGGGGGGGGGGGGAATGGAAAGAGGAGCAACATGAACAAGGGTGAGAAAGGCGGACAGGAGGGCGAGACAAGGGCTAGCAAAAGGAAGGTAAAACAGGACCAGAGCAGGGCAAGTACTAGGAGGGGGGGCCACCGTGCTTGTGAGGACGGCCAACATGGGAGGGCAGGAAGAAAAGAGGGCCTCTCGGGAGCGGGAGTGCCTGGCACAAAGGGGGGGCGGCAGGGCAGAAGGGGGGGGGGTTGCAGGCAGAGGGACAGGGACTATGGGGGGGGGGGAGAGGAGTCGGGGGGAGAGTGCAGAAGAGAAGGGCGAGGTAGATAAGGAGCACAAACACAGGCCTCGGCGGGCATGGAGCAGGGTGAGGAACCAAGATGGCGCCACAAACAGCTACTCTGGAGAGCTGCAGGGCGGAGGGAGACCCTGGAGTGCAGGGGTGCAGCTACGTGGCGTACATGCAGCTGGCGGCCATGTGGGTGCCCCCTGGACAAAAGGAAGCCCTGGGGCCCGACCTCATGGCGAGAGCGGCAACCGCGGCCTTTTGGGATGGCTCCCTAACAAAGGGAATCTCCGGAGTGCAGGACTGGGGGGTCGAAAACCCCCCACCAGGATTGTTACCTGGAAAGAAAGAACAAAGAAAATTACAACACAGGAACGGGCCCTTTGGCCCTCCTAGCCTGCACCGATCCAGATCCTTTATCTAAACCTGTCGCCTATTTTCCAAGGATCTACTTCCCCCTGTTCCCCGCCCGTTCATATATCTGTCTAGATGCATCTTGAATGATGCTATCGTGCCCGCCTCTACCACCTCCGCTGGCAAAGTATTCCAGGCACCCACCACCCTCTACGTAAAAAAAACTTTCCACGCACATCTCCCTTAAACTTTCCCCCTTTCACCTTGAAATCGTGACCCCTTGTAATTGAGACCCCCACTCTTGGAAAAAGCTTGTTGCTATCCACCCTGTCCATACCTCTCATAATTTTGTAGACTTCAATCAGGTCCCCCCTCAACCTCCGTCTTTCCAACAAAAACAATCCTAATCTACTCAACCTTTCTTCATAGCTAGCACCCTCCATACCAGGCAACATCCTGGTGAACCTCCTCTGCACCCTCTCTAAAGCATCCACATCCTTCTGGTAATGTGGAGACCAGAACTGCACGCAGTATTCCAAATGTGGCCTAACCAAAGTCCTATACAACTGTAACATGACCTAGAACATAGAACAGTACAGGCCCTTCGGCCCTCGATGCTGCGCCGACCTATGAAACCACTCTAAAGCCCATCTACACTATTCCCTTATCGTCCATATGTCTATCCAATGACCATTTGAATAGCCTTCATGTTGGCGAGTCCACTACTGTTGCAGGCAGGGCATTCCACTCCCTTACTGTTCTGAGTAAAGAACCTACCTGCCGACTCTTGTACCCAATACCCCGCCCATTGAAGGCAAGCATGCTGTATGCCTTCTTGACCACTCTATCGACCTGCGTTGCCACCTTCAGGGTATAATGGACCTGAACTCCCAGATCTCTCTGTACATCAATTTTCCGCAGGACTCTTCCATTGACCGTATAGTCCGCTCTTGAATTAGATCTTCCAAAATGCATCACCTCGCATTTGCCTGGATTGAACTCCATCTGCCATTTCTCTGCCCAACTCTCCAATCTATCTATATTTTGCTGTATTCTCTAACAGTCCTCCTCGCTATCTGCAACTCCACCAATCTTAGTATCATCTTCAAACTTGCTCATCAGACCACTATTACCGTTGTCCAGATCATTCATGTATATCACAAACAACAGTGGTCTGTATATGACATCTACAGCCCTTCCCTCATCAATTAACTTTGTCATTTCCTCAAAGAATTCGATTAGGTTTGTAAGACATGACCTTCCCTGCACAAAACCATGCTGCCTATCAGTGATAAGTCTATTTTCTTCCAAATGTGAATAGATCCTATCCCTCAGTATCTTCTCCAACAGTTTGCCTACCACTGATGTCAAGCTCACAGGCCTATAATTCCCTGGATTATCCCTGCTACTCTTCTTAAACAAAGGGACAACATTAGCAATTCTCCAGTCCTCCAGGACCTCACCCGTGCTCAAGGATGCTGCAAAGATATCTGTTAAGGCCCCAGCTATTTTGTCCCTCGCTTCCCTCAGTAACCTGGGATAGATCCCACCCGGACCTGGGAACTTGTCCACTTTCATGCCTTTTAGAATACCCAAACCTTCCCCCTTCCTTATGCCGACTTGACCTAGAGTATTTAAACATCCATCCCTAGCCTCAACATCCGTCATGTCCCTCTCCTTGGTGAATGCCGATGCAAAGTACTCATTAAAAATCTCACCCGTTTCCTCTGACTCCATGCATAAATTCCCTCTTTTGTCTTTGAGTGGGCCTTTCTCTAGTTACCCTCTTGCTCCTTATATACAAATAAAAGGCTTTGGGATTTTCCTTAACCCTGTTAGCCAAAGATATTTCATGACCCCTTTTAGCCCTCTTTATTGCGCGTTTGAGATTTGTCCTCCAAATTTCCCGATATTCCTCCAAAGCTTTATCAGTTTTAAGTCGCCTAGATCTTATGTATGCTTGCTTTTTCATCTTAGCTAGTCTCACAATTCCACCCGTCATCCATGGTTCCCTAATCTTGCCATTTCTATCCCTCATTTTCATAGGGACATGTTTGTCCTGCACTCTAATCAACCGTTCCTTAAAAGACTCTCACATTTCAAATGTGGATTTACCCTTAACCGGCTGCCCCCAATCCACGTAAGGGGACTCAACTGCCCGGTGAAAAGATCCAGCGTCTTCACCCACCTAAGAAGCCTAAAAGCCATAATCTATCTACAAGAGACGCACCGGAGGGAGAAGGACCAACTGCTGGTAAGAAAGGGCTGGGTGGGACAGACATACCACCCATGCTCTTTCCAAGAGCTGGTGCAGACTCGATGGGCCGAATGGCCTCCTTCTGCACTGTAAATTCTATGTAATGCTACGGGACAAGGGCTAGAGGGGTGGCAATATTAATTAGCAAGAGGACGAGGTTTACGGAAACAAAGACAGTTACCGACCCAGGGGGACAGTACGTCATGGTCAGCGGTGTCCTGGAAGGGGCACCGGTCGTACTGGTAAATGTGTACGCTCACAACTGGGACGACACAGAATTCATAAAGACGACCATGCCAGAAATCCCCGACCTTGACACACACGGACTGATCATGGGGGGCGACTTCAACTCTGTACAGGACCCACTGACCGACCGATCAAACCCCAGAGCAGACAAAAAGACTGGCATGGCTAGGGAACTAGGAGCATTTATGGAGCAGATGGGTGTGGTGGACCCATGGAGGTTCCTGCACCCGGGAGAGAAGGAATTTTCATACTACTTGAAAGTACACAAGGTATACACCCGTATCGACTTCTTTGCAGTGGGGAAATCGGCGCTTCCAGGGATCACGGGAACGGAGTACTACGCGATCGTTATCTCTGACCACACTCCACACTATATGGATGTGAGGTTGGTGACAGGCCGGTCCCAGCCCCCCACGTGGAGGCTGGGCATGGACCTCCTGGCCGACAAGGCCTTCTGTCAAAAAACATCGCGGGCCATAGACGATTACGTTAGTAACAACCAAAACGGTGAGGTCTCACCCTCCACGTTCTGGGAGGCACTGAAGGCCGTGATTAGAGGAGAGATCATAGCCTACAGCGCAAGCAGAGATAGGGAAGAGAGGGTGGCCAGGCAACAACTGGTGGACTCCATTCTGGAAGACGACAAAAAATACTCTGAGGCCCCAACCGTAGAGCTGCTGGCAGAGAGAAAAAAGTTGCAAATGGACTTTAACCTGCTATCCACTAGGAAAGCAGTGTACCAACTCCGCCAGACACGGGGGACCTTTTACGAACACAGAGACAAGGCTGGCCGCCTATTGGCTCACCAGATGAGAAAGCAGGCAGCCGCAAGGGAAAATAGCGCAGGTAAAGGATAGCAGAGGCAGACTGGTAACAGAACCAAAGGAGGTCAATCGGACATTTGAGACCTTCTGCCGGGGACTGTACATGGGGATGAAACAGTTCCTAGCCGGACTGGAGCTACCAGTTGTGGGGGAAGGCAGACGAGGGGAACTGGAAGCACCAATAGACCTTGGAGAAATCATGGAGAGCATCAGCTCCATGCAGGCGGGGAGGTCACCGGGACCCAACGGGTTCCCGGCGGACTTCTACAATATATTTGCACCAGTCCTGGCCCCACACTTAAGGGACATGTTCGCGGACTCACTGGCAAGGGGCAACCTGTCCCCCACGCTAGCGCAGGCCACAATTTCATTGAAACCCAAAAAAGACAAAGACCTGACAATGTGGATCATACAGACCCATTTCACTGCTGAACGTGGATGCAAAAATACTTGCAAAGGTCCTGGCCACGAGGCTGGAGGGCTGTCTACCAGAGGGGGTCGCAAAGGACCAAACGGGCTTTGTCAAGGGTAGACAGCTCACAGCGAACATCAGGCGGCTGCTGAACGTAATAATGACCCCCTCTGGGGAGAGAACACCAGAGGTGATCGTCTCCCTGGACACAGAAAAGGCCTTCGACAGAGTCAAATGGAAATACCTCCTCGAGGTACTGGAACGGTTTGGGCTAGGAGGGGGTTCACCGCCTGGGTGAGGCTCCTGCACAACGCTCCCAAAGCGAGCGTCCAAACTAACACTACCAGCTCTGACTACTACCAGCTGCAGAGAGGAACAAGACAGGGCTGCCCCCTGTCCCCACTCTTGTTCCCGCTAGTGATCGAAACCCTGGCGATAGCCCTGCGGGACGCAAAAGGCCGGAAGGGAATCCGGAGAGGAGACAGGGAGCACAGAGTCTCACTCTATGCAGATGACCTGCTCCTCTATGTCTCGAAGCCACAGGAGGGACTGAAGGCAATACTACAAATACTGAAAGAGTTTGGAAACTTCTCGGGCTACAAAGTTAACTTGGGCAAAAGCGAGACATTCTCAGTGAACCCAAACGGGGGAGGAAGAGAGCTGGAGGGGCTCCCGTCCAAAACAGCCCAGAACAGATTCCGCTACCTGGGGATCCAGATAGCCAGAGACTGGACACAGATCCACAAGTGGAACCTGACTAGCCTGGTGGAGGAAGTAAGCCGAGACCTTCAAAGGTGGGGCTCACACCCACTCACCCTGGTGGGGAGAGTGCAGACGATTAAGATGAACGTACTGCCAAGGTTCCTCTTCCTGTTTAGATCCATTCTGATCTTCATCCCCAAGGCCTTTTTCCAAAATGTATTAATCATGGTGTTTGTGGGGGGGGGGGGGGGACCCGAGAATTCCCAAACAGACACTGCAAAGAAGGAAAATCAAAGGGGGTTTGGCCGTACCAAACCTACAATACTACCACAGGGCAGCAACGGCAGAAAGAGTGAGGGGATGGGTACAAGAACCCGACACAGATTGGGTACAAATGGAGGAGGCATCCTGTAAAGGAACGACCCTCCGGGCCCTGGCCACAGCAGCACTCCCATCCTCCTCAGCAAGGTACACAACGAGCCCAGTGGTAGCGGCCACGCTGAGAACGTGGACCCAGCTGAGACAACACTTTGTGATAGCCAAAATGTCCCCCATGGCTCCCATATGCGGCAATCACAGATTTCCCCCAGCCATGCTGGATACCACCTTCAAAAGATGGAGGTGGGACGGGGGCACATTGACGGTCGGGGACTTGTACGTCGGGCACTGACTGGTGACACTCGTCGAACTGACAAGGAAGTGGAGGCTAGCAAACAGACAGGAAATGAGACACCTCCAAATAAAACACTTCCTCCGCAAAATGACGGTAGAGTACCCTGGGGCCCCAGAAACCACACTACTAGAGGACCTGATAGGCACAAGCAACGAGAAGGGGGGGGGCTTTATGGGAAAATATACGGACAGCTACTGGACAGAGCCCGGACTCCACTGGTCGAAACCAGCCAAAAATGGGAGGACGAACTGGGGACAGAGGTAGGATGGGGACACTGGCGCGAAGCACTAAGCAGGGTGAACTCCACCTTCTCCTGCGAAAGGCAGCTCAAATGCAGCTCAAAGTGGTGCACAGAGCGCACCTCACCAGAACCCGAACCGGGTTCTTCCCGAAGGTGGAGGACAAATGTGAGCGGTGCCAGAGTGGCCCGGCCAACCACACCCACGTGGTTTGGGCTTGTCCCAAGCTTGCTGGGTTCTGGGCAGCCTTCTCCGAGGCAATGTCCAGGGTTGTGGGGGTGAGGGCCATGCCCAATTGTGGGGGCCATGCCCAATTGTGGCAATCTTCAGGGTATCGGAGCAGCCAGAGTTACACATGGGGAAGGGGGCCAACGCCCTCGCTTTCGCTTCCCTAATCGCACGCCGGAGATTCCTGCTCGGCTGGTGATCGGCAGCACCGCCCACGGCTGCAGACTGGCTCGCTGACCTTTCGGAATTTCTCCACCTGGAGAAGATTAAGTGCGCCACCCGAGGGTCAGAGGAAGGCTTCCTGGATACTTAGGGGCAGTTTGTCGGGCTGTTCCAAAACCTGTTCGAGGCCACCAATGAGGAGTAAGTGAATCATATTTTTTTTTTAAAAACACCAAGATCGATGAGGTACCAGAAGACTGCGCAACCCGGGGTAGAGAAGAGAGGCGGAAGGAAGGTGGGAAAACCACGAGAGATGAGGGGGGCTACTCCCCCCCTTTTTTCTTTTTTTTTTTCTCCACTCTGTCCGGAAAATAATAGAAAAGCACAGCCAAAGCCGGGGAGGGGGGGAGAAGCGGGAGGATCCATAGACCGATCCAGAGGGCAACAAAATGCACGTAGGATCAGTTAAACGAAGGACAAACTAAACCTCTCTGTATAATAAAGGAAATCAGAGCGGGCGAGAAAAATGTGATGTGTATACATATACAACTGCTTAAAATATGGGAAGTGCCAATAAAAACATTTATATTAAAAAAAAAGAATTTGGTGGTAGGAAGTCCTGCATTAGTAATCTTTGAATGTAAATGAAAGGTTCCCTCTGTAACTATGTACACCATTGTAAATAAGGAAACGTGATTATTAAAACTATGGTCACAGATGCAGGGACAACCTGTGATATATATGTTGTTGATGTACTTGTTGTTGTTCTGTTTTTTAAATTTGTGTTATGCAAATTTTGATAGTGTTAAAATTCCAATAAAAATACTACTTTTTTTTAAAAAAGGAAGGTAAATGGAACGTTGGCCTTTATTGCAAAGGGAATGGAGTATAAAAGTAGGGATGTCTTGGTGGAATTAAGAAGGGCGTTGGTGAGACTGGCCCTAGAGTACTGCATACAGGGACGTGCTTGCATTAGAAACATTTCAGAGGAAGTTCACTAGGTTTATTCCTGGGATGAAGGGATGCCTTCTCAGTAAGGATGAGCAGGTTGAGCCTGTACTTCGTGCTTGAAGGTGTAGATCCTGAGAGAACATTTTCCCTTGTGGGGAAATCTAGAATGAGGAGGTCATCGTTTCAGAATAGGGAGTTTCCCATTTAAGATGGGGATAAGGTGGAATTTCATCCCTAAGAACATCGGTAATCTTTGGAATTCTTTACCCCAGAGATCTATAGTGGCTGTGTCATGGAATATGTTCATTGCTTAGACACAGAGGATTGAACTGTGGGTGAGTCAAGAGTTAAGGGAAACTGACCGGGAAGTGGAGTTGAGTCCATGATCAGCTCAAAACGTGATTTTACTGATTGTCAAAACTGACTCAAGTGACCATGTAGTTTAATCCTAATTTCTCATGTTAAATAATGTATGTCTGACCTACATCTGATAATTTCAAGTGTTCAGCTGAAACTGCTTGAAAGCTGAATGACTTGATTGCCGTGTAATAGATTTGTTAACTATGATTGCAGGACCACAACACGGCCAATATCGCCACCGCTATTGTGTTCCAACCCAGACGTCGGCTGTGTGGCATCTCCACTGCGAAACTTCGCAAGCAATTCCTTTGAACAACACATTAGGAACATTTTGCGTCGCAATGTAACCAACCCATTGCTTCTGAGGTACTGTGATAATCTGGATTACTCGCCCAGAAACATGTTTCCATTCAAATGATTTAATTGTAGGCGACAAGGTTTCGACCCTCCCCCGAATCCGAAACAATGAAATGGAGACAAAATGGTGTTAACAGCACAATATGCCACTGAAGCAGTATAGGACAGAACCAAAGCAAGTTTGATTATTGACCTGTGCTGAATTAGCTGATTTTTAGTTGGGCCATTGCACCTACCTCCATCACTCCATTCTTTAAATCTGAAGCATGTGAATGTTGATTAGATCCGGATTGGGTAAAGCTGTGAGGCAGCGTCTGGGCTCCTACAAAGGTTGGTCAATTTTGCCGAATTATTCATGAGTTGTTGCCCTTCATAAAATTGCTGCTTTGAGTTGACACTTGGAAGTTTGAACAGTGATCTTGATTGAGGTTTACATTTGGATATGTCTTGGCTAAGATTTGGGGTTTCTGAAACTAATTCTTGAGATGTGGGTGTCACTAACAAGGCTGCCATTAATTGCCTAACCTTGGTTTCCCTGAGAAGGTGCTGATGTAACTGACTGGCTTCTGGGTCACTTCAGAAGTTGCTGTGGGACTGGAGCTACATGGAGATGAAGCTAGATGTGGTTGGCAGCTTTTCTTCCGATAGGACATTAGCTAACTGAATTCAAATTCTTAGATTCTCTGGACACTAGTTCAGTAACTTAACAGTACACAACTGAATCTGTAGGGTGAGTGAGATGGCACATTAATGTTGAAGTGGTCCTCCCCTACTGCCTGTCTTCATCAGCCTGGTAAATGGAGTTCCCTGTATCTGGGCAACTAAAGCTTATGGTATGGTGATGCATATAATAATTCATGTCTCCCTTTGTCAGTAATCATGTTGACATAGTACATCTAAGGTGCCATTTTATCTGACCCTTTGTGTGACTTTTCAATTGCACCCTCCCTAATGTACCTGAACTTTCATGGATTGAGAATATCTTTTTGTTCTTGGCTAAGCTAGCGTTTACTGCCCATCCCTAATTGCCCTCAAAAGGTGATGGTAAGCCACCTTAAATCATTGCAGTCCATGTGGTGTAAGTGCACCTTTATGCCCATAAAGAGAGGGGGTTGTAGGATTTTGTCCCAGTGATCTCCCTGGTCAGGATGGTGATTGACCTGGAGAGGAACTTGCAGGTGGTGGTGTTCCCATCTGCTGCCTTTGCTTTTCTTAGTGATCAAGGTCGTGGGTTTGAAAGGTACTGTTGGCAAGTTGCCACTTAGCTGGTACTCTTCAATGATGGGAGTTTCATTCTTCACTTCAGGGCCTCCGAGGCGGATGTTCCTCCACCACCACAGGAATGTCTACAGCTCTTAAGTCGAGCCACCCAGGTATTCCGAGAAGAGTATATCCTCAAGCAGGCTCTCGCACGAGAAGAGATCGTCCGCAGGTAAAATGACCTCTTCTGGTTTGTTTTAAAGTAGCAAATTGCACTTATATGGTGCTTTTAACCTTGTAAAATTCCCCAAGGCACACCAAGCTAGTGTGATCAATAAAAAATTGATACCAAATCACGCAAGATATTAGAACCAGTGAGGTTGGTTTTGAAGAGAGATGTGGCAGAGAGATGGAGAGGTTCAAATACAAAGATAGGGAGGGATGAACCTTTGGAGGGACTTGAAAGCTGGACAAGATTTTGCCTGATGGTAACCACGGATGATGGATAACACAGATGATGGGTAAATGGGTGGTTAGGATAGAGTTTGGGATGAGCTTCAGTTTATGTCTGGTGGCAGATGGAAGGCTGGCAAGGAGAGCCTTGGAATAGTCAAGTCAAGAGACTGCAGGCCTGGATGAGAGCTTCAGCAGCAGATGACACAGTGTTGAGTCAGACAATGTTATGGAGTGTATTAAATTTAAGATTAAAAGTGGGAATAAGAGGAGGCAGCACTTGGTGCAGTGGTTAGCACTGGGACTGCGGCGCTGAGGACCCGGGTTCGAATCCCGGCCCTGGGTCACTGTCCGTGTGGAGTTTGCACATTCTCCCCGTGTCTGCGTTTCACCCCCACAACCCAAAGATGTGCAGGTTAGGTGGATTGGCCATGCTAAATTGCCCCATAATTGGGAGGAAAAAAAATTGGGTACTCTAAATTTATTTTTAAAAAGTGAGAATAAGAGCGAGACAACTAACCCGATTTATTTCAACTTTTTAAAGGGTGTTCCTTTATTGTGCTTTCCTTGGTGCTATTTTGCACACAAAGTATTAGATTTCCCAACTTTTCTATTTATTCTAATTATTATTGTAGACACTACTTTTGCCTAGAAATCTGCTCTTTCGCCTTTGTCAGGCTTCAAACTTTGGTGAAGAGAGTCTGCGATTGACCTGCCCAGATTCATTCTCTAAAATTAGGTTCAGCACCAGCCCTTGTGTGCTGGCTAAAAGCATTGCCTACAGGCATTTTAAGAACTCTGCTCCCTCTATGCCTTTCACAATAATTCTATCCCAGTTAATATTAGGGTCGTTGAAATCCTGCACTTACTACTGCCCTACTGTGGCATAACTAGCTTTAATTACCATTGTACACTGCAGTGTTGCAGTAATATTTAATTAACTACCACTAAGAGTTTGATGGTAAAAGGAGAAATCTGTTCCACATTCCAGGGTGAAGCTTCTGGATAGTCAGAAGAGGAAGCAACAGCAGGATCTTGTGCAGTGCATCAGGGACAAGTAAGTACATGCTGTCCTTTGAATGGCTACACATTGAGATATTTCTAAGCTACTGTATATTGTGAAAAACTGTGAAGCCACTACTGTGATGGCTCACCTGATTTAATACTGTGAGCAGTTGTTTCATTCATTTTTCTTTGCCACTGAAATTAGGTAAATTTCACTTTTAACAGTTGATATTCCAATGTGGCACACCTGCAATCTCAGTCTTTGCTACTTCTGCCTCCACTACATAGGATTTCTCACTTCCCATTCAATCATTTCTTTCCTTGAGTCATATTTACCCGCAGCTGCGTTTCATCTAAAGTCCCCAGACATGATTACCACCAACAAGGCACATGTCTAGGAACCCTGCCTCACTTGGGTCACAACAGTCCTGGTGTCATAGAATCTCCAGAGATTCCTTTGTCCTGAACCTTTTTTAAAAATATATATTTTATTAAAGTTTTCAAACACAATTTTTTCCCTTACAAATCAAAGAAATAAAAATACAAGTAACATGATAACTGCAACATAACATTGTGTAACTAACATGGTAAACTAACCAAATAACACTAAGTAATACTCCCCCCCCACCCCCTCTCCCCTCCAAAAACCCAAACAATTTACCTCCCTCCCTCCCTCCCCCCCCCCCCCCCCCCCCTCCCCCTGGGTTGATGCTGCTGGTCATCTATCTTCCCTCTAACGTTCCGCTAGGTAGTCGAGGAACGGTTGCCACCGCCTGGTGAACCCTTGAGCCGATCCTCTCAGCACAAACTTCATCTGCTCCAGTTTTATGAACCCCGCCATATCGTTTATCCAGGCCTCCAGTCCGGGGGGTTTCGCTTCCTTCCACATGAGTAAAATCCTACGCCGGGCTACTAGGGATGCAAAGGCCACGACATCGGCCTCTTTCGCCTCCTGCACTCCCGGCTCATCCGCAACTCCAAATAAAGCCTGGTTTGACCCGGACCTTCACCACCTTCGAGATCACTCCCGTCACTCCCCTCCAATACCCCTCCAGTGCCGGACACAACCAAAACATATGTGTGTGGTTCGCCGGGCTTCCCCCGCACCTCCCACACTTGTCCTCCACTCCGAAGAACCTGCTCAACCTTGCTCCCGTTATGTGTGCTCTATGCAGCACCTTAAATTGGATCAGGCTAAGCCTGGCACACGAGGAAGAGGAATTTACCCTGCTTAGGGCTCAGCCCACAAACCCTCCTCAATCTCCTCCCCGAGCTCTTCTTCCCATTTTCCCTTCAGTTCGCCCATCAACTCCTCCCCCTCTTCTCTCATCTCCCGGTATATCTCTGACACTTTGCCCTCCCCGACCCACACCCCCGAAAGCACCCTGTCCTGGATCCCTTGTGTCGGGAGCAGCGGAAATTCCCTCACCAGTTGTTTCGTGAACGCTCTCACCTGCATATATCTAAAGAAATTTCCCCGGGGCAGCTTATACTTTTCCTCAAGCGCTCCCATGCTCGCAAACGTCCCGTCTATAAATAATCTCCCACTCTCCTGATTCCTACCCGGTGCCAGCTCTGGAATCCTCCATCCAGCCTCCCTGGGGCAAACCTATGGTTGTTCCTGATCGGGGACCACACCGAGGCTCCCAGCACACCCCTCTGTCGCCTCCATTGCCCCCAGATACTTAATGTTGCCGCCACCACTGGGTTCGTGGTAAATTTTTTTGGTGAGAGCGGTAGTGGCGCCGTCACCAGCGCTTTTAAACTCGTCCCTTTACAGGACTTCATCTCCAATCTTTTCCACGCCGCTCCCTCTCCCTCTATCATCCATTTACGAATCATCGCCACATTGGCGGCCCAGTAGTAGTCGCCCAAATTCGGCAACGCCAGTCCCCCTCTGTCTCTACTACGTTGTAGGAACTCCCTCCTTACCCTCTGGATCTTCCCTGTCCACACGAAGCTCGTGATGCTCCTATATATATTTTTTTAAAAGGCCTTAGTGATCAGTATAGGGAGACATTGGAACACAAATAGGAACCTCGGGAGGACCATCATCTTAATTGCCTGCACTCTGCCCGCCAGTGACAGCGGCTGCATATCCCACCTTTTGAAATCCTCTTCCATTTGTTCCACCAGTCGTGTCAGATTAAGTCTGTGTAAGGTTCCCAGCTCCTGGCTATCTGAATCCCCAGGTATCGGAAATTTCTTTCCACTCTCCTTAGCGGTAGGCCATCTATCCCTCTACTCTGGTCCCCAGGGTGTATCACAAAAAGCTCACTCTTTCCCATGTTAAGCCTATATCCCGAGAAATCTCCAAACTCCCTCAATATCTGCATGACCTCTGTCATCCCCCCCACTGGGTCCGTCACATACAGCAGTAGGTCATCCATGTAGAGTGACACTCGGTGTTCCTCTCCCCCTCTAATCACCCCTCTCCATTTTCTGGAGTCTCTCAGCGCTATGGCCAGTGGTTCAATTGCCAACGCGAACAGTAATGGGGACAACGGGCATCCCTGTCTTGTTCCCCTGTATAGTCGAAAATACTCCGACCTTTGCCGACCTGTGACCACATTTGCCGTTGGGGCCCCATAGAGGAGTTTAACCCAGCTGACAAACCCGTCCCCGAACCCGAACCTCCTCAGCACCTCCCATAGATACTCCCACTCCACCCTATCAAATGCCTTCTCTGCATCCATTGCCGCCACTATCTCTGCCTCCCCCTCTACTGGGGGCATCATTATCACCCCTAATAGCCGTCGCACAATGACATTTAGTTGTCTCCACTTTACGAACCCTGTCTGGTCTTCGTGCACCACCCCCGGGACACAATCCTCTATCCTCGTTGCCAGCACCTTTGCTAGCAACTTGGCGTCCACATTTAGCAGTGAGATAGGCCTATAGGACCCGCACTGCAGCGGATCTTTATCCCGCTTCAAGATTAGCGATATCGTCGCCTCCGACATTGTCGGGGGTAGGGTCCCCCCTTCTCTGGCCTCGTTAAAGGTCCTTACCAGCAGCGGGGCCAACAAGTCCACATATTTTCTATAAAATTCCACCGGGAACCCATCTGGTCCCAGGGCCTTCCCTGCCTGCATGTTCCCCAGCCCCTTGGTAACCTCGTCCACCCGAATCGGCGCCCCCAGGCCTTCCACCTCCTGCTCCTCCACCCTCGGGAACCTTAGTTGGTCCAAAAACCGCCGCATCTCCCCTTTTCCCTCCGGGGGTTGGGACCTATAAAGTCTCTCATAAAAGGTCTTAAACACCTTGTTTATCTTCCCTGCTCTCCGCACCGTAGCTCCCTTTTCATCCCTAATTCCCCCTATCTCCCTCGCCGCTGTCCTCTTTCGCAGCTGATGGGCCAACAGGCGACTCGCCTTTTCCCCATATTCTCTGAGAACTTTAACACCTGAACCTTTTTGAAACCCGCCAAACAATAAACTGTTCCATTCAGAGCGAACCTTGCTGACTTCCTCTTTACACAAATTCTGTGTGTTCTGAACTGCCAAACACCGAACCCAACTGCTTACCCAACCCCAGTGCAATTACGTTTCTATTTGCCCATTGCTTAGCTGGTCATCTTCATGGCAACCTTGGAACACCTTGACATTTCTTGGAATCTAATGATGGCATAATCAGGAAACTAATCATCCCTTTTTCAGATTATTCCTTAGTTCTCCCTGACCTTAAAAGGGACATGCACAAAAAGAAAATACCATGCTTTTCCCAAAGCGCAAGTCATATTCTCAATTTTAAACAATATTCTCAATATAAGCTATTACCCTTAGGAATCTTATAGTCCTTTCATTGTAATCTTTAACTGTGGAGGTTAACCAGTTTATCTTGGAGAAGTCTGTCTACTAACACAGCTCACTCCACTGTCTGCTACCCTTTTTAAAAAAAAAAAAAAAAATACCCTTCAAACAGATGGTATCCTTCGAGGCTTGGTAGCTTTATCATAGCTGTGAATCATAAAAGTAATTTGCACTGATAACAGCCAATTGTGTCTATTTTAAACTTGTGGCTTAGAACATTGAACTGTACAGCACAGTACAGGCCCTTCGGCTCATGTGTTGTGTCAAACTAGTCTGAAACTAAGATTAAATCAACCTACTCCCAATCATTTTAGTGCACTCCATATGCCTATCCAATAACCGCTTGAAAGTTCCTAAAGTGTCCGACTCCACTACCATAGCTGGGAGTGCATTCCATGCCCCAACCACTCTGAGTAAAGAACCTACCTCTGACATCCCTCCTATATCTTCCACCATGAACCTTATAGTTATGCCCCCTTGTAACAGCTACATCCACCCGAGGAAAAAGTCGCTGAACGTCCACTCTATCTATCCCTCTCATCATCTTGTACACCTCAAATAAGTCACCTCTCATCCTCCTTCGCTCCATTGAGAAAAGCCCTAGCTCCCTCAACCTTTCCTCATAAGACCTACCCTCCAATCCAGGCAGCATCCTGGTAAATCTCCTTTGCACCCTTTCCAATGCTTCCACATCCTTCCTATAATGAGGTGACCAGAACTGCACACAGTACTCCAAATGTGGTTCTTTTAGAATTTAAAATACAGATAGAGCGTGAGAAGGTAAAATCAAGCACTAGTGTTTTGTGCTTAAACAAAGGAGATTACAATGGGATGAGAGAAGAACTAGCTAAGGTAGACTGGGAGCAAAGACTTTATGGTAACAGTTGAGGAACAGTGGAGAACCTTCCAAGTGATTTTTCACAGTGCTCAGCAAAGGTTTATACCAACAAAAAGGAAGGACGGTAAAAAGAGGGAAAACCGACCGTGGATATCTAAGGATATAAGGGAGAGTATCAAATTGAAGGAAAAAACATACAATGTAGCAAAGATCAGTGGGAGACTAGAGGACTGGGAAATCTTTAGGGGGCAACAGAAAGCTACCAAAAAAGCTATAAAGAAGAGCAAGATAGATTATGAGAGTAAACTTGCTCAGAATATAAAAACAGATAGTAAAAGTTTCTACAAATACATAAAACAAAAAAGAGTGGCTAAGGTAAATATTGGTCCTTTAGAGGATGAGAGGGGAGATTTAATAATGGGAGATGAGGAAATGGCTGAGGAACTGAACAGGTTTTTTGGGTCGGTCTTCACAGTGGAAGACACAAATAACATGCCAGTGACTGATGGAAATGAGGCTATGACAGGTGAGGACCTTGAGAGGATTGTTATCACCAAGGAGGTAGTGATGGGCAAGCTAATGGGGCTAAAGGTAGACAAGTCTCCTGGACCTGATGGAATGCATCCCAAAGTGCTAAAAGAGATGGCTAGGGAAATTGCAAATGCACTAGTGAAAATTTACCAAAATTCACTAGACTCTGGGGTGGTCTCGGCGGATTGGAAATTAGCAAACGTGACACCACTGTTTAAAAAAGGAGGTAGGCAGAAAGCGGGTAATTATAGGCCAGTGAGCTTAACTTCGGTAGTAAAGAAGATGCTGGAATCTATCATCAAGGAAGAAATAGCGAGGCATCTGGATGGAAATTGTCCCATTGGGCAGACGCAGCATGGGTTCATAAAGGGCAGGTCATGCCTAACTAATTTAGTGGAATTTTTTGAGGACATTAACAGTGCGGTAGATAACGGGGAGCCAATGGATGTGGTATATCTGGATTTCCAGAAAGCCTTTGACAAGGTGCCACACAAAAGGTTGTTGCAGAAGGTAAAGATGCATGGCATTAAGGGGAAAGGAGTAGCATAGATAGAGGATTGGTTAATTAATAGAAAGCAAAGAATGGGGGTTAATGGGTGTTCCTCTGGTTGGCAATCAGTAGCTAGTGGTGTCCCTCAGGGATCAGTGTTGGGCCCACAACTGTTCACAATTTACATAGATGATTTGGAGTTGGGGACCAAGGGCAATGTGTCCAAGTTTGCAGACGACACTAAGATGAGTGGTAAAGCAAAAAGTGCAGAGGATACTGGAAGTCTGCAGAGGGATTTGGATAGGCTAAGTGAATGGACTAGGGTCTGGCAGATGGAATACAATGTTGACAAATGTGAGGTTATCCATTTTGGTAGGAATAACAGCAAAAGGGATTATTATTTAAATGATAAAATATTAAAACATGCTGCTGTGCAGAGAGACCTGGGTGTGCTAGTGCATGAGTCGCAGAAAGTTGGTTTACAGGTGCAACAGGTGATTAAGAAGGCAAATGGAATTTTGTCCTTCATTGCCAGAGGGATGGAGTTTAAGACTAGGGAGGTTCGCTGCAATTGTATAAGGTGTTAGTGAGGCCACACCTGGAGTATTGTGTTCAGTTTTGGTCTCCTTACTTGAGAAAGGACGTACTGGCACTGGAGGGTGTGCAGAGGAGATTCACTAGGTTAATCCCAGAGCTGAAGGGGTTGGATTACGAGGAGAGGTTGAGTAGACTGGGACTGTACTCGTTGGAATTTCGAAGGAAGAGGGGGGATCTTATAGAAACATATAAAATTATGAAGGGAATAGACAGGATAGATGCGGGCAGGTTGTTTCCACTGGCGGGTGAAAGCAGAACTAGGGGGCATAGCCTCAAAATAAGGGGAAGTAGATTTAGGACTGAGTTTAGGAGAAACTTCTTCACCCAAAGGGTTGTGAATCTATGGAATTCCTTGCCCAGTGAAGCAGTAGAGGCTCCTTCATTAAATGTTTTTAAGATAAAGATAGATAGTTTTTTGAAGAATAAATGGATTAAGGGTTATGGTGTTCGGGCCGGAAAGTGGAGCTGAGTCCACAAAAGATCAGCCATGATCTCATTGAATGGTGGAGCAGGCTCGAGGGGCCAGATGGCCTACTCCTGCTCCTAGTTCTTATGTTCTAACCAAGGTCTTGTACAGTTGCAGCATAACCTCACAGCTCTTAAACTCAATCCTCCTGTTAATAAATGCTGACACACTCTCGGCTTTCTTCACGACTCAATCCACTTGGGTGGCAACTTTCAGAGATCTATGGACATGAACTCCGAGATCGCTCTGCTCCTCCACATTCTTCAGAACCCTGCTGTTAACCCTGTAATCCGCATTCAAATTTGTCCTACCAAAATGAATCACCTCACACTTATCAGGGTTAAACTCCATCTGCCACTTCTCAGCCCAGCTCTGCATCCTATCAGTGTCTCTTTGCAGCCGACAACAGCCCTCCACATTATCCACTACTCCACCAATCTTGGTGTCATCAGCAAATTTACAACCCAACCTTCAACTCCATCATCCAAGTCATTGATAAAAATCACAAATAGCAGAGGACTTAGATCCTCATTCACTCATTTGTCATGGAAATATTCAACAATATTTTGCAATATTGATGTTTATTCAGGCTAGAATACAGCAGAGTCATTTTAAACCACATCGTGACTGGATTAAAGGGACAGCGGTCAGACTAAAACTTTTGTTAGAGGCTGACTATGGTACCATTGCAAAGCCATGGACAAATGTTTCTGGGGCTGTGGCTGGAAATAGGCAAAAATGTGGGGTTTGAAACTTGAGCTTCGTGGCGAATAAGACACAGGATGTGTACCTCCAGGTTCAGCCTGAGTCAGCAACCGGGGAAGGCAACATCTGAATTAAATACAGAGTCATAGAGATTTACAGCATGAAAACATTCCCTTCGGCCCAACTGGCAGCTCGTTCCAAACACTCACCACCCTCTGTGAAAACATTGCCCCTCTGGACTCTTTTGTATCTCCCCTCTTACCATAATCCTATGCCCTCTAGTTTTGAACTCCCCTACCTTTGGGAAAAGAAGTTGACTTCTTGATTTGCCAATTTAAAAAAAAAAAAGTTTAGAAGTACCCCATTCAGTTCTTTTTTTCAATTAAAGGACAATTTAGCGTGGCCAATCCACCTACCCTGCACATCTTTATGTTGTGGGGGTGAGACCCACACAGACACGGGGAGAATGTGCAAACTCCACACGGACAGTGACCTGGGCCAGGATCGAACCCGGGTCCTTGTTGATTTGTCAATTCTGGCCAGCCTCCAACATTTTACTGTTTGTAAACTTGAGGTTATTTAAAATTGCTGCTTGGACCTAAGCTCTGGAATTCCAATTCTAAACCTTTCCACCTCTTTGACAAAGCCTTTGGTCCTCTGCCCTAATAGCTTCTTATATGGCTCAGAGAATCCCTACAGTGCAGAAGGAGGCCATTCAGAATATCAAGTCTACACCTACCCCCTTAAAGAGCACCCAACCTAGGCCCTCTTCCCCTGACCTACCCCATAAACCCCACTTAACCTTTTTGGACAGGGGCAATTTAGAATGGCCATTCCATCTAATCTGCGGCTCTTTGGACTCTGGGAGGAAACCAGAGCACGCGAGGAAGCACTTTGGGATGGTTAATTATTACATTAAAGGTGGCATTTAAATAGAAATTGTTGAATCTGGCTATTGCCTTAACATCTGTTAAGATGATTATATATCACTGTGACCTACATTGCGTGATGGAGAGATGGAGAAAATCAACCTGAGCCAGGAGCAATGATCTCAGCATGTTGAAGTTTTTCACCACTTGCTTTTCAATACATTGTATTTACAAAATGTATCAATTATTTTAATTGGATTCAGATTCCACCAGCAATTGTTGCTAGAGCTAGAACAGCTTTCTTTTAAACTGTTGGCAATTCAGCTTCAGAAGTGCTGATCAAAACTAATTTCTTCCATCAGGAAGTTAATGCGGGAAATGGCGGAGATAATTGCTGACAAATTTGAAGCCACACGAGACAACCAAGAAGACATCATGAATAGGTATGGGTCAAGAATAGAACGTCTTCTTTCCTACTGTCAATAATGAAATGGGTGGGCATGCGTGTGGTTATTAAGAAAAAGATTTATTTTGAGATACCTCGGCTTTACAGGATGAAAAGAGTCTTGCACAATTTCAATTCCAAGCTTCCTGTGCTGTCGGACAGTGAGAAAGACATGACGAAAGAACTTAAAAGTATCAAGGAACAGCTCATGGACCTGGGAAACAGCGTTAAGCAGGTATCAATAATCTTGTTTAGTATCTTATAAGATGGCTGTTTCTATGGAATTTGGTTTCTTCTGAAAAACGCAAACCACACCAACTTCATATATTGCTACTAATTACACAGCAACACAACTCCTGACATGACTGCTTAAAAATGCACTTCCACCTTGGCTCTTCAGGATGTTATACAGAAATTGTCAGCATGGCTCAGTGGGTTTCATTCTTGCTTCTGAGACCGATTTTGGGTTAAAGCTCCTTTTTTGAAATTGATGTAATTTTGGAACTAGAATTGCCAATTCAGTGGAATACTGGATCACTGCCGCATTGTGGTAGTTGCCACCATATGGATGTAATTTTCTATATTGCTGTTTAGGAGAAGAAACCGATTCTGTGGCTTTGATCAACAAACCGCTGAGGGTGTTCTACCAGTGCCCTTTGGCCAATCTTCAATCTATGCTATTACCCATAATATTACAACCTCTTGTGTGGCACCTTGTGCTTCTGAAAATCAAAATATATTACATCCACTTGTTTCCCCTTATTTACCCCGCTAGTTGCTCCATTTTAAAAAAATCTAATAGATTTGTCAAATGCAATTCTCCTTTCATAAAACCATGGCAACGCTTCCTAACTATATGGTGATTAATGAAGTTCCCTGTTACAACATCTCAGCCTCTCTGGCAATTATCGTTTCTGCTTTCTTTCTCCCTTTTCTTGAATAGCTCGTTTGCATTTACTACCTTTGAATCTTTGGGACAGTTTCAGATCCAGGGAATTTTGAAAGGTCACAACCAGTGCATCTATTATCTTTGAAGCCAAGTTTTTTTTGTAAACCCTAGGATGTTGGACCATTGGAACAAAGATCAATACAGCACAGAAACATACCCTTCGGCCCTCCAAACCTGTACCGGACATGATTCCAACCTTTGCCAAAACCCTCAGCGCTTCCTTGTGCTGTATCCCTCTATACCCATTCAATCCATGTGTTTGTCAAGATGCCTTTTGAATGCCATTAAGGTATCTGCTTCCATAACTTCCCCTGGCAACGAGTTCCAGGCACTCACCATCCTCTGCGTCAAAAACCTGCCTCGCACATCTCCTCTAAACTTTGCCCCACGGACCTTAAACCTATGCCCCCTGGTGACTGACCCTCTCCACAATGGGAAAGAGTGCCTGCCCATCCACTCTATCCATGCCCCTCGTAATCTTGTAGACCTCTATCAGGTCACCCCTCAACCTGTCTTTCTAATGAAAGCCATCCAAGTCTATTCAGCCTCTCCACATGGCTTACACCCTCCAGACCAGGCAACATCCGGGTGTTGTGGCCATGGTTTAGAAAACTCGAGAGTATGTCATGAGAGTTCACCTGACCTACGTTTATTGATTTTGGTTACGATGGGCCTGCCTTTCAGGTGATCTTCAACAGAGGCCTTAAGCACTTTGAATCAAAAAGTAGATTAAAAATTTTAATCTACGAATTTAGTTAACGTTTTTATAAACACACACAGTAAGCATTTTTATCAACTATAAACATAAATACCCCACACAGCTACAGCACTCTATGTATAACCCTTAATAAATGTCCCCCTTAAACTGTTCCAATTTAACAAGATCCCATGAACCAGAAAACCCTTTTCAAAGGTGTGGCCCAGCTCACAGCACTCAAGACCTGGTATTGATACTTTTGAGTCCTTTCCAAAGCAGGTTTGAATTTCCTCCAGAAAACAATTATTTATTTTCAAGTTATCAAGCAGTCTGGAAACAGTTTTTAAAATGCAGAGACACTCCAAGATACTTGTCTGCCTGAATACAGCAGGCAAATGTGAAAACGAAAGCAAAAAACTCGAGCCACTAAAACGAGCACAAACCAAAACTAAAGTAAAACTCCGAGCCACAGCCCAGCTCCACCCACATGATGACATCACTGAAGCCATGTGATAAGTCAAAAACATTTCTTGGGGACAGTCATGACACAGGTAAACCTCCTGCAACCTCTCCAAAGCCTCCACATCCTTCTGGTAGTGTGGCGACCAGAATTGTGCGGAATATTCCATGTGCGGCCGTACCAAGGTTCTATACAACTGTAGCATGACTTGGCAGTTTTTATATTCTGCCTCGTTCAATGAATGATAGCATTCTGTATGCTTTCTTGACTACTGTGTCCACTTGTGTTGCCACCTTCAAAGATTTGTGGACCTGCACGACCAGATCTCTCTGACTTTCTATATTCCTAAGAGTTTTACCACTTATGGTATATTTCCCCTCGATGTTAAACCTACCAAAATGCATTATCTCACATTTGTCCTGATTCAACTCCATTTGCCATTTTTTTGCCCAAGTCTCCAACGTATCTCTGTCCTGCTGTATCTTCTGACAATTCTCAACACTATCTGCCACTCCACCAACCTTGCTGTCATCCGCGAACTTACTAATCAGATCGGCTACATTTTCCTCCAAATTGTTTATGTACACTACAAACAACGGAGGCCCAAGTACAGATCCCTGTGGAACTCCGCTAGTCACAACCTTCCATTCAGAAAAACACCCTTCTACTGCTACCCTTTGCCTTTGTGACCGAGTCGGTTCTGTATCCATCTTACTACCTCACCTCTGATTCTGTGTGACTTCACCTTTTCTACCAGTCTGCCATGAGGCACCTTGTCAAAGGCTTTACTGAAGTCCATGTAAACAACATCCACTGCCCTCCCCTCATCAATCATCTTTGTTACCTCTTCAAAAAACTCGATCAAGTTAGTGAGGCACGACCGCCGGTTAACAAAACCATGCTGTCTATCGCTTATGAATCCGTTTGTTTCCAAATGGGTAAAAATCCTGTCCCTGAAAATTCTCTCCAATAATTTACCTACTACCGATGTGAGGCTCACCGGCCTATAGTTTCCAGGATTCTCCCTGCTACCTTTCTTAAACAGCGGTACCACATTAGCTATTCTCCAGTTCTCTGGGATCTCACCTGGGTTGAGGGGACTTGTGAGCTTGCAGTGCCATTAATTGCTCCATTACTTTTTCTTTACCAATATTACAATGGAACAGTGACAACATCACTGACTGTAAAATACTTCCTGAGTTTGAGAAAGGTGCCATACAAATGCAAGTTATGTAAAGCTAAAGAGCATGGGATTACGGGTATTGTCTTGAGATGGATAGAAAGCTGGTGAGGAAGCAAAAAGTTGGAATAAATAGTTCTTTTTATAATTGATGTGGAGATGCCGGCGTTGGACTGGGGTGAGCACAGTAAGAAGTCTTACAACACCAAGTTGAAGCCCAACAGGTTTGTTTCGAATCACTAGCTTTCGGAGCACTGCTCCTTCATCAGGTGAATGAAGAGGTGGATTCCAGAAACATATATATAGACAAAGTCAAAAATGCAAGGCGAGACTTTGCAGGTAATTAAGTCTTTACAGGTCCAGATGGAGCAGGTTAAAGAAGTGTGAATTGTCTCAAGCCAGCACAGTTGGTGAGATTTCGTAAGCCCAGGCCAGATGGCGGAGGGTGAATGTAATGTGACATGAATCCAAGGCCCCGGTTGAGGCCATACTAGTGTGTGGAACTTGGCTATAAGTTTCTGCTCGGTGATTCTGCGTTGTTGCACGTCCTGAAGGCAGCCTTGGAGAACGCTTACCCGAAGATTAGATGCTGAATGCCCTTGTCTCCTGAAGTGTTCCTCGACCAGAAGGGAACATTCCTGCCTGGCAATTGTTGTGTGATGTCCGTTTATCTGTTGTCGCAGTGTCTGCATGGTCTCGCCAATGTACCACGCTTCGGGGCATCCTTTCCTGCAGCATATGAGGTAGACAACGTTGGCCGAGTCGCACGAGTCCGTTTATCCGTTGTCGCAGTGTCTGCATGGTCACGCCAATGTACCACGCTTCAGGACATCCTTTCCTACAGCGTATAAGGTAGACAACGTTGGCCGAGTATGTACCACGTACCTGATGGGTGGTGTTCTCACGTATAATGGTGGTACCCATGTCGATGATCTGGCACGTCTTGCAGAGATTGCCATGGCAGGGTTGTGTGGTGTCGTGGTTGCTGTTCTGAACGCTGGGTTGCGCGGTTGTTTGAAGGCAACTAGTAGGGGTGTGGGGATGACCTTGACAAGATATACGTCTTCATCGATGACGTGTTGAAGGCTGCGAAGAAGATGTCATAGTTTCTCCGCTCGGGGAAATATTAGACGACGAAGGGTACTCTGTCGGTTGTGTTGCGTGCTTCTCTTAGGAGGTCGATGTGGTTCTTTGCTGTGGCTCGTTGGAACTGTCGATCGATGAGTCGTGCGCCGTATCCCCCACACCCCCACTACTTGCCTTTAAACAACCGCGCAACCTCAAATAAACCATTGTTTGCAGCAAACTACCCAGCCTTCAGAACAGCCACCACATAACCCTGCCTTGCTCATCTCTGCAAGGCGTGCCAGATCATCGACATGGGTACCACCATTGCACGTGAGAACACCACCCACCAGGTACGTGGTACATACTCATGCGACTCGGCTAACATTGTCTACCTCGTACGCTGCAGGAAAGGATGTCCCGAAGCATGGTACATTGGTGCGACTATGCAGACGCTGCGACAACGGATGAAGGGACATCGCGCAACAATTGCCAGGCAGGAATGTTCCCTACCAGTTGGGGAACACTTCAGCAGTCAAGGGCATTCAGCCTCTGATCTTCGGGTAAGTGTTCTCCAATGCGGCCTTCAGGACATGTAACAATGCAGAATCGCCGAGCAGAAACGTATAGCCAAGTTCCGCACACATGAGTGTGGCCTCAACCGGGACCTTGGATTCATGTCGCATTACATTCACCCCCCCACCATCTGGCCTGGGCTTGCAAAATCCTACCAACTGTGCTGGCTTGAGACAATTCACACCTCTTTAACCAGCTCCATCTGGACCTGTAAAGACTTAATTACCTGCAAAGACTCGCATTCAAAGTATCGTCTGGCATTTTTGACTTTGTCTATATGTATGTTTCTGGAACCTACCTCTTCATTCACCTGAGGAAGGAGCAGCGCTCAGAAAGCTAGTGATTCAAAACAAACCTGTTGGACGTTAACCTGGTGTTGTAAGACTTCTTACTTTTTCTGATTGGCAGACAGTGACTAGTGGGGTACCACAGGGACCTGTGCTTGGACCCCAACTGTTCATATTACCCAACTGTTCATATATATTAATGATTTGGACGAGGGAACTAAATGTATGATCTCCAAATTTGCAGGTAATACAAAGTTGGGTGGGAGGGTGCGTTGCAAGGAGGATGCAGAGATGTTTTAGCAGAATGTAGACAGGCTGAGTGAGTGGGTATACGCATGGTACATGCCGTATAATGTCGATAAATGTGAGGTTATCCTCTTCGGTAGCAAAAGTAGGAAGGCAGATTATTATTTAAATGCGTGTAAATTGAGAGAGCTGGATACTCAGCAAGACCTTGGTGTCCTCGTGTATCAGTCGCTGAAAGTAAGCGCGTAGGTACAGCAGGCAGTGAACAAGGCAAATGACATGTTGGTCTTTATAGCGAGATGATTTGAGTACAGGGATAGAGATGTTTACTGCAATTGTATAGGGCATTGGTGAGGCCACACCTCCATTTTGGTGTCCTTATCTGAGGAAGGATGTTCTTGCTATGGAGGGAGTGCAGCGAAGGTTTATCAGGCTGGTTCCTGGGAAGGCTGGGCTGTCATATGAGGAGAGACTAAGTCGGTTTGGATTAAATTGGCGTTTAGAAGAGTGAGAGGGATCTCATAACTTTAAAATTCTAACAGGATTAAAGCGGATAGACTCAGAAAGAATGTTCCCGGTGGTGGGGGAGTCCAGAACTATGGATTATAGTTTAAGGAGAAGGGATAAATCTTTTCGGATTGAGGTGAGGTGAAATTTTTTCACCCAGAGAGTGGTGAATCTATGGAATTCGCTACCACAGAAAGTAGTTGAGGCCAAAATGTTGTGTAATTTCAAGAAGGAATTAGGTATAGCTCCTGGGGCTCAAGGGATCAAAGGATATGAGGCGGAAGGCGTGATCAGGATATTGAACTTGATCAGCCATGATAATGAATGGCGGAGCAGGTTCGACGGGACGAACGGCCTCCTCCTGCTTGTATTTTCTATGTATGTTTATAAAGTGTATTTTTTATCTTTGTTTTGCAAAAGGTAACGTTGGAACAATTGGCAGACAAGATGGCGAGTTATTATTGTTTAAATATTTCGGGCAGGGAAAGATGTTGAGAGCAATATAGTAGAATTGCTTCGACATAGGCATTGCGGAATGACTGACCGCTAGTGCTTGCGTCGTAATTTTAAATTAACAGCATTATACCCTCTGGTCGTCTTATTCATAGAATATTGTGTTTTTATTCGCTTTACGAAATCCTGCTTTAAAACAAAATGGAATTGGCTCATGAGAAGTTTAAACCCCATTTTAATTATGTTTTTTGAGTCTGATAAGCTTTTGTGAAGTTACAGTTTATCTCCTGTGTGTGGCTTGAATCTGCCTTAATTCAGATTTCAAGTTTCCTGCCAAAACTATAAACAGTGGGAGATTCTCCCGGGCTCTATCTGATCCCAAAACCTCTAGCACTCAGTGCCCGTGATTAAAGAGACAATGGTAGGAGGTTTCTCATAGAAAGATGAACTAGTCTCCCTGTAACTACTAATGCTTTGGCTATTGTTATGGGTCAGGGTTTAGAGAATCCCAAAGTGTATCATGGAGTTCACCTTGACCCACATCTTTTAATAGATTGTGGTATGGGGAGCACACGGCTCACTCTACAGGTATGGTACAGCAGAAATGGACCAGTATTTTTTAAAACAAAACAATGTTTATTCTATGAACTCAAGTTAACCTTTTTAAAACAAACAGTGAACATCTTAGCAACCAGTAAATCAAATACACCCCCCAAAGAATACAACACTAAGTAATCTGTATGCTGTCCTTTTAACACCCAGAAGACTTAACAAACCTTTAAACAGAAGCACACCAGGGTTTACATTCAATACTGAAAACATTTATAATTCTGAATTCACCAAATGATTAAGAGAGAGTTTTTCATGGCAGAGAGAGATCAACAGTACAGCTGCTTTGTCTGACTTCAGCTGCAACACACTACAAAACGAAACCAAAATACAGACACACCCAAACTTTTCTCAAAGTGAAATTAAAAAGCAGAACCAGAGCTCAGCTCCACCCAACTCTGACATCACTGCAGTAACATGAGCAGCTAACCATTTCTTAAAGCGACATTCTCATGACAGCTATATACAGTTAGTGAGAGAAAAAATCAGCTCATGCCCTAATTTCAATCAACTTGACCGTGTCCTGCTAACAAGTCATCCTTTGAGGTTTCATTTCCAAATTGATTCGGGGAAGAAACCTCCACTTTAACTCCAGCTATTTGAAAACTGTAACAGTAATCTGACCAAGAGCATCAATCTGGGAGTCTACTAAGCCTACATCCTCGGTGTACTCCTCTACAGTAGTAAAACCTGGACAACATCTGCTAGGCAGGAGAAAATATTCAGTACTTTGTACCTTTGTTGTCTCGGATGCATCCCGGACACCTCTTGGTGTCAACTCGGGTTCTGGAGCATACTAATTCATTAGCATACACTTATTACTAAGCCAGTCTGTGCTAACTCAGCTATGTTCATCAGATGGATGATGACCATATACCCAAAGACTTTCTATTTGGTGAACTAGTCACTTCTGGGCATCCATACCTCTACTACAAAGACCTCTGCAACGAGATATGAAGGTGGTGAACATTGACGCTGACAACTGGGAGACAGTTGCGGACTGCCATGATTTTGGCAGGCTGACTGGCGGAGCATTGGCAGAGGAGGAGAAATGGAAAGGGAAGAGGTGCTCAGAGAAAACAGGCCAGTGCATTTTCTCAAGCCACTATCTTCATCTGCGGCAAATGTGCCAGAGGCTGCCATGCCAGGCTGGGACACCTGAGCCACATCAGGAAATGCTCAACAGAGCTGATTACAAGGTGCAAAGCATCTTCTCACGAGGTGGAAGGTGCTGAGGAATAAAATACACCAATGCCCTGATTTTTGTCTCGGATGTCCTCTTTTAATAAATGCAGGATGGAGTTACTGTGGAGTTACATGGTGTCAGTCATGGCTTAGTTGGCAGCACTTCTGCCTTTGAATCAGAAAGTCCCGCTCCATAAAAATCTCGGCTGATACTCCAGTGTCGTGAGGGAGTGCTACGTTGCTGGAGGTGGCAACTTTCAGATGAGATGTTAAACTGCGACCCTATCTTCCTCTCAGGTGGGGTTCAAAGATCTCATGGCACTGTTTCAGAGAAGGGCTGGGGAGTTATCTCTGGTGTCTTTTATATTTATCCGTGAGTCAAAAGTCATTAAAAATAATTATCTTGTCATTATCACATTGCTGTGTGTCAAATGGCTGCCACTCTGACTCTACTTCAAAATAAAAGCACTTTGAGCCATCGGTGGTCATGAAAGGTGATACATAAATGCAAGTCTGCTTTTTAAATTAGCCACAAGATTAACTGAAGCTGTTGCATTTAGTTGAGCTGGGAGTGGATGTGAAAGAGTTCAAATCATTTACACTCTATGATTTTGCTGAAATTTAGTGAGCTGAAAACAAATGAGCCAGGTTGCTGTTAGTATGTTTCTTATACAGCTGGGACGGAAAGAGCAACCAATTTGAGAGTACCACTTAAATCTGAAAGCATGAGATTGATCCTCAATATGGGCCAGTCAGTGTCTAAACAAATGCAATCAAATATGTTGTTGATTTTACCCCTCCCCAAATAATGTAATTATAACCCTGTTCATTTCAGGTGCATATGAAGAATGGATATCAACAGAGGGAAATACATGGGGAAGATAGTCCACGGAGAAAGAGCATCTCACTTAGTGCATCCCAGAAGAAGTGCATCCATTCAGTACTAAAGGAGCAGTAAGTATCAAAGGAGCTTTCTAATTCATCAGTTGAATTTTACTGAACAGGCACAATTGGTCAGCAAGCCAACTTTACTACCAATCATACCATAAGCCGAGTATCACACTGTCTTTTTCTTTAAAGGAAGCAAATGGTGGAGAACTTGGGGTGGGACTTGAGTAAAAGCAAAATACTGCGGATGCTGGAGATCTGAAATAATAGCCAAGTGCTTGGGGGGGGGGGGGGGAGAAAGTAAATGGGGTTTAAAATATTCTCTTTCAAACTGGTAGAAGATGGAACCGCAATCCGTAAATCTTACTGTACCAGTACAGAAACAAGCCGTTCGACTCCCTATCTCTGCTGATATTTTTCTCCTCATAGGCCAGTCTAATCCTACTCCGCTGTTTACTCACCATACCTGTTAATACTTTTCTCTTTCATGTAATGATTTCCCTACTCAAAGAACTCTAGGACTTTGCTTCAATTTGTACCAGAGAATTCCATGTCCGAACCATTTTTACTCTCCTCCTACGAACCCGTCCTTCTCCCACATCAACTCTTTTGTGATTATCTTAAACTGGTGTAATGTCTCGCTGCCCAGTGTGACTAGTTACCTTATTGCAACCTTCATAACTATGTGCATCTTCATTATGTTGCCCATTTACTTCCTGTACTCAAGTGGTAAGAACAGTCCTAAAAGTTTTCCAATCTTGTTTCATAAGTGTATCCACCCTTCTCTTGTAACATCCTACTAATCTGCCCTGTACGTTTTCCATTGCTTTGATATATTTCCTGTAATGGGATGACTAAACATTACTCAACCTGCAATTGCTGCAGTAATCGTATTTATTTGACTTCAGCATGGATTCAATATCAAGTAAGCTCGACTCTTGGGTTGGTAAATCAATTTTTACCAAAAATCAACACCAGAGGAGAGTATTTCCTTATTAAGGAAAGAAGTATGTTAGAAAGGCAGCCTAACTTTTGGAAAAAATGCAGTGAGAATGATTTTAGAAAATGACCAGATTACAGAGAGAGACAATGTTCTGTTGTTGGCTGGTCGATAGACTGCATTATTCGGTTTCAGTAAGATGACCTCGGAGTGGGGATAGTGTTGTATTTTCTTCAGTTTGTATCATGATGATAACACACATTGTATTCATTAAATTGTATTTAAGCAATGTCTTGCTCTGAATGTTTTGCTCTCCATGGCCTCGATCCTCCTAATTTCTTTTCTTTTCTATAAATTTAGAGTACCCAATTCATTTTTTCCAATTAAGGAGCAATTTAGCATGGCCAATCCACCTAGCCTGCACATCTTTTTGGGTTCTGGGGAGAAACCCATGCAGACACGGGGCATATGTGCAAACACCACACGGACAGTGACCAGAGCCGGGATCGAACCTGGGACCTCGGTACCGTGAGGCAGCAGGGCTAACCCACTGCACCACCGTGCTGCCCTTTCCCTCCTAATTTCTAATCTTAGTCCTACAACCCTCTGTGATATCTGCACTCCTTCAATTCTGGCCTCTTGCGCATCCCCAATTTTAATCGCATCATCATGTTGGCCTTCATTGCAAGAGGATCTGAGTTCAGAAGTAGATGTGCCTTGCTGCAGTTATATAGGGCCTTGGAGTATTGGGGTAATTTGATCTCCTTACCTAAGAAAGGATATACTTGCCATAGAGGGAGTGAAACGGAGGTTCACTAGGCTGATAGCAGTGTTGGCGGGATTGTCCTATGAGGAGAGATTGGTTCGACTGGGCCTGTATTCACCAGAACTTAGAAGGATGAGAGGATTCTTATTAAAATGTATAAAATCTTCAAGGCTGGACAGTCTAGATGTATGGAGGATGTTTTCCCTGGTTGTGGAATCTAGAACCAGGGACACAGTCTCAGGTTACGGGGTAGACCATATAGGACTGACTTGAGGAAAAACTTCTTCACTCAAACGGTAGTGAACCTGTGGAATTCTCGACTACAGAAGGCTGTGCAGGATTAGCCATGATCATATTGAACAGCAAAGTAGGCTCGAAGTGCCAAATGGCCTACTCCTCCTATTTTCACCATGCTGACCCCTCCCCCACTACCCATTTCTTAACCATGGCGATGTTTGCTACCCATGACTAGTTCATTATATTCGGAATCGCAATCCCCCCTTGCAAAAAAAATCTTTGATCCGCTGGGTCTTCCCCGCCCATACAAACCCAGAGATCAACGTTAACCTTTTTAATGAACGACTTTGGGACAAATGATCAGTTGGGTCTGAATATGATCAGGAATCTTGGCAGCACCATCATCTTTACTGTCTGCATCCGTCCCGCAAATGACAGTGGCAGCACATCCCACTTCTACATTTCTTCCAAGGTACCCTACACTTACTCAGACTGTGTACCAGTAGAACCGGTTATGTCTTGCAAGGTTGATTAACACTTAATGTACAACACATTTAATATACTTCTTTCAACTCCTGGTGTATTTCCGACACCTTGCCCTCCCCGACCCATACACCCGAGATCACCCTATCTTGAACTTCTTGTGCCGGGAGCAACGGGAATTCCCTCACCTGTCACCTCACAAAAGCCCTCACCTGATATATCTAAAGGCATTTCCCGGGGGTAACTCGAACTTCTCCGCCAGTGCCCCATGGCTCGCAAACGTCCCGTCGATGAACAGGTCCCCCATTCTTCCAATCCCAGCCCGATGCCAGCTCTGGAACCCCCCGTCCATCTTCCCCGGGACAAACCGGTGGTTACCCCTGATCGGGGACCACACCGATGCTCCCATTGCACCCCGGTGCCGTCTCCACTGGCCCCAGATCCTTAGCGTTGCCGCCACCACCGGGCTCGTGGTATACTTTGTCGGCGAGAGCGGCAGCGGTGCCATCACCAATGCCCCCAGGCTTGTTCCTTTACAGGACGCCATCTGCATCCTCTTCCATGCCGCCCCCTCTCCCTCCATAACCCACTTGCGGATCATCGCTACATTTGCTGCCCAGTAGTAGCTCCCCAGGTTTGGCAGCGCCAACCCTCCTCGGTCCCTACTGCGTTCCAGGAACCCCCTCCTTACTCTCGGGGTCTTATTCGCACACACAAACCCCATAATACTCCTGCCTACTCTCTTAAAAAAGGCCTTAGTGATCACGATGGGAAGGCACTGAAACACAAACAGAAACCTCGAAGGACCACCATTTTGACCGACTGCACTCTACCTGCCAGCGAGAGCGGTAACATTTCCCATCTTTTGGAATCCTCCTCCATTTGCTCCACCAACCTCGTCCGATTCAGTTTATGTAGGGTCCCCCAACTCCTGGCTATCTGGATCCCAGATACCGAAAGCTCCCCTCCGCCCTCCTCAGCGGTAGGTCCCCGTCCCTCTTTCTTGGTCCCCCGCCTGTAATACAAAGAGCTCACTCTTCCCTACATTGAGCTTATAGCCCGAAAACTCCCCAAACTCCCTTAGAGTCTGCATGACCTCCACCATCCCCTCCATTGGATCCACCACGTACAGCAACAGGTCATCCGCATATAGCGACACCCGATGCTCTTCTCCCCCTCGGACCACCCCCCTCCATTTATTAGACTCCCACAATGACATGGCCAATGGTTCGATCGCCAATGCGAACAACAGGGGGGACAGGGGGCACCCCTGCCTCGTCCCTCGGTACAGTCGAAAGTACTCCGACCTCCGTTGGTTCGTCACTACACTCGCCATCGGGGCTCTGTAAAGGAGCTTAACCCAATTGATAAACCCTACCCCGAATCCTCACCTACGCAGCACCTCCCAGAGGTACTCCCACTCTACTCGGTCAAAGGCCTTCTCCGCGTCCACAGCTGCCACTATCTCCGCCTCTCCCTCCTCCGATGGCATCATTATCACGTTTAAGATCTGCCGCACATTGGTGTTTAGTTGCCTGCCCTTTACAAATCCCGTCTGGTCCTCGTGGATTACCCCCGGGACACAGTCCTCGATCCTCGTGGCCAGCACTTTTGCCAGCAACTTTGCATCCACATTGAGGAGCGAGATCGGCCTGTACGATCCACATTGCAGTGGGTCCTTGTCCCGCTTTAGGATCAAAGAAATTGTCGCTTCCGACATTGTCGGCGGCAGGGTCCCCTCCTCTCTTGCCTCATTAAAGGTCCTCACCAGTAGCGGGGCCAACAGGTCTGCATACTTCCTGTAGAACTCCACCGGGAATCCGTCCGGTCCCAGGGCCTTCCCCGCCTGCATGCTCCCAAACCCTTGCTCAGCTCCTCCAACCCAATTGGTGGCCCCAAACCAGCCACCTCTTGCTCCTCCACCCTCGGGAATCTCAGCTGATCTAGGAATCGTCTCATCCCCTCTTCCCCGCTGGGGGTTGAGATCTGTACAGCTCTTCATAAAAGGCCTTGAATACCTCGTTTATTTTCGTCGCACTCCGAACCGTGGCTCCCCTTCCATCTTTGACTCCCCCTATTTCCCTCGCTGCCATCCTCTTATGGAGCTGGTGTGCGAGCATCCGACTAGCCTTTTCCCCATATTCGTAGGTCGCCCCCTGCGCTTTCCTCCACTGTACCTCCGCCTTCCCTGTGGTCAACAGGTCAAACTCCATCTGGAGCCGTCGTCTTTCCCCAAGTAATCTTTCCTCCGAGGCCTCTGCGTATCTCCTGTCCACTCTCAAAATCTCCCCCACTAACCTCTCCCTTTCCATACCCTCTGTCTTCTCCCTATGAGCCCTAATGGAAATTAGCTCTCCCCTGATCACCGCCTTCAACGCCTCCCATACCACCCCCACCCGCACCTCCCCGTTGTCGTTGGCCTCCAAGTACCTTTCGATACACCCCCTCACCTTCCCACACACCACCTCGTCCGCCAGCAGTCCCACATCCAGCCGCCACGACGGGCGTTGGTCCCTCTCCTCTCCCAGCTCCAGTTCCACCCAGTGCAGGGCATGGTCCGAAACGGCTATAGCCGAATACTGCGTCCCCTCCACCCTCTGGATGAGCACCCTACCCAGAACAAAGAAGTCTATCCGGGAGTAGGCTTTGTGTACATGGGAGAAGAAAGAAAATTCCCTGGCCTGCGGCCTTGCAAACCGCCATGGGTCCACTCCCCCCATCTGATCCATAAACCCCCTAAGTACCTTGGCCGCCGCCGGCCTCTTTCCAGTCCTTGATTTGGAGCGGTCCAGTGCTGGATCCAACACTGTATTGAAGTCCCCTCCCATTATCAGGCCTCCTTTCGCCAGGTCCGGAATGCGCCCCAACATGCGCTTCATGAATCCTGCATCATCCCAGTTCGGGGCGTATACGTTTACCAACACCACCCACGTCCCTTGCAGCCTACCGCTCACCATTACATATCGCCCTCCATTGTCCACCTCAGTAGTCTTGGCCTCAAATGACACCCGTTTTCCCACCAATATTGCCCCCCTCTATACCTCACGTCCAGTCCCGAGTGGAATACCTGTCCTACCCATCCCTTTCTTAGCCTGACCTGGTCCGCCACCTTCAGGTGTGTCTCTTGGAGCATGGCCACGTCCGCCTTCAGTCCCTTTAAGTGTGCGAACACTCGAGCCCTCTTCACTGGCCCATTCAGGCCCCTCACATTCCACGTTATCAGCCAGATTGGAGGGGCTCTCAACCCCCCCACCCCCACCCCCTGCCCCGCCGACTAGCCATCTCCTTTTCTGGGCCAGTCCCGTGTCCACGCCTCCCTCACCCTCCAGTCCCCCAGAGGGGGGACCCCTGTCCCGACCACCTCTTCTGTGTCCCATTCCCTTTCGGCCAGTGCAGCAGCAACCCTTTCTCTCCCCCCTCCCCTCCCCCTCCCCGCTAGACCCCTGTCTAGCTTTTTTGCTCCCCCCATGTCACTCCCGTAAGTCAGCTGACGCCTGCTGACCCCGGCTTCCCCCGCCGTCCCATTGACCTCCCCGCGTAGGAGTCTCCCAATCCATATGCATTCCTTCGTTCCCCTTCCCGCCTTTCTTCCCACGCGCGGGAAAACACCCCGCGCTTTCCAAAGCCCACTCCGCCCCCTCTGGCGCAGCTCCTGTCGCGGCCTTGTCTCTCTCCCCCAGCCCATGTAACATTTCCTGCGCGTGATTGACCCCCTATATACAACAACCATCACACATCAAACCCCAAAACATCCCCCCACCCTCACAAACTCTCCGAGTCCAACTTTTCAGCTTGTACAAAAGACCACGCCACTTCAGGCGTTTCGAAGTAATAGTGTTGGCCCTTGTATGTGACCCACAGTCGCGCTGGCTGCAGCATTCCGAATTTCACTTCTTTCCGGTACAACGCCGCTTTGGCCCGGTTGAAACCCGCTCTCCACTTTGCAACCTCTGGCTCCAGTTCGGGTATATTCGGATCTCCGCATTGTCCCACTTAGTGCTCCGCTCCTTCTTGGCCCATCTCAGGACCCACTCTCTGTCCGTGAACCGGTGGAACCTCCCCATCATCGCCCTTGGCGGCTCATTTGCCTGGGGCTTCTTCGCCAGCACCCGATGTGCCCCGTCCAACTCCAGCGACCTTGAAGGGGCCTTCGTGCCCATCATCGCCTCGAGCATCGTGCTCGCGTATCAGCCCCCTCCACTCCCTCAGGGAGACCCAGGATTCGCAGATTCTTTCTCCTCGACCTGTTCTCCAGGTCTTCGAGTCTTCCCGCCTACCTCTTGTGTAGGGCCTCGTTCTGCTCCACTCTCACCGCCAGGCCCATGAGCTCGTCCTCGTTCTGACTGACTCTTTTCTGTACCTCCTGGATCTTAGCTTCGTGGGCCTTCTGGGTGATCCCGAGTCCTTCAATTGCCGAAAGCATAGGCGCCAACATCTCCTTGCGCATCTCCTCGCGCTGCTCCTCGAAGCAGCGCTTGATGAACTCCTGCAGCTCCCCTTTGTCCCTGGCCACCGCCATTTTGTTTTCTTTCCCTTGCTTCTCCCGTTGCTCCAGTGCCGCTCCTTTCGTCGTTACACTTCTGGTCCGTGTCATAGAAGTTGGAGGGGGACCTCTCCCTTCCCTTCCCCACGGGTTGCATCCAAAAAAAAAAAAGTTCCGTTGGGGGTCCTCTAACGAGCCCGAAAGTCCGTGGTAGCGGGAGCTGCCGAATCGTGCAGCTTAGCTCCGCATAGCCGCAACCGGAAGTCGAGAGGGAATCCTTTTGGCAGTGTTCGCTTCACCAGTCTGCCCCAAAAAGTCTATGGAAACTCCTGAAAAAGGTCTGAGAGTCGGTTCCAGGCGGGAGCTGCCGAATGCGCGACCTACTCCTCCATGGCCGCCACCGGAAGCCTCGTCCCTGCTTCTTCAGTGGCCTTGGTAGATCTTTTCACAGTTCCCTCTGCTGCTAGAATTCACCTTTGATAGAGGCCCTCAAGTCAGATTGCAGCTTTAAGCTTGCCCTTCCCCCGTCTGCATGCTGGAAGAGGCCTTTGTCTATTGCTGCAGCTCAAGCCAAATCTTTTACTGTTTCTGCCGGGTCTGGTAGCCAAAAGACATAACATTCCTGGGGGCCACTGTCAGGGGAATGACAGTCTTCTTCCGACACCGGGAAATGTCAAACAAATGCCATGGGGGCCCTGTAAAAGATCCCAAAAGTCCGTTCCAAGCGGCAGCTTCCGAATATGCGACCTAGCTCTGCATAGCCACACCCGGAAGCCACCACGTGTTTTTTGAGGAAGGCGCGCACCTGAAGGTATTGAAAGCATTTCCAGGGGGCTAATTGAATTTCTCCTCCAGCGTTTTTAGGCAGGGAAAGGTCCCGTCCTCTAACAGGTCCCCCATCCTTTTAATTCCTGCCCGATGCCAGTTTTGGAACCCTCCGTCAATCTTGCCCGGGATAAATCTGCGATTGTTGCGTAACGGGGTCCAAACGGAGGCTCCCTCCACCCCCCTGTGTCTTCTCCACTGACCCCAGATCTTTAATGCCGCCACCACCACCGGACCAGAGGAGTAGCGGGCTGGCGAGAATGGCAGAGGTGCGGTTACAAGTGCCCCGAGGCTGGTACCTTTGCACGAGGCTGCCTCTAACCCCTCTCCCAATATCCATTTCCTAATCATGTCTATATTAGCCGCCCAATAGTAGCTGCAAAGGTTCGGCAGCGCCAGCCCCCCCCCGACTGCGCTCTGGGTACAGTCTCTTTACTCGCGAGGTCTTATTTGCCCATCCGAATCCTGAGATGATCTTGTTCACCCGCTTAAAGAAGGACTTGGGGATGAAGATGGGTAGGCACTGGAAGACAAACAGGAATCTGGGGAGGACCGTCATCTTAACGGTCTGCACCCTCCCCGCTAGAGATAGCGGGAGCATGTCCCACCTTTTGAAGCCCCCCTCCATCTGTTCTACCAGCCGAGATAAATTAAGCTTGTGGAGGGCATCCCACTGTCGAGCCACCTGTATGCCTAGGTATCGAAAGCCCTTCTCGACCATCTTAAGCAGAAGCTCTCCCAGTCTCTCTTTCTGCCCCTTAGCTTGGGTCATGAACATCTCACTTTTCTTCTTGTTTAATTTGTACCCCGAGAAATTGCCAAAGTCCCTCAAAATATGCATGACCTCCCCCATCCCCTCTAATGGGTCCGAGATGTACAGGAGCAGATCATCTGCATAGAGCGAGACCCGATGCGCTCTCTCTCTCTCTCTCTCTCTCTCTCTCTCTCTCTCTCTCTCTCTCTCTCTCTCTCTCTCTCTCTCTCTCTCTCTCTCTCTCTCTCCTTGCCACCACCACCACCACCACCGGACCAACCCCTGCCAGTTCTTTGAAGCCGGCAGCGCTATGGCCAACGGCTCTATCACAAGGGCGAATGATAACGGGGAGAGGGGGCACCCCTGCCTCGTCCCCCAGTGAAGCCTAAAGTATTCCAACCTCACCCTGTTCGTGCACACACTTGCCACAGGGGCCTGGTAGAGCAGCTGGACCCAACCTATGAACCCCTCACCGAATCCAAACCTCCTTAGCGCTTCCCACAGGTACTCCCATACCACCCGGTCAAAGGCTTTCTCTGAATCTATCGATGCCACTACTTCTGCCTCCCCTCCCTCTGAGGGCATGATGATGATGTTTAGGAGCCTCTGTACATTGGAGTTCAATTGCCTGCCCTTGACGAAGCCTGTCTGATCCTCCCCTATCACCCCAGGGACACAGTCCTCAATTCTAGCAGCCAAGACCTTGGCCAGCAGTTTGGCGTCTACGTTCAGGAGCGATATCGGTCTATAAGACCCACACTCTAGTGGATCTTTCTCTCGCTTGAGGATGAGTGAGATCGAAGCCCGTGACATTGTTGGGGGGAGGGTCCCTCTCTCCATGGCCTCATTAAAGGTTCTTAGCAGGAGTGGGCACAACAGCTCCGAAAATCTCTTGTAGAATTCTACAGGATAGCCGTCCGGCCCCGGGGCCTTGCCCGACTGCATGTTCCCTAGACCCTTTACAATCTCCTCCAGCTCTATCGGGGCCCCCAGTCCCTCCACCAGATCCTCTTCCACCTTTGGAAACCTCAGTTGGTCCATGAATTGCTTCATCCCTTCCCCTCCCGGCGGGGGCTCTGACTCATACAATTTACCATAAAACGCTCTAAAGACTTTGTTCACTCCCTCTGGGTTCATGACCATGTTGCCCTCCTTATCACGCACTTCCCCAATTTCCCTGGCCGCCTCCCTCTTGCGAAGTTGTTGCACCAGCATTCTACTCGCTTTCTCCCCGTATTCGTAGACAGCCCCTTTGGCTTTCCTCAGCTGTGCTACCGCCTTCCCAGTGGTCAGCAGGTCGAATTCCGCCTGCAGCCCCCGGCGCTCCTTCAGTAGCCCCGTCTCGGGGGTCTCCACGTAACTCCTGTCTACTCTGAGTATCTCCTCAACTAGCCTTTCTCTCTCAGCTCTTTCTTTCTTCTCTCTATGGGATCTGATTGAGATTAACTCCGCCCTGATAACTGCCTTCAGGGCCTCCCACACCGTGGATGCCGCTACCTCTCCCATACCATTAGTTTCCAGGTAATTTTTAATGTTCCTCCTATCCGCCCACAAACCTCGTCGTCTGCTAGCAGCCCCACATCTAGCCTCCATAGTGGGGTTGACCCCTCTCCTCCCCAAGACGCAATTCCACCCAGTGTGGAGCATGATCGGAGACTGCAATGGCCGAGTATTCTGTCCCCTCCACCCTAGGGATTAACGCCCTGCTCATCACAAAGAAATCTATACAGGAATAAACGTTGTGGACGTGGGAAAAGAAAGAGAACTCCTTTGTCCTCGACCGGGCGAATCTCCACGGGTCTATGCCCCCCACCTGTTCCATGAATCCCCTCCGTTCTTTTGCCGCCGCTGCTCGCTTTCCCAAGCCCGTGTCCCCCGCTTACTCGAGCCCTCCCATTGGAGGCCCCTGCCCCCACCCGAACTCTTCCTCTGTTCCCCCATGTTGGCTCCTTTTCTGTCAGTAAAGCAGCATCCCCTCCCCCCTCCTCCCCAGCAGCCCCATGATCCCAAATCCCCAAGTCAAGCACCCGCTTGACACTGGGAGGCAGCTTCTTATAGGGGAATGAGCTTAACAGCTGTTAATTGTTAAGAGGGCATTGTTAACAGCGCCTCTGCCGTTCTCGCCGGCCAGGTACTCTGAGCCCAGCGGTGGTGTCGGCCTTGAGGGTATGAGGGCAGTGGAGGCAGCATTTGGGACTGGAGGGTGCTTTGGTGTGGTGTGTTAATCATAGGTTTGCACTGGGGGGAGCTGGATGTGATGTTTCTGGGGTGGCGGCAGGCAGGCATTGAGCGATCCGCGGACCTGTTTGTACGGGGCAACTTTGCGATATTAGAGGACATGGAAGAAGAGTATGAGCTGAACTGGGAATGGTTTCAGGCATTTGCAGATTTGTGATTTTGTGAGGAGGGAAGTGCCGTCCTTTCCCGGGTTGCCGCCCTTGGGGTTGCAAGACAAGGTACTGTTGAAGGAGGAGATAGAGAAGGGGAAGGTGTCTGACGTTTACAAGGAGCTGATAGATTGGGAGGCACTAAGAGGAGGTGGGAGGAGGAGCTGGGTGGGGAGGTGGAGGCTGGGACTTGGGAGGAAGCCCTGTGGAGGATGAATGCGTCCTCATCGTGTGCGAGTCTAAGCCTTATTCAGTTTAAAGTAATTCACAGGTCACATATGACGGCTGCGTGGATGAGAAGGTCCTTTGAGGGAGTAGACGACGGGTGTGGACCGTGCACAGGGAGGCCTGCAAATCATGTCCACATGTTTTGGGATTGTCTGAAGCTAAAGGGGCTCTGGCAGGGGTTTGCGGATGTACTGTCCGAGGTGTTGGGGGTAAAGGTGGCCCTGAGTCCAGAGATAGCGGTATTTGGGATGTCGGAAGACCCGGTGGTCCAGGGGGTGAGAGAGGCCGATGTCTTAGCCTTTGCTCTCTGCTAGCCCGGCGACATGTCTTATTTAAGACATTAAGGTGGATAAGTCTCCTGGGCCGGATGGGATTTACCCCAGAATACTGAGGGAAGCAAGGGATGGAAATTGCTGGGGCATTAACTGCCATCTTTGTATCCTCATTGGCTACAGGTGAGATCCCAGAGGACTGGAGAATAGCTAATGTGGTACTGCTGTTTAACAAAGGTAACCGGGATAATCCAGGAAACCACAGGTCGGTGAGCCTCACGTTGGCCTTGGGTAAATTATTGGAGAGAATTCTCAGGGACAGGATTTATATCCATTTGGAAACAAATGGACTCATTAGCGATAGACAGCATGGTTTTGTGAAGGTGAGGTTGTGTCCCACTTGATCGAGTTTTTTGAGGAGGTGACAAAGATGATTGATATGGGGAGGGCAGTGGATGTTGTTTACATGGACTTCAGTAAAGCCTTTGACAAGGTGCCTCATGGCAGACTGGTAGAAAAGGTGAAGTCACACAGAATCAGAGGTGAGGTAGTAAGATGGATACAGAACTGGCTCGTTCACAGAAGGCAAAGGGTAGCAATAGAAAGGTGTTTTTCTGAATGGAAGGTTGTGACTAATGGTGCTCCACAGTATCTGTGCTGGGGCCTCTATTTGTAGTATATAAACGATATGGAAGAAAATGTAGCTGGTCTGATTAGTAAGTTCGAGGATGATACCAAGGTTGGTGGACTGGCAGATAGTGTTGAGGATTGTCACAGGATACAGCAGGACATAGATAGATTGGAGATTTGGGCAGATAATTGGCAAATGCAGTTTAATCCAGACAAATGTGAGGTAATGCATTTTGGTAGGTCTGACAGAGGGGAAATATATCATAAATGGCAAAAGTCTTAGGAATATAGAAAGTCTAGAGAGATCTGGGCATGCAGGTCCACAGATCTTTGAAAGTGGCAACACAAGTGGGCAAGGTAGTCAAGAAAGCTTAAGGAATGCTTGCCTTCATTGAACGGGGCATCGGGTATAAAAACTGGCAAATCATGCTACAGTTGTATAGAACCTTGGTAAGGCCACCCCTAGGGTATTGCGCACAATTCTGGTCGCCACACTGCCAGAAGGATGTGGAGGCTTTGGAGGTTTGTCAGGATGTTGCCTGGCCTGGAGGGCGTTAGCTATGCGCAGCGACTGAATAGACTCAGACATTTTTCATTGAAACGATGGAGGTTTAGTGGTCACCTGATAGAGGCCTACAAGATTATGAGGGGCATGGATAGAGTGGATGGGCAGGCACTCTTTCCCAGGGTGGAGGGGTCAGTCACTAGGGGGCATAGGCTTAAGGTCCGTGAGGCAAAGTTTAGAGAAGATGTGCGAGGCAGGATTTTTTAGAGGATGGTGAGTACATGGAATGCCATGCCAGGGGAGGTGGAAGCAGATACATTAACAGCGTTCAAATGGCATCTCGATAAATACATGGATAGGATGGGCATAGAGTGATATGGCACTAGGAAGTGCTGAAGGTTTTGGCCATGGGTGGTATCATGATCGGTACAGGCTTGGAGGCCGAAGGGCCTGTTCCTGTGCTGTATTGTTCTTTGTTCTTTACTTGAATAGAGGACTTGGAGCCACAGAAAGCTGGATGTGGGTGAGTGACCTGGCAGAATTCCTGAGGCTGGAGAATGCCAAGTTCCTTCTGAGGGGATCGGTTGATGGGTTCGCTTGGAGGTGGAAGCCGCTCATTGACTTCTTTAAGGGGGATTGAGGTGTCAGCAAAAGGGGGAGCGGGGGAATAAGGGGGTTAAAATGGGGAAGGCATTACTGGAGGAGGGGGTGTGATTGGGGAGCATGGGCGGGGGGGGGGGGGGGGGGAATAAAGTTGCATAATGTTAACTACTGCTTTAGTTTTTTTAATGCCTGAATAAAATATATATATTTTTAAAATCAATTACTTAGGTTTGAGTTGAGAGGTATTTGGATCTTTGGAATTCTCTCCCCCAGAGGGTTCAGCACAGCACATAGACAGAGTGGATAGTCAGAGGCTTTTCCCCGGGGTAGAGGGGTCAATTACTAGGGGGCATAGTTTTAAGGTGAGAGGGGCAAGGTTTAGAGTCGATGTACGAGGCAAGTTTTTTTACACAGAGGGTAGTGGGTGCCTGGAGGAGGTGGTGGAAGCAGGGACGATAGTGACATTTAAGGAGCATCTTGACAAATACATGAATAGGATGAGAATAGAGGGATACGGACCCAGGAAGTGTAGAAGATTGTAGTTTAGTCGGGCAGCATGGTCGACACGGGCTTGGAGGGTCGAAGGGCCTGTTCCTGTGCTGTACATTTCTTTGTTCTTTGTTCTATTTAAGGCTGGGATAGACAGGTTTCTGCTGTCTCGGGGAATCAAGGGACATGGGGAGCGGGTGGAAAAATGGTGTTGAAGCCCAAGATTAACCTTGATCATATTTACTGGCAGAGCAGGCTCGATGGGCCATATCTCTGCTCTTGGGTTCTTGTATTCCTAAGCAGTAGTCCATTTTTGTATTGGAAAATTAAGTAAATAAAATCAAGGGTGTATCTGTCTCTGGCAGCAATTATTAAGCATGATATTTCTTTTTTTTGAAAGGTGTATTAAAAGATTTTCCATAATGAACAAAAACCTACAACACAATTAACCAAATTACACAATAGAAGAGACGAACAAGCAAAAGCACTTTAACTCCCAAAACTAAACTAACCATCCAACAGCTGACGGTGACTAACTTTTTTTTTTAAAAAGGAAATGATTGGCTGCTATCTAAGGTAGAACCCTTCTACCAAACCTCCAATGGTTAGCCATCTCCAAATACGAAAAAGACATGAGGTCACCCAGCCAAGCCAAGGCACTAGGCAGAGTAGGAGACCTCTATCCAGGACATCCGCCTTCACATAATCTTTATTGTCACAAGCAGGCTTACATTAACACTGCAATGAAGTTACTGTGAAAGTCCTTTAGTCGCCACATTCCAGCGCCTGTTTGGGTACACGAGAATTCAGAATGTCTAAATTACCTAACAGCACGTGTTTCGGGACTTGTGGGAGGAAACCGGAGCACCCGGAGGAAACCCATGCAGACACGGGGAGAACGTGCAGACTCTGCACAGACAGTGACCCAAGCCCGGAATCGAACCTGGGACCCTGACGTAGCCAGGCATATGAAGACCTGCGAAGGGCCTCACTCCACACCTCACCATACAGAATGGGACCCAAGTCACCTTCCCATTTCATCCTCGCTCAACGGAGCTCACTCTGCTAAGAGGATATGGCCATATATGCCTGAAATAGTCCCTCCCCCCCCCCCCCCCCCCCCCCCCCCCCCCTGCCCCCCCAAGCAAACCTGGCCAAAGATAAAATCCTCTTCAACAGGGAAGAGGGTGGTGCCAAGGGAAAGGAGGGGAAAGGTTTACGTGAATAATCGAGAATCTGAAAGTACCTGAAAAGGCTGGTACCAGGCACTTGGAATTTCTCCACCAACTCCTTAAAACTGACCCTCTATAAACAGGTCTCCAAACCCTTCTCCTCCCATGACTTAAATGTCGAGTCCAAACTCACTGGCAGAAAAAGGTGGTTGTTGCAGATGGGGGCGAGCGAAGGCCAGCAACGGAGCTTAAAATTCTGCCTGAATTGCTTCCAAATTCTCAGGGTGGGCACCACCACTGGATTCAGGGAAAATCTTACTGAAAGGCAACGATGCTGTAACCATTGCACCAAGTCTAGAAGCAGTGCAGGAGCTTGCTTCCATTTGTCCCTATGTGGAACCAAGATCGCTGAACCGTAAAATCTTCTGAATATTGGCTGTCCAAGAGTAAAACAATAAATTGGGTAGAACCAAGCCCCCTGGCTCTCTCTTTGGAGCAAAGCCCCACGGATCCTTGGAGTCTTGCCTGCCAAATAAAGGACATTCATTTGTTGTTTTTGACAAAAAAGGACTTCAAGAAATGGGGAGACATTAAAAAATAAATAAAAATCTTGGGAACATGTTCATTTTAACCCTGTCTGAACCCTGCTTGCTAAGGACAAGGGGAGGTTATCCCACTTCTGAGTCCGACTTGACACTAACGAACAGATTAGTGTAATTTGATTAATGAAGCAAGGCCCAGTTGTGGGCCACCTGACCGCCAAATAATGAAAGCTAGTCTTGGCAAGTGGAAAAGGTAGCGTTCTCAGTTGAACTCTTCTCCCCGGGGGGTTGATTGGAAAACATTCACTCTTGTCCAAGTTCAACTTATGCCCAGAGAATGAGCTAAAACTCCCAGCAGCTTCATTATCTCGTCCATAGAGGGTGCTGGGTCGTAATATAGAGAAGTAGGTCATCCGCGTAAAGGGACACCCAATGCTCCACCCCATCCCAATTTATCCCACTCTGCCTAATTGAGGACCTCCGCGTTATCACAAGCGGTTCTATTGCCAAAGCAAATGGAGTGAGGCAGTGGACACTCCTGCCCCGTGCCCACATTCAATGGGAAATAGCCAGCATTTTGATTGATTTGATTTATTGTCACATTGTACTGAAGTACAGTGAAAAGTATTTTTCTGCGGCCGAGGGAATGTACACAGTACGTACATAGTGGACAAAAGAATAATCAACAGTGAACATTGACAAATGGTACATCGACAAACAGCGATTGGTTAGCACTGCTGCCATTAGCGCTGAGGACCCGGGTTCGATCCCGGTTCTGGGTCACTGCCGTGTGGAGTTTGCACATTCTCCCTGGGTCTCATCCCACAACCCAAAGATGTGCAGGGTAGGTGGATTGGCCACGTTAAATTGCCCTTAATTGGGGGAAAAAAAGAATTGGGTACTCTAAATTTAAAAAAAGATGCAGATTGATCATGCTCGAATTGAATGGTGAAACAAGCTTCAGGGTTTAATGGCTGACAGTCAATTATTTTAACATTGTCTTAATTTTCATTTTCAGGAGTGACCATATTGCTGAAATGGTGAAGAAGATGAATGACATCCGAACTCATGTGAACTTTTAAGTCCTGAACTTCTGCCCACTACTGCCAGGTTATTTTTCAAGCTGCAACTTTTGAAAGTGGAGTGGCCAGTGACCCAATTCCTCTGAAGCAAGAAAAGCAAAACAACAGCATTTCGACCCCAGCTGACCTGCCCTTGACCAGGCATTCTGTTTACAGCATGCATAAAGACCAAAATTGTTTTAACGTTGCTATTTATCTGCAGTTCATCAATTTAAAAAATCATTGATTACTGTTGATTACAGTACTGGTGCTGCGCCAAGAATTAGTGGAAGAACTCCCATCAGCCAGGGATTATTGAACTAATTCTTCTGTGTATAGTGTATTTCATTCGTTCTAAATGATTAACGAATGACCTAGCTCGTGCTGAACTAAATGATACCAGTAGAGGGAGCTTTTCCTTCTTGGACTCCTGGCTGGTGCCATGTACAGTTCCACAGTCCTCCTTGTGTAAGTTAGAGTTTAGGCATCAGGCAATTCAAGCAGAGCTTTACTCTTGAATTGTGTTTTGTTCCAAACAACAGAATCTTCACTTTATCCACCAATTTGGTAGCTGCTTTTCCAGAGGAAAAGTACCCCATCCTTGAATATCTGTGCGGTGCACTACTTCATACTGTGGGGATAGAAAAACCTTCCTTACCACTGCTGCTCAGAATCAAGCCTCTGGCATTTCCTTTTCCTGCTGTGTTAGTACGACTGTTAACAGCGTTCTGGTTTCCAAAGCAGGAGTACAGTCTCAGCACAACTCGACACATAAATTTGCTCATTCATGCTGCTGATTTTCAAATTTTTAGATCAACTATTGCATCAAGGAAGCTTGTACAACTTTCAACAGATTTTCTTTTCATACATTAATGTCTATGTGTGGAAGGCCCATCCCAGAGTAACTATATCTCTTAAAATGGCTTCGAACTTCAGCCTGCATACTTTCTGACTGTTTAGGAGAAAGATGTCTGTGTGCATCTACTGATATCTTTCTTGGCAGTAGCAGGTCTGCCTTTGGGCAGCTCAGTGGGGGGAAACTGGACACATTCACTCTAGCCTGTGGCTCCTGCTGGAAAGACTCTGTACATTTGGTGAAAATGCACTAAGAATTTTCTGATATCCATATCCATCATGAGAAATGGCCACATGGGTGAGATGATGGGAAGCAGAGGAGCGAGAGGACTGCTGGGCACATATGGAACTCTGCATGGCATGAAACAGTGGTTTCAAGAAGAAGAGGCAACTCATTCAGGTTTCTTTCTATAATTATCCAAAGTGAACATTTTTAAATGCTTGAAATATTTTGAAACTCTTGTAATTGAAGCCATCAGTTTGTACTCTGGCATCTGGTTTATTTTTGCATCTCACAGCTGTAACTTTGATTGATCGAAAGCAAATGCTCCTTCTGGAGGGGCGATGGTGACTGATTTCATTCCAACCCTGTAAATGCCATGAAGAAGGAGGAAATTATTTGAACAATGCACCCGATGGGATCAGATTCAAAAACTGGTTTTATATCTCTCCTTTGAAGTTTGTTTCTCATCAAATGCATTAGATTAAAATTACTCGCAAATATTTTGTTAAAAGTAATATTTAGATATTTAGACCCAAAACAAATGAGTAAGAACCTTTTTTTTAAGAAAGTACCTTGATATGCAATTTTGTGTACTTTATACATCTGTATGAATAAATGCTTTTCTATGGGACATGAGGTAGTCTTGTTGATGAAACTGGATAAAATGGCTGTGTATTGGAGGTTGTAAAGTATGGCTGAGGGAAGGTGGTGTTGCTTCTCATCCCTCAAGTGGAGGCACAAGGTTTGGAAAAGAAAAGCTAGAAATACTCAGGCGGTCAGGTGTCATTTGTGGATGGAGAAAGATACTTAACATTTTAAATTGACTTCATCAGTCAGAGATGCAGAAGTTAGAAATCAGTACAGAAGCAGGGAAAGGAAGGGAACCTGGGGACAAAAGACCAAAGGACTGATCGGGTGGAATGTAGGAGAGATTGAATGATAAAGGTGTAAGGAAAAAAGGGGTGGTAATCAGATGGGTCTGTTGTAAGAACTAAATATCGATAATAGGATCATTACCTGGGAAAAAAAATTGGGTCCGTAGTTATGATCTGGTATTGTTGAATTCAATGAGTCTGAAGGTCTACAACTTGCCTGATTGAAAGATGAACTGTTGTTCCTCCATTAGAATAAGGGGCTAAGAACAGAGAGGCCAGAGTAGAAGTGAGGAAGAGAATTAGTCACAAGTGACAAGTAGCTCAAGGCCACACTTATGGACTGGAACAGAGCAGCCCACGAAGTGATCACCCAATCTTATCGTTCTAGGGTCATTAAAAAAAATAGAAGTAGGAGTAGGCATTTTGGCACATCAATAGAAAAGGGAATCGAGGGTTATGGGGAGTAGATGACAAAGTGAAGTTGACGCCACAACCAGATCAGCCATGGTCATATTGAATGGTGGGACAGGCTCGAGAGGCTGAATAGCATGCTCCCCCTCCAAAATCCTTTGTTTCTATAAAATCTGTAACGCAGCCGTCAATATATGCAATGACCCAGCCTGTGAATTCCAAAGATTAACTATCCTCAGAATAAATTCCACCTCCTTTTCATTTCAAATGGGATACTCCTTATGGGAGGAGGTGGTGTAGTGGTATAGTCACTGGACTGGAAATTGAATCCAATAAATATCTGGAATTAAAAGTCAATGACCATGAAACCATTGTTGAATGTCATCAAAAACCTAGCTGGTTCACTAATGCCCTTCAGGGAAGGAAACCTGCTATCCTTGCATATGCGACAGGTGGTGAGGAAATCCTACAGGGGAAAACATACAAAACTCCCATCCTCACCAAACTTCCTGCCACAGATGCATCTGTCCCTGACAGTATCGGCAGGACTCCTTGTGGAGACAAAGTCCCGTCTTCACTTTGAGGATATCGTCCATCATGTGTGGCACTACCATTGTGCTAAATGGGATAGATTCAGAACCAATCTCCCAACTCAAAACTGGGCATCCATGAGGCGCTGTGGGCCATCGGCAGCAGCAGAATTGTATTCAACCATAATCTAACCTCATGGCCCGGCATATCCCCCACTCTACCCTAAGTACCAAACCAGGGGATTAACCCTGGTCCAATGAAGGGTGCAGGAGGGCATGCAAGGTGCAGCACATGGCATACCTAAACATGAGGTGTCAGCCTCGTGAGGCTACAACACAGGACTACTTGCATGTCAAACAACATAAGCAGCAAATGATAGAGCTACACAATACCACAACCAACGGATCAGGTCTAAGCTCTGTAGGCCTGTCACAGCCAGTCGTGAATGGTGGTGAACAACTGAGCAATTCACTGGAGGAGGAGGCTTCACAAATAGCCCCATCAATGTTGGAAGAGCCCAGCATATCAGTGCAAAAGACAAGGCTGAAGCATTCACAATAATCTTCAGCCAGAAGTGCTGAGTGAAGGTTCCATTTTGGTCTCCAGAGATCCCCAGCATCACAGATGTCAATCTTCAGCCAACTTGATTCACTCCAATTTGATTCACTCCACATGATATCAAGAAACCGCTGAAGGCACTGGATACTGCAAAAGCTATGGGCCCTGACAATATTCTAACAATAGTACTGAAGACTTGTGCTCCAGAACTCGCCGGATCCCTAACCAAGCTGTTCCAGTACAGCTACAACACTGGTAATGTGGAAAATTGCCCAGATGTACGCTGTACACAAATCCAACCTAGCCAATTGCCACCCTATCAATCTACTCCATCATCAGCAAAGTTATGGAAGGGGTCATCAACTGTGCATCCAAGAACTTACTCCACAATAACCTGCTCATTGACGTTCAGTTTGGGTTCCGCTAGGGTCATTCAACTCCTGATCTCATTACAGCCTTGGTTCAAACATGACAAAAGAGCTGAACTCCAGAGGTGAGGGGAGAGTGACTCCCCTTGACATAAAGACAGCATTTGATTGAGTATGGCATCAAGGGGAGTCCAAGCAAAACTGGTGTTAGTGGAAACCGGGGGGGGAAACTCCACTGGTTGGAGTCATACTGAGCACACAGGAAGATGCTTGTGGTTGTTGGATTTCAGTCCCAGGGCATCACTGCAGGTGTTCCTCTAGGCTTCAACCATCTTCAACTGCTTAATCAATGACCTTCCAACGTAAGTTCAGATGTGGAGATGTTCGGTGATGATTGCACACACGATGTTCAGCACCATTCGTGACTCCTCAGACACTGAAGCAGTTCACGTGCAAATACAGCAAGACTTAGACAATATCCAGGTTTGGGCTGACAAGTGGCAAGTAACATTCGCACCACACAGGTGCCAGGCAATAACCAAGAGAGAATCAAACCATTGCCCCTTGACATTGAATAGCATTACCATCGCTGAATCCGCCACTATCAATATCTTGGGGGTTACCATTCATCAGAAACTGAACTGGACCCAGCCATACAAATGCTGTGGCTGCAAGAGCAGGTCAGAGGCTAGGAATCCTGTGGTGAGTAACTTGCCTCCTGACTCCCCAAGGCCTGGCCACTACCTACAAGGCACAAGTCAGGAGTGTGATGGAATACTCCCCACTTACCTGGATGAGTGCATCCAGGACAAAGCTTGATTGGCACCCCATCTACAAACATTCACTCCCTCCATCACAGTAGATGAGATTTTCCAGCATTTTCTCTTTCGTTTCAGATTCCAGCATCCGTAGTAATTTGCTTTTATCCAGCATTCTGCTGTCTCTCCACTTTAATACTCTGCTTTTCTATTTTTCCTGCTGTGAAGTGGACAGTCAGACCCTTCATCCAAGTCATTAATATAGATCATAAATGGTTGAGTCCCCAGCACTGATCTTTGCAATTTATCCGAACTGTGTTACCTGTAAACTAGCTAGTCCTCTATTCATGCGAATATATCACCCCAACACAATGAGCCCTTACCTTTCATGTGGCACCTTATCAAATGCCTTTTGGAAATCCAAATACATCTACTGGTTCCCCTTCATCCACTCTGTTTGTTACAGCCTCAAACAACTAATACATATGTTGGACCATAATTCCTCTTTTACAAAATCATGTTGACTCTACCTGATTGTATTATGAATTTCTAAATGTTCTTAATAATGGATTCCAGCACTTTCCCAATGACAGGTGTTCGGCAAACTGCCCTACAGTTTCCTGCTTTCTGCCTCCCTCTTTTCTTGAATAGAGGTGTTAATTTGCTGTTTTCCAATCTGCTGGGACCTTTACAGAATCTGGGGAATTTTCAAAGATTGCAACCAGTGCATCCCCTATCTTTGCAGCCAACTCTTTTGGGAAGCTAGGATGCAGGTCCAGGGGACTTGTTAGCTTTCAGTTTTCGAAGCAAGTACAGTGTACCAAACTGAAAGACATACAAAAAATCCCAGTTTCACCTGGATGAAGAAATTGTGAACTTTGGGAAAGGTGAAAGGCAGGTGTTGCATTACTATGCTTTTTTAAAAATGTGTTTATGGGATGTGGCCATTTCTGTAAAGGTCTGAATTTATAGCCTATCCCTTATTGCCCTTGAGAAGGTGGTGGTGAGCCAGTGTCTTGAACTGCTGCTGTTCCTGTGGTCAAGATATATTCCCAGTGCTGTAAGGGAGGGAGTGACTCGGCGAAGGAACTTTGATACCTTTCAAATCAGGATGGTGTGTGACTTGGAGGGCAATTTGAAAGTGATGTTTCTGTGCTATCCTTGATATTTTAGGTGGTAGAAGTTGCAGGTTTGGAAGGTGATGCTGAAGGGGGCTTGGCAAATTGCTGCAGTGCATCTCGCAGATGGTACGCACTGCTCCCACTGCTTCAGTGGTGAATGGGGGTACCAGTCAAGCAGGGTGCTTTGCCCTGGATGGTGTTGAGCTTCTTGAATGTTAACTCAGCTGCTCCAGGAAAGTGGGGAGTATTCCATCATTGGGTTGGATTTGTTTATTGTCACATGTACCGAGGTACAGTGAAAAGTATTTTTCTGCGAGTAGCTCAACAGATCATTAAGTACATGAAATTAAAATGAAATAAAAGAAAATACATAATAGGGCAACAGAAGGTACACAATGTAACTACATAAGCACCGGCATCGGAGGAAGCATACAGGGGTGTAGTGTTAATGAAGTCAGTCCATAAGAGGGTCGTTTAGGAATCTGGTAACAGCGGAGAAGTCTGTTTGTGCATGTTCTCAGACTTCTGTATCTCCTGCCCGATGGAAGAAGTTGGAAGAGTGAGTAAGCCGGGTGGGAGGGGTCTTTGATTATGCTGCCCGCTTTCCCCAGGCAGCGGAATGTGTAGTTGGAGTCAATGGATGGGAGGCAGGTTTGTGTGATGGACTGGGCTGTGTTCACAACTCTCTGAAGTTTCTTGCGGTCCTGGGCCGAGCAGTTGCCATACCAGGCTGTGATGCAGCCAGATAAGATGCTTTCTATGGTGCATCTGTAAAAGTTGGTAAGAGTTAATGTGGGCATGCCGAATTTCCTTAGTTTCCTGAGGCGCTGTTGTGCTTTCTTGGTGGTAGCGTCGACATGTGTGGACCAGGACAGATTTCTGGAGATGTGCACCCCTAGGAATTTGAAACTGCTAACCATCCCCACCTCGGCCCCATTGATGCTGACAGGGGTGTGTACAGTACTTTGCTTCTTGAAGTCAATGACCAGCTCTTTAGTTTTGCTGGCATTGAGGGAGAAATTGTTGTCGCTGCACCACTCCACTAGGTTCTCTATGTCCCTCCTGTATTCTGACTCATTGTTATTCAAGATCCGGCCCACTATGGTCATATCGTCAGCAAACTTGTAGATGGAGTTGGAACCAAATTTTGCCACGCAGTCGTGTGTGAATTGGGAGTAGAGTAGGGGGCTAAGTACGCAGCCTTGCAGGGCCCCGGTATTGAAGACTGTTGTGGAGGAGGTGTTGTTGTTTATTCTTGCTGATTGTGGTCTGTGGGTCAGAAAGTCGAGGATGCAGTTGCAGAGTGAGGAGCCAAGTCCTAGGTTTTGGAGCTTTGATATAAGCTTGGCTGGGATTAATATATTGAAGGCGGAGCTGTAGTCAATAAATAGGAGTCTGATGTAGGTGTCCTTGTTGTCAAGATGCTCTAGGGATGAGTGTAAGGCAGGGGAAATGGCATCTGCTGTGGACCGGTTGCGGCGGTATGCAAATTTCAGTGGATCAAAGCGATCTGGGAGTATGGAGGTGATGCGCTTCATGACCACCCTCTCGAAGCACTTCATTACGACTGAAGTCAGGGCCACCGGACGGTAGTAATTGAGGCACGTTGCCTGGTTTTTCTTTGGCACCAGTGTGATGGTGGTCTTCTTGAAGCAGGTGGGGACCTCGGAGTGGAGTAGGGACAGGTTAAAGATGTCCGCGAAGACCTCTGCCAGCTGCTCCGCGCAGGCTCTGAGTGCACAGCCAGGGATCCCGTCCGGGCCCGTCGCCTTCCGAGGGTTCACTTTCAGGAAGGCCAATCTGACTTTGGAAGGTGTGATGGTGGGTATGGGCTGCTGGGGCACTCGACAATGGATTGTTGGTTTCCTGCTCGAACCAAGCATAGAATGAATTGAGTTCATCGGGGAGGGGTGCGCTGCTGCCGGAGATACTGCTCGGCTTTGCTTTGTAGCCCGTTATGTTGTTTAGTCCTTGCCACGACCGCCGAGAGTCTGTCTGTGACTCTACTTGGTTCGATATTCTCTCTTGGCATCTCGGATTTCTTTGCGGAGGTCGTACCTGCATTTCTTGTATAGGTCAGGGACGTCTGACTTGAACGCCTCTGACCTGTCCTTCAGTAGGGAGTCAATCTCGCGATTGAGCCATGGTTTCCGGTTGGGGAACATACGTACTGCTTTCTTTGGCACGCGGTCGTCCACACATTTACTGATGAAGTCTGTGACGGTGGTGACATACCCATTTAAGTTGGTCGCTGAGTTCTTAAATATGGACCAGTCCACTGTCTCTAAGCAGTTACGTAGGAGCTCTTCTGTTTCCTCGGACCAGCACTGCACGACCTACTTAGCTGGATTCTCCCGCTTGAGTTTCTGCTTGTATGCCGGGAGAAGGAGCACCATCTTATGGTCTGATTTCCCAAAGTGCGGTCGGGGGATGGAACGGTAGGCGCCCTTGATTTTTGAGTAGCAGTGGTCGAGTGTTGTCGCCCCTGGTGGGACAGGAGATATGCTGTTGGAATTTTGGCAGTACACTCTTGAGGTTGGCCTTGTTGAAGTCTCCGGCCACTATGAACAAGGCCTCCGGGTGTTCTGTTTTGTAGTTGCTTATAATTGTACAATTCGTCCAGCGCCGCCTTCACTTCTGCCTGGGGTGGGATGTAGACCGCTGTGATAATGGCTGAAGTGAACGCGCGTGGAAATAGTATGGGCGGCACTTCACGGTCTGGGGAGCAGTAGGTCGCCAGGGTAGCCACATCCAAGCACCAGGAGGAGTTCATTAGGAGGCAAACCCCTCCACCCTTTGCTTTGCTTGATGACGCGGTGTGATCCACCTGGTGAATTGAGAAGCCTTCAGGTTATATGGCACAGTCCGGTGAGGTGGGGGTGAGCCATGTCTCTGTGAAACAGAGCACCCAGCAGTCTGTGTGAGACTGGGGGAGGGGGTGGTCAGGAAGTGAGTTACTCTGTGCAGAATGCTCAGCCTTTAACCTTCTCTAGTAGCCAGTGTTTACATGGCTGGCCTAGTTCAGTTTCTGGTCAATGGTTCCCCCATAATGTTGATTGGGAGGATTTAGCGATGGTACTGCCATTAGATTCCATCTTGCGGGTGATGGTCATTGCCGGGCACATGTGTGGCATGAATATTGCTGGTCACTTATCAATCCAAGCCTCAATGTTGTCCAGGTCTTGTTGCAGATTGGCATGTACTGCTTCAGTATCTGAGGAGTTGTGAACGGTAATAAACACTGTCCAATTATCGGCAAACATCCACACGTCTGACCTTGGTGAGGTCATTGAAGCAGCTGAAGATGATTGAGTCTAGGGCACTACTCTGAGGAACTCTTGCATTGATGTCCTGGGTTTCAGATGATTGACCTCCAACCACCACAACCATCCTCAGGATCCTACTACCTAGAATGACAAGGTCAGCAGATACCTGGGAGCACCACCATCTAGAGGCTCTGTTGCTCAGCAGGGGATGGCAAAGTGCAGGAGAGTGATAGTTATAGGGGACTCTATAGTAAGGGGCACATATAAGCACTTCTGTGGATGTGAAAGAGACTCCAGGATGGTATGTTGCTTCCCTGGTGCCAGGGCTAAGGATATCTCTGAATGACACAGGACATCCTGAAGGGGGAGAGTGAACAGCCAGAGGTTGTAGTACACATAGGTACTAACAACATAGGCAGGAAGAGTGATGAGACTCTGCAGAAGGAGTTCAGGGAGTTAGGCAGTAAGCTGAGAAGCAGGACCTCTAGGGTTGTGATCTCAGGATTACACCCTGTGCCAGTGAGGCTAGAAATAGGAGGATGGTGAGCTAAACACGTGGCTAAACTGGTGGTGTAGGAGGGAGGGTTTCAGATTTTTGGACCATTGGGATCTCTTCCGGGGCAGATGCAACTTGTACAACAAGGACGGGTTACATCTAAACTGGAGGGACACTGATATCCTGGCTAGGAGGTTTGTTAAATTCACACGGGAGGATTTAAGGGGGGGGGGGGGGGGGACAGAATGTGAGCTAAGAATGTGTAATAACTGAAGGGGAAATAGAGAACAAAAATAAAAGAACGACATCACCCTCGGGCACAGCACAAAAAGGTGACAAGTGTGAAAAGGGAGGTGGTCAATGCAGGATTGAGGGTGTTGTACCTAAATGCGTGCAGTATACGGAACAAGGCAAATTAGCTCGTTGTGCACAATGAAATTGGCCGATACGATGTGGGCATCATAGAGACTCGGCTGCAATGGGATCAGGGCTGGGATCTAAATATACAAGGATATGTTTCCTATCGAAAGGACAGGCAGATGGGCAAAGGGAGTGGGGTTGCATTGTCAGTAAGGAATGAAGTTAAATCAATAGCAAGGAGCGATATAAGATCAGAAGCATAGAATCTCTCTGGGTAGGGTTGAGGAATCGCAAAGGTAAAAAGACCCTGGTGGGAGTTTTGTACAGGCCCCCTAGCAGTAGTCAGGAGGTGAGGCAGAAAATAAATCAGGAGATAGAAAAGGCATGTAAAAAAGGCAATATTACAATAATCATGGGAGACTTCAATATGCAGGTGGATTGGGAAAATCAGGTTGGTAGTGGATCCCAAGAAATAGAATTTGTGGAATGTCTAAGAGATGGTTTTTTGGAGCAGCTTGTGACAGAGTCTACTAGGGAACAGGCAATTCTGGATTTGGTGATGTGGTGATTAAGGAACTTAAGGTGAAGGAACCCTGAGGGAGCAGTGACCACAATATAATTGAATTTACCCTGCAGTTTGAGAGGGAGAAGTTGCAATCAGATGTAATGGTATTACAATGAAATAAGGGTAACTACAAAGACATGAGGGAGGAGCTGGCCAGAGTTGATTGGATAAGGAGCCTAGCAGGGAAGACAGTGGAACAGCAATGGCAGGAGTTTTTGGGGGTTAGTCGGGACACACAACAGAAATTCATCCCAAGGAGGAGGATCCAGCAGAGGGCAGTAGAGCAGAGGTGCTGATTGGCCGTTGCAGGGGAAATTTGCATACGTCTGTGTGCTCACCCTAACTTGGAGGTGTACCTGAACAAGAGACCCTAGCTGTTCAAGTGAAGGCAAGCATCCAGCAGAGGGCAGTAGAGCGGAGATGCTGATTGGCCGTTGCAGGGGAAATTTGCATACATCCGTGTGCTCACCCTAACTTGGAGGTGGTTTGTGGAGGAGCTCTTGTCAAGTGACACTTAAACCCGAAACAGTTCTTCAGTGTTTCCCTCCCTACCCCCTCTAACCAAAAAAAAACAACCGCTGTAAGGATTAAGAGGAAGGCTCGAGGGCAGGTAGAAGTGGAAAGTTGAACCGTGAAGTCACAGCCTGCAGGTAAGGGATTGGCTGGTGACTGGTAAGTTGTTTTTATTTATTTTCCCTCAGGTGTTATCGTGCGGGGCGCAGAGGTTGCTGAGTGAGTGCTTGCTGAGAAGAGGAGTGAATAACAGGTAAACTTTCTTTTTTTTAATCTAGAGGGGATGACAGGGAAGATAGTGCAATGTTCCTCCTGCAGAATGTTTGAGGTGAGGGACGCCGTTAGTGTCCCTGCTGATTTCATCTGTGGGAAGTGCACCCATCTCCAGCTCCTCAGAAACCTCGTTGGGGAACTGGAGCTGGAGTTGGATGAACTTCGGATCATTCGGGAGGCAGAGGTGGTCATAGGTAGAAGCTTCAGGGATGTAGTTACTCCGAAGAATAAAGATAGATGGGTGACTGTGAGAGGGGCTGGGAGGAAGCAGTCAGTACAGGGATCCCCTGTGGCCGTTCCCCTTTAACAGCTTTGGATACTGTTGGGGGGGACAACTTACCAGGGTTAAGCCATGGGGTACAGGTCTCTGGCACAGAGTCTGTCCCTGTTGCTCAGAAGGGAAGGGGGGAGAGGAGTAGAACATTAGTCATTGGAGACTCCATAGTTAGGGGGATAGATAGGAGATTCTGTGGGAACGAGAGAGACTCACGGTTGGTGTGTTGCCTCCCAGGTGCCAGGGTGCGTGATGTCTCGGATCGTGTTTTCAGGATCCTTAAGGGGGAGGGGGAGCAGCCCCAAGTCGTGGTCCACATAGGTACCAACGACATAGGTAGGAAAAGGGATGGGGATGTAAGGCAGGAATTCAGGGAGCTAGGGTGGAAACTTAGATCTAGGACAAACAGAGTTATTATCTCTGGGTTGTTACCCGTGCCACGTGATAGCGAGACGAGGAATAGGGAGAGAGAGGAGTTGAACACGTGGCTACAGGGATGGTGCAGGAGGGAGGGTTTCAGATTTCTGGATAATTGGGGCTCATTCTGGGGTCGGTGGGACCTCTACAAATGGGATGGTCTGCACCTGGACTAGAGGGGTACCAATATTCCTGGGGAGGATATTTGCTAATGCTCTTCGGGAGGGTTTAAACTAGTTCAGCAGGGGCTTGGGAACCTGAATTGCAGCTCCAGTATACAGGAGATTGAGAGTAGTGAGGTCATGAGTAGGGTTTCAAAGTTGCAGGAGTGTACCGGCAGGCAGGAAGGTGGTTTAAAGTGTGTCTTCTTCAATGCAAGGAGCACCCGGAATAAGATGGGTGAACTTGCGGCATGGGTTGGTACCTGGGACTTCGATGTTGTGGCCATTTCGGAGACATGGATAGAGCAGGGACAGGATTAGTTGTTGCAGGTGCCGGGATTTAGATATTTCAGTAAGCACATAGAACATAGAACAATACAGCGCAGTACAGGCCCTTCGGCCCACGATGTTGCACCGAAACAAAAGCCATCTAACCTACACTATGCCATTATCATCCATATGTTTATCCAATAAACTTTTAAATGCCCTCAATGTTGGCGAGTTCACTACTGTAGCAGGTAGGGCATTCCACGGCCTCACTACTCTTTGCGTAAAGAACCTACCTCTGACCTCTGTCCTATATCTATTACCCCTCAGTTTAAAGTTATGTCCCCTCGAGCCAGCCATTTCCATCCGCGGGAGAAGGCTCTCACTGTCCACCCTATCCAACCCCCTGATCATTTTGTATGCCTCTATTAAGTCTCCTCTTAACCTTCTCTCCAACGAAAACAACCTCAAGTCCGTCAGCCTTTCCTCATAAGATTTTCCCTCCATACCAGGCAACATCCTGGTAAATCTCCTCTGCACCCGCTCCAAAGCCTCCACGTCCTTCCTATAATGCGGTGACCAGAACTGTACGCAATACTCCAAATGCGGCCGTACCAGAGTTCTGTACAGCTGCAACATGACCTCCCGACTCCGGAACTCAATCCCTCTACCAATAAAGGCCAACACTCCATATGCCTTCTTCACAACCCTATCAACCTGGGTGGCAACTTTCAGGGATCTATGTACATGGACACCTAGATCCCTCTGCTCATCCACACTTTCAAGAACTTTACCACAGGGAAGGTGGTAAATGAGGGGGAGGGGTGGCATTGTTAGTCAAGGACAGTATTACGGTGGCAGAAAGAACGTTTGATGAGGACTCATCTACTGAGGTAGTATGGGCTGAGGTTAGAAACAGGAAAGGAGAGGTCACCCTGTTAGGGGCTTTCTATATGCCTCCGAAAAGTTCCAGAGATGTAGAGGAGAGGATTGCAAAGATGATTCTGGATAGGAGCGAAAGCAACAGGGTAGTTGTTCTGGGGGACTTTAACTTTCCAAATAGTGACTGGAAACGCTATAGTTCGAGTACATTAGATGGGTCCGTTTTTGTCCAATGTGTGCAGGAGGGTTTCCTGACACAGTATGTAGATAGGCCAACGAGAGGCGAGGCCATATTAGATTTGGTACTGGGTAATGAACCAGGACAGGTGTTAGATTTGGAGGTAGGTGAGCACTTTGGTGATAGTGACCACAAATCGATTATGTTTACTGTAGTGATGGAAAGGGATAGGTATATACCGCAGGGCTAGAGTTATATCTGGGGGAAAGGCAATTATGATGCAATGAGGCAAGACTTAGGATGCATCGGGTGGAGAGGAAAACTGCAGGGGATGGGCACAATGGAAATGTGGAGCTTGTTCAAGGAACAGCTACTGCGTGTCCTTGACAAGTATGTACCTATCAGGCAGGGAGGAAGTGGTCGAGTGAGGGAACCGTGGTTTACTAAAGCAGTCGAAACACTTGTCAAGAGGAAAAAGGAGACTTGTGTAAAGATGAGACATGAAGGTTCAGTTAGGGCGCTCGAGAGTTACAAGTTAGCTAGGAAGGACCTAAAGAGAGAGCTAAGAAGAGCCAGGAGGGGACATGAGAAGTCTTTGGCAGGTAGAATCAAGGATAACCCTAAAGCTTTCTATAGATATGTCAGGAATAAAAGAATGACTAGGGTAAGAGTAGGGCCGGTCAAGGACAGTCGTGGGAAGTTGCGCTTGGAGTCCGAGGAGGTAGGAGAGGTGGTAAATGAATATTTTTCGTCAGTATTCACACAGGAAAAAGACAATGTTGTTGAGGAGAATACTGAGATTCAGGCTACTAGACTAGAAAGGCTTGAGGTTCATAAGGAGGAGGTGTTAGCAATTCTGGAAAGTGTGAAAATAGATAAGTCACCTGGGCCGGATGGGATTTATCCTAGGATTCTCTGGGAAGGTAGGGAGGAGATTGCTGAGCCTTTGGCTTTGATCTTTAAGTCATCTTTGTCTACAGGAATAGTGCCAGAAGGAGGGTAGCAAATGTTGTCCCCTTGTTCAAGAAGGGGAGTAGAGATAACCCCGGTAACTATAGACCAGTGAGCCTTACTTCTGTTGCGGGAAAAATCTTGGAAAGGTTTATCAGAGATAGGGTGTATAATCATCTGGAAAGGAATAATTTGATTAGAAATAGTGAAGGGTAGGTCGTGCCTCACAAACCTTATAGAGTTCTTTGAGAAGGTGACCGAACAGATGGATGAGGGTAAAGCAGTTGATGTGGTGTATATGGATTTCAGTAAAGCGTTTGATAAGGTTCCCCATGGTAAGCTACTGCAGAAAATACGGAGGCTGGGATTCAGGGTGATTTAGCAGTTTGGATCAGAAATTGGCTAGCTGGAAGAAGGTTGATGGGAAATGTTCAGACTGGAGTCCAGTTACTAGTGGTGTACCACAAGGATCTGTTTTGGGGCCACTGCTGTTTGTCATTTTTATAAATGACCTGGAGGAGGGCGTAGAAGGATGGGTGAGTAAATTTGCAGATGACACTAAAGTCGGTGGAGTTGTGGACAGTGCGGAAGGATGTTACAAGTTACAGAGGGACATAGATAAGCTGCAGCGCTGGGCTGAGAGATGGCAAATGGAGTTTAATGCAGAAAAGTGTGAGGTGATTCATTTTGGAAGGAATAACAGGAAGACAGAGTACTGGGCTAATGGTAAGATTCTTGGCAGTGTGGATGAGCAGAGAGATCTCGGTGTCCATGTACATAGATCCCTGAAAGTTGCCACCCAGGTTGAGAGGGTGTTAAGAAGGCGTACGGTGTGTTAGCTTTTATTGGTAGAGGGATTGAGTTTAGGAGCCATGAGGTCATGTTGCAGCTATACAACACTCTGGTGCAGCCGCATTTGGAGTATTGCGTGCAATTCTGGTCGCCGCATTATAGGAAGGATGTGGAAGCATTGGAAAGGGTGCAGAGGAGATTTACCAGAATGTTGCCTGGTATGGAGGGAAGATCTTATGAGGAAAGGCTGAGGGACTTGAGGCTGTTTTCGTTAGAGAGAAGAAGGTTAAGAGGCGACTTAATTGAGGCATACAAGATGATCAGAGGATTGGATAGGGTGGACAGTGAGAGCCTTTTTCCTCGGATGGTGATGTCTAGCACGAGGGGACATACCTTTAAATTGAGGGGAGATAGATATAAGACAGATGTCAGAGGTGGGTTCTTTACTCAGAGAGTAGTAAGGGTGTGGAATGCGCTGCCTGCAACAGTAGTGGACTCGCCAACACTAAGCGTATTCAAATGGTCATTGGATAGACATATGGACGATAAGGGAATAGTGCAGATGGGCTTTAGAGTGGTTTCACAGGTCGGCGCAACATCGAGGGCCGAAGGGCCTGTACTGCGCTGTAATGTTCTATGTTCTATGAAACATGCTAAGGGGAGGACAAGAGATCCATGACTGATGAAGGAAGTTAAGGACAGCATAAACGCTAAAGAAAAAGCATACAAAGTCGATAGGATTAGTGGGAAGCCAGAGGATTCATAGAATTTACAGTGCAGAACATAGAACATAGGCCTGTACTGTGCTGTACAGTTCTTTCGGCCCACGATGTTGTACCGAACTAGTCTGAAACTAAGATCAAATCAACCTACTCCCAATCATTCTAGTGCACTCCATATGCCTATCCAATAACCGCTTGAAAGTTCCTAAAGTGACCGACTCCACTACCATAGCTGGGAGTGTGTTCCACGCCCCAACCACTCTCTGAGTAAAGAACCTATCTGACATCCCTCCTATATCTTCCACCACAAACCGTATAGCTATGCCCCCTTGCTACATCCACCCGAAGGAGGCCATTCGGCCCATCGACTCTGCACCGGCACTTGAAAAGAGCACCCTACTTAAGCACACGCCTCCACCCTATCCCCGTAACCCCACCTAACCTTTTTGAACACTGAGGGCAATATATCATGGCCAATCCACCTAACCTGCACGTCTTTGGACTGTGGGAGGAAACCGGAGCACCCGGAGGAAACCCACGTAGACACTTGGAGAACGTGCAGACTCCACACAGACAGTCACCCAGTGGGGAATCGAACCTGGGACCCTGGAGCTGTGAAACAACTGCGCTAACCACTGTGCTACCGCGCTGCCCGGGGAGCCTTTAAAAGCTAGCAGAGGCCAACTAAAAAAGCAATCTGGGGGGAGAAGATTAAGTACGAGTGCAAGCTTGCTAGTAATATAAAAGAAGATGGGAAGAGTTTTTTCAATATATAACAGGTAAGAGAGAGGCAAAAATAGACATTGGAAAACTGGAAAATGTGACTGGAGAAGTAATAATAGGAAACAAAGAAATGGCAGATGAACTGAATAGTTACTTTGCATCAGTCTTCAACCGCGGTGGAAGGCACCAGTGGGATGCCAGAGCACCAGGAGAACCAGGGTGCAGAGGTGAGTGCAGTGACCATTACTAGGGAGAAGGTTCTGGGGAAACAGGTCTGAAGGTGGATAAATCACCTGGACTGGATGGACTACACCCCCGGGGTCGAAAAGAGAGAGCTCAGGAGATTGGGGGGCATTAGTGATGATCTTTCAGGAATCACTGGAGGCAGGAAGGGTCCCAGAGGACTGGAAAGTGGCTAATGTAACACCACTGTTTAAGAAGGGAGGGAAGCAGAAGACTGGAAATTATAGCCCGGTTAGCCTGACTAAGATTTTAGAGTTCATTATTAAAGATGAGATCGCGGAGTACTTGGAAGTGCATGATAAAATAGGACTGAGTCAGCATGGCTTTGTCAAGGGAGGTCATGTCTGACAAAACAAATGTTCTTTGAGGAGGTAACAAGGAAGTTAAACAATAGAGAACCAGTGGAAGTGATTTATTTAGATTTCCAGAAGGCCTTTGACAAGGTGCCGCATAGAACACTGTTAAATAAGTTAAGAGCCCATGGTGTTCAGGGTAAGATCGATAGAGGATTGGCTGACTGGCAGAAGGCAGAGAGTGGGGATAAAGGGGTCTTTTTCAGGATGGCAGCCGGTGACTAGTGGTGTACCTCCGGAGTTGGTGCTGGGACCACAACTTTTTACAATATACATTAATGATTTGGAGGAAGGAACTGAAGGCACTGTTGCTAAATTTGCAAATGATACAAAGATCTGTAGAGGGGCAGGTAGTATTGAGGAAGCAAGGGGGCTGCAGAAGGGATTGGACAAGCTAGGAGAGTGGGCAATGAAGTGGCAGATGAAATACAATGTGGAAAAGGGTGAGGTTATGCACTTTGGAAGGAGAAATGGAGGCATAGACTATTTTCTAAATGGGGAAATGCTTAGGAAATCAGAAGCACAAAGGGACTTGGGAGTCCTGTTGCCAACATCAACACCCAGAGATGGCAGCTGTTCATCAACTTCTTGGGGCTGGGGCACTGTTTGTGTCAGCTATGTTGGCTGGGGTTTGTTACTGGGGGCTGTGTTGGTTATATTGTTTTGTTCTTGTTGAAACTATTCCCTGCCGGACCCTCAATGGTCTCAGTTCCACAGTCAACGGCTCTATAGCCAGGGCAAACAGTAGTGGGGAAAGTGGGCACCACTGCCTCATCCCCCGGTGTAACCTAAACTAATCTGATCTAATTCGGTTTGTCCGGACACTCGCCACCAGTGCCTGATACAACAACCGGACCCAGTCTACAAATCCCTGCCGCTGCCCAAACCGCCCCAGGTCCTCCCATAGGTATTCCCACTCCACTTGATCAAAGGCCTTCTCTGCATCCATGGCCACTACCTCGCGTCCCTCTGGAGTCATCATGATCATATTAAGTAACCTCCTGATGTTGGCCGCCAGATGCCTACCCTTCACGAACCCCGTCTTGTCCTCTATTATCCCTGGCACAGTCCTTGATCCTCGAGACCAAGATCTTCGCCAATAGTTTGGCACCTACATTTAGCAGAGAATTATGATCCACATTGTTCCGGATCTTTATCTCGCTTTAGAATGAGGGAGATTGACGCCAGTGACAACGTCAGGGGGAGTATACTCCCAGTTCCATTCCCTCATTGAAAGCCCTTACCAACAGCGGTCCCAATACCCCTGAGAACTCCTTGTAGAATTCCACCGGGTACCCGTCCGGACCCGGGGCCTTGCCCGATTGCATTGCCTCCAGCCCCTCCACTACTTCTACCAGCCCAATTGGGGCCTCCAGATCCTCCCAACTCCCCATCCACCTTCGAGAACTCCAGCCTCTCCAGAAATCGCCTCATCCCCTCCTCCCCGGTTGGGGGTTCCGACTTGTATAGCTTACTATAGAAGCCCCTAAACACCATGTTCATCCCCACCGGGTCCAAGACCGTATTCCCACCTGTGCTCTTCACTTTCTCAATCTCCCTCGCCGCCTCCTGCTTCCTCAACTGGTGCGCTAGCATCCTGCTCGCCTTTTCCCCATACTTGTACACCGTCCCTCTCACCCTTCTCAACTGCACCACCGCCTTACCCATAGATAATAACCCAAACTCCATCTGCAGCCTCTGCCATTCCTTTAGCAGCCCCACTTCCGGGGCCTCCACATCTCTCCTGTCCACTTGCAGGATTTTCTCCACTAGCCTATCTCCGCCCGCTCCGCCGTCTCCTTATGTGTGCCCGATTCGAAATAAACTCCCCCCTTACCCACTGCCTTCAGTGCCTCCCAAACAGTACCTGCCGAAACCTCTCCCATGTCATTAATCTCAACTCCCAGTGAGCCAGAGAAGACAGAGCCAGTAGTGAGACACAGCTAAGAGTGAGTTTGGGAATTTGAATCTAGGTGGGAATTGAATTAAATCAGTAAGGCAGCTCCTTTTAAATTTCAGGAGTTTAAATTAATTTAAATTAAGCTAGTATTGTGCAGTGTGGGTTAACAAGGGCTGCCCCACCCACTCCCATAACTGGTTGGCAGTTAAGTGTCAGTCACTTAAATCTACCTTGATCTAAAAGCAGGTGGGGAGGGGAGTCAATTCAGGACAGTTTAAAAAGAGCAACTTGTAAACTCACTCCCAGTGATTTTTCCCAGTGAGCCAGAGAAGACAGAGCCAGGAGTGAGACACAGCTAAAAGTGAGTTTGGGAATTTGAATCTAGGTGGGAACACTGGGTGGGGAGGAAGTGCTTTTTATCCCTGGTAAGTCACTGGTAAGTACTGTTTCTGTTTTTCTGTTTCTTTTCATTGGTATATTTATTTATTTTTTCTTTGTTTTTTTTTGTTGAAATTGTAGTTGTTGAAGTTAACCGAAGGTTTAAGACATGGCAGGAGATCTCAGACCCGTGTCCTGCTCCTCGTGTGCCATGTGGGAGCTCAGGGACACGTCCACTGTCCCTGGCTCCTTCACGTGCAAGAAGTGTGTCCAGTTGCAGCTCCTGTTAGACCGCTTGATGGCTCTGGCGCTGTGGGTGGACTCACTTTGGAGCATCCGCGATGCTGAGGATGCCGTGGATAGCACGTTTAGCGAGTTGGTCACACTGCAGGTGAAAAGTACTGAGGGAGATAGAAAATGTGTGACCAAAAGATAGAGCAAGAGTAGGAAGGCAGTGCAGGTGTCCTCTGTGGTCATCTCCCTGCAAAACAGATATACCGCTTTGGATACTGTTGAGGGAGATGGCTCACCAGGGGAAGGCAGCAGCAGCCAGGTTCATGGCACCGTGGTTGGCTCTGCTGCACAGCTGGGCAGGAAGAAGAATGGCAGGGCTATAGTGATAGGGGACTCAATTGTAAGGGGAATAGACAGGCGGTTCTGCGGACGCAATCGAGACTCCAGGATGATATGTTGCCTCCCTGGTGCAAGGGTCAAGGATGTCTCGGAGCGGCTGCAGGACATTCTGGGGGGGAGGGTGAACAGCCAGCTGTGATGGTGCACATAGGCACCAACGATATAGGTAAAAAACGGGACGAGGTCCTACAAGCTGAATTTAGGGTGCTAGGAGTTAAACTAAAAAGTAGGACCTCAAAGGTAGTAATCTCAGGATTGCTACCAGGGCCACGAGCTAGTCAGAGTAGGAATGTCAGGATAGAGAGGATGAATGTGTGGCTCGAGAGATGGTGCAAGAGGGAGGGATTCAAATTCCTGGGACATTGGAACCCGTTCTGGGGGAGATGGGACCAGTACAAACCAGACGGTCTGCACCTGGGCAGGACTGGAACCAATGTCCTAGGGGGGTGTTTGCTAGAGCTGTTGGGGTGAGTTTAAACTAATGTGGCAGGGGGATGGGAACCGATGCAGGAAGTTGGAAGGTAGTAAAACAGGGACAGAAATAAAAGACAGTAAGGGGGAAAGTGTAAGGCAGAGAAGCCATAGTCAAAAATCAAAAAGGGCGACAGTACAAGGTACAGTGACTGAGGGGAGCTCAGTGACTAGGACCAGGACTACTAAAAGAAATAAAACGGGAAGTGAAAACATTAATGGTAAGCGACACGGCAGGTTGTTACATGAAGATATGGGTTCAACGACAAGGAAAATTAGGAGAAAGGTTAAGAGGAAATATAACTGAGGAGAGGTTACTGATCGAGGTGTTAAGATTCAGAACAGAGGTAGAAAAGCCAACATAAGTGTACTTTACCTGAATGCTCGTAGTATTCGGAATAAGGTAAATGAGTTGATGGCGCAAATCATCGTGAATGACTATGATTTAGTGGCCATTACTGAAACATGGTTAAAGGATGGTCACGACTGGGAGTTAAATATCCGAGGGTATCAAACTTTTTGGAAGGACAGAGTGGATGGTAAGGGAGGTGGTGTAGCTCTGTTATTTAAGGATGACATCCGGGCAACAGTAAGGGATGACATCGGTGCTATGGAGGATAAGGTTGAATCCATTTGGGTGGAAATCAGGAATAGTAAGGCGTAAAAGTCACTGATCGGAGTAATCTATAGGCCACCAAATAGTAACATTATGGTGGGGCAGGCAATAAACAAAGAAATAACAGATGCATGGCAGCACGGTAGCATTGTGGATAGTACAATTGCTTCACAGCTCCAGGGTCCCATGTTCGATTCCCGGCTTGGGTCACTGTCTGTGTGGAGTCTGCACGTCCTCCCCGTGTGTGCGTGGGTTTCCTCCGGGTGCTCCGGTTTCCTCCCACAGTCCAAAGATATGCAGGTTAGGTGGATTGGCCATGATAAATTGCCCTTAGTGTCCCAAATTTACCTTAGTGTTGGGTGGGGTTACTCAGGATCTCATAGTTAGGGATCCTCTCGGAAGGAGCGATCACAATATGGTGGAATTTAAAATACAGATAGAGCGTGAGAAGGTAAAATCAAGCACTAGTGTTTTGTGCTTAAACAAAGGAGATTACAATGGGATGAGAGAATAACTAGCTAAGGTAGACTGGGAGCAAAGACTTTATAGTGAAACAGTTGAGGAACAGTGGAGAACTGTCCAAGTGATTTTTCACAGTGCTCAGCAAAGGTTTATACCAACAAAAAGGAAGGACGGTAAAAAGAGGGAACATCGACCGTGGATATCTAAGGAAATAAGGGAGAGTATCAAATTGAAGGAAAAAACATACAAAGTAGCAAAGATTAGTGGGAGACTAGAGGACTGGGAAATCTTTAGGGGGCAACAGAAGGCTACGAAAAAAGCTATAAGGAAGAGTAAGATAGATTATGAGAGTAAACTTGCTCAGAATATAAAAACAGATAGTAAAAGTTCCTACAAATACATAAAACAAAAAAGAGTGGCTAAGGTAAATATTGGTCCTTTAGAGGATGAGAAGGGAGATTTAATAATGGGAGATGAGGAAATGGCTGAGGGACTGAACAGGTATTTTGGGTCGGTCTTCACAGTGGAAGACACAAATAACATGCCAGTGACTGATGGAAATGAGGCTATGACAGGTGAGGACCTTGAGAGGATTGTTATCACCAAGGAGGTAGTGATGGGCAAGCTAATGGGGCTAAAGGTAGACAAGTCTCCTGGACCTGATGGAATGCATCCCAGAGTGCTAAAAGAGATGGCTAGGGAAATTGCAAATGCACTAGTGAAAATTTACCAAAATGCACTAGACTCTGGGGTGGTCCCGGCGGATTGGAAATTAGCAAACGTGACACCACTGTTTAAAAAAGGAGGTAGGCAGAAAGCGAGTAATTATAGGCCAGTGAGCTTAACTTCGGTAGTAGGGAAGATGCTGGAATCTATCGTCAAGGAAGAAATAGCGAGGCATCTGGATGGAAATTGTTCCATTGGGCAGACGCAGCATGGGTTCATAAAGGGCAGGTCGTGCCTAACTAATTTAGTGGAATTGTTTGAGGACATTAACAGTGCGGTAGATAACGGGGAGCCAATGGATGTGGTATATCTGGATTTCCAGAAAGCCTTTGGCAAGGTGCCACACAAAAGGTTGTTGCAGAAGATAAAGATGCATGGCATTAAGGGGAAAGTAGTAGCATAGATAGAGGATTGGTGAATTAATAGAAAGCAAAGAGTGGGGATTAATGGGTGTTTCTCTGGTTGGCAATCAGTAGCTAGTGGTGTCCCTCAGGGATCAGTGTTGGGCCCACAACTGTTCACAATTTACATAGATGATTTGGAGTTGGGGACCAAGGGCAACGTGTCCAAGTTTGCAGACGACACTAAGATAAGTGGTAAAGCAAATAGTGCAGAGGATACTGGAAGTCTGCAGAGGGATTTGGATAGGCTAAGTGAATGGGCTAGGGTCTGGCAGATGGAATACAATGTTGACAAATGCGATGTTATCCATTTTGGTAGGAATAACAGCAAAAGGGATTATTATTTAAATGATAAAATATTAAAACATGCTGCTGTGCAGAGAGACCTGGGTGTGCTAGTGCATGAGTCGCAGAAAGTTGGTTTTCAGGTGCAACAGGTGATTAAGAAGGCAAATGGAATTTTGTCCTTCATTGCTAGAGGGATGGAGTTTAAGACTAGGGAGGTTCCGCTGCAATTGTATAAGGTGTTAGTGAGGCCACACCTGGAGTATTGTGTTCAGTTTTGGTCTCCTTACTTGAGAAAGGACGTACTGGCACTGGAGGGTGTGCAGAGGAGATTCACTAGGTTAATCCCAGAGCTGAAGGGGTTGGATTACGAGGAGAGGTTGAGTAGACTGGGACTGAACCCGTTGGAATTTAGAAGGATGAAGGGGGATCTTATAGAAACATATAAGATTATGAAGAGAATAGATAGGATAGATGCGGGCAGGTTGTTTCCACTGGTGGGTGAAAGCAGAACTAGGGGGCATAGCCTCAAAATAAGGGGAAGTAGATTTAGGACTGAGTTTAGGAGGAACTTCTTCATCCAAAGGGTTGTGAATCTATGGAATTCCTTGCCCAGTGAAGCAGTAGAGGCTCCTTCATTAAATGTTTTTAAGATAAAGATAGATAGTTTTTTGAAGAATAAAGGGATTAAGGGTTATGGTGTTTGGGTCGGAAAGTGGAGCTGAGTTCACAAAAGATCAGCCATGATCTCATTAAATGGTGGAGCAGGCTCGAGAGGCCAGATGGCCTACTCCTGCTCCTAGTTCTTATGTTCTTATATTCTTATATCCCCGGATGGCCTTCCTCACCTGCTCACGTAACTCTTCCTGCATTTTGGAAGGTCTAATGCAGGTAGGGAATATACAGTGAATGGTAGAACCCTCAAGAGTAATGAAAGTCAGAGAGATCTAGGTGTACAGGTCCACAGGTCACTGAAAGGGGCAACACAGGTTGAGAAGGTAGTCAAGAAGGCATACGGCATGCTTGCCTTCATTGGCCGGGGCATTGAGTATAAGCATTGGCAAGTCATGTTGCCACTGTATAGAACCTTAGTTAGGCCACACTTGGAGTATAGTGTTCAATTCTGGTCGCCACACTACCAGAAGGATATGGATGCTTTAGAGAGGGTGCAGAAGAGATTCACCAGGATGCTGCCTGGTATGGAGGGCATTAGCTATGAGGAGCTGTTGAATAAACTCGGTTTGTTCTCACTGGAACGACGGAGGTTGAGGGGCGACCTGATAGCGGTCTACAATATTATGAGGGGCATAGACAGAGTGGATAGTCAGAGGCTTTTTCCCAGGGTAGAGGGGTCAATTACTAGGGGGCATAGGTATAAGATGCGAGGGGCAAGGTTTAGAGTAGATGTACGAGGCAAGTTTTTTTTACACCGAGGGTAGTGGGTGCCTGGAACTCGCTGCCGGAGGAGGTGGTGGAAGCAGGGACGATAGTGACATTTAAGGGGCATCTTGACAAATACATGAATAGGATGGGAATAGAGGGATACGGACCCAGGAAGTGTAGATGATTTTAGTTTAGTCGGGCAGCATGGTCGGCAAGGGCTTGGAGGGCCGAAGGGCCTGTTCCTGTGCTGTACTTTTCTTTGTTCTTTGTTCCGTTAACAGTCCCACATCAAGCCTCCATTGTGGGCGCTGAGCCCCCACCCCTTGTCACTCGTAAATCCACCCAATGCGGGGCATGGTGCGACACCACTGTTGTCGGATACTCAATATCAACCACCGCTGCCAACAACGTCTTGTCAAACATGAAAAAGTATATTCGGGAGTATACCTTGGGCACATGGGAGTACAATGAAAATTCTTTCATCCTCAGTTTCCCAAATCTCCACGGATCCACCTCCCCCTCATGTGGTCCATGAACCCCCGGAGCACCTTAGCTGTTGCCAATACCCTCCCCGGCCTCAAGCTCAAGCAGTCCAGTCTTGGATCCAGTACCATATTGAAGTTCACCCCCCCCCCCCCCCCCCCAATAATTAACCGATGTGAGTCCAGGCCAGGGATCCTCCCCAGCACCGCCTCATAAATTCAACATTGTCCCAGTTCGGGGCACCACCAGCATCCCCTCCAGTTTCCTGCTCACCATAACGTACTTTCCCCCAGAGTCTGACACTATACTTCCCACCTCAAACGCCACCCGCTTATTGATCAAAATCGCCACTCCCTTCGTTTTAGAGTCCAATCCCGAATGAAATACTTGCCCAACTGTTGGAATCTGTAATTGACAGGATGTTAACTCCTGGCTGGCTCGCCAATTGTTGGAATCTTGTATTTGAAGGGATCTTAACCTGCCAAACTACGCCAAGTTGGGGGAAGCTTAGTTGATGAATCAAAGTCCTGGCGCAATACGACAAGTTGTAAGATCTAATAATATTTTGGGACTGTTACCAAGTTGTTGGATTCCTAGTATTATTCGACTGTGTAAAGTTGAAGGAATTTATATCATTTCCACTATTCAGTTACCAGTAGCACTTTGCGAATACTGGGACTCAGCAGAAATTTAAGTTAAAACTTCTCAGGTGCCAAAAAGAATTGTTTTATTTGTAGTCGCTTGATTACAATTTGAAAGTCATTTAAAAGGCAATTCGTAGACAATTCGAAGCTTTCAGAGAATTACAGACATTATCTTTTTGCTTAGGCAGACAGCTCGAAAGTAAATTTTAAAAGGTCAAAGTCTGGCAATGCAACATGAAAAGAGAGAGAGAGCTAATCTTCAGCTAAACCCAAACTCAAAGTCAAAAGCAGACTGACAGAATCAAAAAATCAAAGACAGAACCCCCTTAAAGACAACTCAACACTAACTAACAGAAAGACAACACAACACAACACACAGACTAACAGAAAGACACTAAACTGGCGGGCGGAAACTTTTCAGTTATACACTTTCATGTCTCTTAAGTCATCTAATCACACCCCAATATAATCCTAATTGGTTTGGGTTAGACTCAAACACATTTGATTTGATGGCAAGCCGTCCATCTTCAATGTGCAACATTAGCTTTTAATTGTTTCATGTCTTCATGTTATGGAATGTGATATTCTGACCAACAGAAATTGGTCTTTTGCTCACTTAGCTGTTATCTGCATTGTGAACAATGGTGCCTTCATGTTGCTATGGTATTCAGTCCTTGTCCTTGATAATTAGCACAAGCAGTGTCAAATTGTCTTGCAACTGTGCTGTTTTAATGTCACACTGACTTTGAAAATATGCATTTGCCAGAACAACGGACCCAAGTAAAAGTGAATAATGCTGTATAAATGGGTATTTAAAACTGGGGCTTAATATTTATGCTTAAACAGCTATCTTTTACCTATACTAGTTGTATTCGAAATACCTGGCTTCTACAGTCGGCCCTTTGATAAATCAAAAAATTAAGTGAGATATATCACCATAAGATAAAAGACATCATTAATGCGATAGGATAGGTAAAAGCGCAAAGAATAACTCATTCATATTGTCATTACAGTTTTAAACAATAGAATGGACACTTAGCATTGCAACAGGCATTTCAAAATAATTATTATAATTAATAAATTAATCAAATTTGATCACATTGGTATGTTATGTAAATGATGAATACAGCTACACAGGAGAATAGGATTATTCTTATTCTGGACATTCCAGTGTGTCCAAGCCACCCACAAATTTTATCCCAGAGAGAGATAAATTGGGGTGGATCAAGTTTTTTGATTTCTTTTTGGATATGTAATGCCAAATCTTTAACTTCTTTAGAGTTATCGGTAATGAAAGTGCAACATTCTGCACCAATCAGGGCCCAGGTGCCAGCTTTTTCAGCCAGCACATAGTCAAGTGCCATTCGATTTTGTAATACCACGGTTAACATTTTACAGATCTTAACATTGATATACTGATTGAAAATTGATATCATGATTACATAATTCAGCAATAAACAATTAATAATAACTTCATGTATACAAATAAAATGATTATACAATAAAAGTTGAACATATGATCTAGTAATAAATGGTAAAATGATTATCAAAATTGACATCCTCTGGATTATACACAAAAGCTTGTTGAAAGGGTTAATTTTCTTGCAGAGACAAAAAGAGGCGTATAGCTTGGAATGATGCCATTCGCATCTCTAAACTTTTTTTTTGTCACTCAAACGGACTGGGAGTAAAAGTTGGATTGCTGCCAAATTCCTGTTATCAAATGTCTGAACGATCTGTTCTTTTGGCTTTAATCAAAGTTTTTTTTTAAAACCAGCTTCCACATTGTTTGAAGTTTCAATTTCCAGGCTAATTTTAAACATTTATTTTAAAATATCAAATACAATAACTTATTAAATATATAACTGAACCAATCTTGTGCTGTATCTTGATTTTCTGTAGATGAATTTGTCGATTCTGTTAAAGGAAACACAGCTAACAAGATATGTTAATTTCTTTAAATTAATAAAGCAACGTTCAGAATAATGACAGTTTTCTTAAGTTGACAGTTCTTGGCAACTTTTTAGCGATACATTGAGGGTTCTTTAGCTGCTTTGATGGCAGCCGTTCTGTTCTGAGTAAGTTCCCTTTTTCGTTTGGAAATTTTCTGTCCCAAGTAAACATCTTCTTTCTGGGCAATTTGTGCTTTGGCAAAACTACCTTTGTGACTATTAGCACTGAGGTGGTTCAAGACCATCTGTAAATCTTTGTCATGATCATCTTTATTGATGGAGGTTATCAGAACATCATCTTCATACTGGATAATGGTGGAAGGCCGAACAGGCAGTTGCCCGAGATGATTCTGTAAAGCCATGTGGTAAACAGTTGGGCTATTATGATACTGTTGTTGATTAACTGTAAAAGCAAACCATGGTTGTAGTTGCTTAGCCAGTGTTGCTGACCAGAAGCCATACCGGGTGTGTCTTGTTGGTATGTGTTACATGGTTGACCACGAGGTGGAAATGTATTGTAGTGAACATTGTCTACTTCATTATCATCTCTCGAATCCATCCGTTGTTTTTGATAGCATTTTGCCATCCAGTGTCCTACTCTACCACAGAAAAGACATTGTGGTATTTTCTTACATGATTTTAATGGAGCAAGGGTACATGTTTGCTCTGGCGCTGGTGGTGAAATTGTAGTTACTGCTGATATTCCTGCAGGTGCTGCAACAGCCGCCGCTGGAGCAGCAGGTAACGTGGGTTGGATTTGAGCAATAGGCTGCATTTGAGCAGCTGCAGTGTTAAAAGTTGCCTGATTGTGCAAACCACGATCTATCTGAATGCATCGGTCAACTATGTCTCGGTATGTGCCAGCTGTGGCCCAAGCTGGTAAAACCAAATTCAAGGCAGCAGAAACTTCAGGTTTAACACCGGCTATAAAAGCCGTTTTTAATGGACTTAAAGTGCTTGCACCTCATGTGTCATTTTCCTGTGCGAGTGTCATCCCTGAATATTCCATCCAAGTATGTAAAAATTCTTCCTCAAAATCCTGAATATCTTCAATATTTTTTTGAATGCAAGATGTGATCTTAGACCAATTGGTCCTTGGGGGGGCGAAATTTTAATAGCCAATTCTTGACTGCTAGCCAACCAGCTTCTAAATTTTGCAAATCGTCTCCAAGGGCAACTTCTACTTCATTTCTAAGGGTTGAAATTACACGAGTACCTAGCATGATAGTCAGAATTTGTACTCCATCAAATGGATGGAGACTGTAAATGGCTTGTAATCTGTGAAATCCATCCCATGTGGTCATACCACCCTTTTTGGGGTGTGTAAGATCTTTGGACCATTTGTCAATTATTGAAGGGTCTATTTGTTCATGAACCCATTGGTGGTCAAATATGTTTCTAGTGATAGTTTCACCTTCTTCTATTTTTTTGCTTCCAACTCTAACCCATTTGCATTTTAAAGGGGCTAGTCGAATTACTTTAGTATTTTGTATTGTAGGAACACTATCTTCGTCTGATTCATCTGACAAAGGAACTAATTTATTTTTAACAATTGATCTCGGCTGTGCAATTGCCGATTGTGCCACTAGGTGGGGTGCTTAGGCTGCTTTCTGAGTTTGTTCAAATTTCTGCACAGAAAGCCTGTTTGTCAAAGAATTGCAGTGTTCAGTTATGTTGTTTATATCTCTTTCTAAAACATATCTTTCTTTCATTAACTTGCAATTTTCAAGTTCAATTCGCTCAGTTTTTAATTGCAATTGTCGGTATTTTGACTCCACTTCAAAAACTTGATTTTGGAATTCTGTTATTTGAAAAGATAACTGCTGGAGTTCAGAGGTTTTGTTTTGTAAATCTGTTTTAATTTCATCATAATGCTCAAGTTTGGATTTTGCAACTCGCAATTCTGTTTTAATTTCATCATAATGCTCAAGTTTGGATTTTGCATCTCGCAAATCTTCAACAACTGCAATTAGTTGGTCTTTAGTGGACTGAAGCTGATGATCACTTTTATTTTTAATAATGACCTCTTGCTGACTGTGTGTCTGTCCCGTAATTACCAGGGACCATTTTACACGTTCTGCACCGTGTAATCGTGTGTATTTTCCCCATGCTCTCTTGATATTATTGAAGGACCACTGTCCTCTGGGGATATCATACTTTGATTCAATTTTTTTTGAGGTTTCACATAGGTCAAATTGTCTACGAGTGAAAGATCTACAATCCCCCAACATATCTTCAACAGAAACATCTGGTATTCCAGCACCCCCCTTGGATGTAGTGGGGAGTAATTTTCTGCCTGCTAAAGGCTCTGAATTTACACTTTGATTTGGATCAGCCATAAATTTTTTGGATCGCTGACTGCCGTGACTATTTTTTTCAGTCCTGTTTTATTTTAGTTACTGCAGTGACTAATCTTCCAGCCACGTCTACGTTAGTCTCAACGACTGGCACTTGATTGATTTAACACAGTCTATAAAAAATGTTCTTTTCAAGGGACGAAGTACTGATTGATGCGGCTTTAAGACTTTTAATGGGTGAAAAAAAAATATTTCTTACCCTAGTCTAGCCGTGGGTTCCGGCTGTCTTCTGGGCCTCCTCCGATTATCTCCGAAGCTTCCCGATGGTTCCGGACCTCCTCCGATTATCTTCGAAGCTTTCCGGCATCACCTGGGCCTCCAAAGGTCGTCCTCCCCCCCTCCCGGCTGACTACGCCAATTCTTGGAATCTGTAATTGATAGGATGTTAACTCCTGGCTGGCTCGCCAATTGTTGGAATCTTGTATTTGAAGGGATCTTAACCTGCCAAACTACGCCAAGTTGGGGGAAGCTTAGTTGATGAATCAAAGTCCTGGCGCAATACGACAAGTTGTAAGATCTAATAATATTTTGGGACTGTTACCAAGTTGTTGGATTCCTAGTATTATTCGACTGTGTAAAGTTGAAGGAATTTATATCATTTCCACTATTCGGTTACCAGTAGCACTTTGCGAATACTGGGACTCAGCAGAAATTTAAGTTAAAACTTCTCAGGTGCCAAAAAGAATTGTTTTATTTGTAGTTGCTTGATTACAATTTGAAAGTCATTTAAAAGGCAATTCGTAGACAATTCGAAGCTTTCAGAGAATTACAGACATCTTTTTGCTGAGGCAGACAGCTCGAAAGTAACTTTTAAAAGGTCAAAGTCTGGGTGACGTCCGGTGACGGCGGGCGGGAGGCGGCCACACAATGGAGGGCTCCCGTTCGGCAACGGCATTTTCGGGGCTTTAAGCCCGGTCCCAGGGTCCGCGGAGGCGGCAGAAGCAGGGAGAAGGCACGGAGGAGGTACAGTGAAGACACGGGAGGAAAAAAAGAACAAAGAAAAATGGCGAGGGTGAGCAAGAAAACGGTCGGAAAAAAAACAGCTAGAGGTCCGTTGGGGAGTGGAAAGGTCACCGCAGGGTCACCAGGAAAAATGGAGGCTGGAGCACCAGGGAAGGCCGCACTGCTTACGGCTGAAGAAATAACTAAGGTGATGGCTACGGAATTTGAAAAGCAGTTGGCGCAGATTGCGAAATGCATGGAGACGGTGAGGAAGGAGATGAGGGAGGTTTTGAGTATGCTGGTGGAGGAGGCGGTTTCCCCGGTGAGGACGGAGGTGGCGAGCGCAGTGGCGGAGGTGCGAGAGCAAGGGCAGGCGCTGAAGGAAGTGGAGGAGACGTTATTGCAGCACGGTGATCAACTTGCCTCGATGGGGAAAGAGATGCGGAAGGTGATGGATACTAACAAGGATCTTCGAGGAAAAATGGAAGACCTGGAAAACAGATCCAGGCAACAGAATTTGAGGATTGTGGGGCTGCCCGAAGGAGTTGAAGGACCGAAGCCGACTGAGTATTTTGCCGCGATGATGGCAAAACTATTGGGGGAGGGGGAGGATCCCTCCCGATATGAACTGGATCGGGCTCATCGGTCGTGGAGGCCTGTACCAAAGGCGAGTGAGCCGCCAAGGGCAGTGATTCTGTGTTTCCATAGGTACAGGGTGAAGGAGAAGGTCCGGAGCTGGGCCAAGCAGAAGCGGGTGGTGCAGTGGGCTGGAGCTGGTATACGTGTATACCAGGACTTTACGGTGGAGCTGGCAAGGAGGCGGGCTGCCTTCAACAGGGTGAAGAGGGCACTGTACATTAGCAAGGTGCGGTGCGGCATTGTATATCCAGCGAAGCTGAGGGTGACTTACAAGCTCAGGGACTTTTATTTTGGAACGGCGGAAGCAGCGGAGGAGTTTGCGAAAGCAGAAGGACTGTGGCAGAACTGACAAATTGGGGAATGGCCATATGCCGACGTAACCTCGTGATTGTATTTTCTTTTTTGTATCACTGCGCGCGGGTGTAGAGATTAAAGGAGCCAATGTGGTATATATTTGGACAAGGGAAGGGACGGGACTTTCACTCGAAATGAGAGTTCTTTGGGGTGTAGGTGGATATGCGGGGTTTGTGTGCTAAAAGGGGATCTTTGGGCTTTCCTAGGGCCGGGCAAATGGGAAAGGGACCCGGGTGGGGGCCTCCACGCTGGCCGGTTTAAGCCGGCCAGTGAACGGGAGTGAGGTGGGGGGAGGGGCTGCGGCCATCGGAGCCTGGCAGAACAGGGTCCGAGTGGTCTAGCCGGGGTGGAAAGTTGGGGGGAAGGAACCGAGGTTGGGTGGAGGAGTTTTACAAGAGGCAGTGGATGGGAGGAGCTGGAGACCTGCGGTGGGGGGGGGGGGGGGGGAAAGAGAGGGGGTGGGAGCTGTGTAAGATTAAGGGTGACTACGGGTAATCCCTGATTCCTTTTTGTCATTTGTTTATGTAAACATGCGGGTTGAGGTTCGGGGGGTTGGTGGGTAGATGGGATCGTTGTTATTATGGGGACTGACATATCTTGCTGATTATTGTTTATTGTTGATGGGTGTAAATGTGGGAGAAAATGTGAAAAAGGAGAATAAAATTTTTTTTAAAAAAATGGTCAAAGTCTGGCAATGAAACATGAAGAGAGAGAGAGAGCTAATCTTCAGCTAAAGTCAAAGTCAAAGTCAAAAGCAGACTGACAGACTGACAGAATCAAAAAATCAAAGACAGAACCCCCTTAAAGACAACTCAACACTAACTAACAGAAAGACAACACAACACAACACACAGACTAACAGAAAGACACTAAAATGGCGGGCGGAAACTTTTCAGTTATACACTTTCATGTCTCTTAAGTCATCTAATCACACCCCAATATAATCCTAATTGGTTTGGGTTAGACTCAAACACATTTGATTTGATGGCAAGCCGTCCATCTTCAATGTGCAACATTAGCTTTTAATTGTTTCATGTCTTCATGTTATGGAATGTGATATTCTGACCAACAAAAACTGGTCTTTTGCTGACTTAGCTGTTATCTGCATTGTGAACAATGGTGCCTTCATGTTGCTATGGTATTCAGTCCTTGTCCTTGATAATTAGCACCAGCAGTGTCAAATTGTCTTGCAACTGTGCTGTTTTAATGTCACACTGACTTTGAATATATGCATTTGCCAGAACAACGAACCCAAGTAAAAGTGAATAATGCTGTATAAATGGGTATTTAAAACTGGGGCTTAATATTTATGCTTAAACAGCTATCTTTTACCTATACTTGTTGTATTCGAAATACCTGGCTTCTACACCAACCCACCCCTTCCTCAGTCTAGTCTCGCTCCCCACCTTCAGGTGGGTCTCTTGTAGCACGGCCACATCCGCTTTCAACCTTTTTAAATGTGTGAATACATAGGCCTTCTTGACCAGTCCATTCAACCCTAGCACGTTTCATGTGATCAGCCTGGGGGGTGGGCTAGCATCCTACCCTCCCCTGATTCCCCCCACCCCCCCCGCTCAATCATCCTGCTAGTGCAAACAAAAACAACCCCTCCCCAAGCCCAATCGAAGAGATCAACACTCAATCTTCCAACAAAGAACAAAAATAAACCTGAAGACGAACAATGGCCCCAAACACAAATTAAATACAGCACCCAAGCATCTCCACCAAAGTTCAATGTGCACCTTCTCCTGCCAGTCCATTGCCTCTGTTAAACTCCATCGCCTCCTCCTTCGACGTCCCATAGTACAGCTCCCGGCCTTCGTAAGTCACCCACAGATGTGGCGGGTACAATTTCACAAACTTCACCCTTCTTGAAGGGGGCCGCCTTGGCCTTATTGAAACTCCTCTTGGCCAGTTCTGCACCCAGATCCTGATATATTCAAAGTTCACTGCGCTCCCAGCTGCAGTGCCTAGTCTGCCTGGCCCACCTCATGATCCGCTCCTTATCCAGGAAACGGTGCAAACGCACCATCCTCTTCGGCTTGTTCCCCGGGTTTTCTCATTAGCGCCCTATGCGCTTGATCCACCTCCAGAGGCCGTGTGAATGCTCCCTCTCCCAGCAGCTTCTCCAGCCTCCTCCCCACATACGCGCCAGCGTCGGCTCAGTCACTTCTCTCCAGCAGGCCCACAATCCTAATATTCTGTCTGCGTCACCGGTTCTCCAGTTCTTCGACTTTCTCCTGGAGACGCCTCTGCTGATCCGGCATCAGCTCTATCTCTGCTGCCATCTAGACAAACTGCTCCGTATGTTCCTCCACCATCTCCTCCATCTTCTGGCCCTGACCCTGGGCCTCCAGCCTCGTCTCTGTCATAATATCCACTCGTGTATATAATGAGATGCAGACAGGCAGTGATTGACATACAGGATGACCAGTAAGCACACAACACAGTGCAGCCAATCACCAGACAGGACACTACCACTATAAAGCCAGAGGGCACAAGGTTCCCCTCTCTCTCGGGACCCAGCTGCTGAGACAATCAGAGTCCACGAGCTAGCAAGGGCAAACACCATGCGGTAGCTAGTAAGTCTGGTCAGGCGACTAAAAGATCTCCAGTCAGTTCAGTATAGTGTCGACCCACAGCTGAATATGTATATCAGTTCTATCGTTGAATAAAACAGTGTTGGATCTTCTCCAGTGTTAGAAGTCTGTTTCTAGCTTCCCTGCATCGAGTGCAGTCCACATCGAACCTACCTGCCTAACACATCAGTCTCCACGCGGTCGATCACTGCCTTAATCGAATCCACCGCCCATGCCAGGTCCTCCAGATTCTCCTTGCGTTGCTGGGTGAACTTCCCGTTCAGGAAGCCCACCACTGCTCCGTTGACCACTGAGCTGGCAGGGCCGCTCCCTGACCCTCTGCCATCTCCACGTGCATTGCAGGCACCGCACCAACTTTTGCAATCTGTTCTCCTCTTTTGTGACTGCGTCTGGCCCTCAGCTCCACACACCAGTGGGTGTACCTTCTACAACTCTCCTGCACCTTTTTGCCTCCCCACATCCACCCGTTAACTGGGGAAAGGTCCGAAAAAAACCACCTCGAGCGGGAGCCACCAAATGTGCAACCACTTACTCCATGGCCGCTACCGGAAACCACTCCCTACACCTTTATCCACCTAGCACGCCCCCTCCACCGTCGTAACGATTTTAGTTTCAAGCCCTATCCACACCCCTAGTTCTAAGATTCTTTGAAAACAGAATGACGTGGTAAAGAATCTGGGAAGTGAACATTCAGAGTAGAGTATGAGTGGACAAAAGTAATCTAAGACCTGGGGTGAGTTCTTCTGGTTGTTCACACTGCTGCGGGTTTCCCGGCAGCGTGGGGTGGATTCATACCGGCGGGACCGGAAGGTGCCGCTGCCGGCCAACAATGGGCCAGCCTCCCGCTGCCAAGAAATACGTCACGGGAGGCCAGAGAATCTCGCCCTGGTATTTTGCGTTTCTTCTCCCATCTCAATCAGCCCTCTTGTCTTTGTGTAGCAGGAGGATAATGTACAGCAATAAGATAGAGAGTTTGTGTGTGTGTGTGTGTGCGCGCAGGAGTGAAAAGGATGTTTGTGGATTGCTGAATGTGAGTGTGAGGATGGTGAGGTTTGAGCAGCCTCTGGTGGCAGCAAAAGCCTACTGCAGCTGGTATTCCCAGGCAGTCTCCCATCCAAGTACTAACCAGACCTGAGTCTGCTTAGTTTCCGAGATCAGGCGTTTTCAGACGAGATCAGGCGTTTTCAGACCAGTATGGCCGTAGGCATTTGCTTGCTCATTTTCTCCCTACTCAAAGGCCACAGTCTTGACACTGTATTATTTGATTTGTTCTCCACACCTTCCCAACCTTTTTCTATTGGTGCTCTGCTCGCTCAGGCACAAATTACAATCCTTTCCCTTCATTACGGAGATGGTGCATTTGGCCCCTCGAGTCTATCCCACCGTTCAATGAATTGTGTCTCCTCTGCTTTCTGACTCCATTTCCCCACCTTTCATCTCCATCATGAGCACCTTTGGTTGACGAAAATCTCAAAATATCAGATGTCAAATTTATTATTGATTTAGAATGAATTGTCTTTAGCAGCAGACATTTCCAATCTTGTGTGTTGAAGTATTTTCTAAGTCCACTCTACGGCTCCCTTTTATCAGACCAAGCCCCCTAGTCCTGGACTTCTCCAACCAGCAGAAACAGTTTGTCCCCGTCTCCTCTGTCAGTTCCCCAGGATATCCTGAAAACTTTGATCAAACCACAACTTGAGTTTCTAAAATCCATGGAAAACTGATGAATTCTACCGAATTTACCATGATCTGTTCTGTTGTCACTGCGCTTGAAGGATACTGTTTGGATAAAACGAGGTAGTCTTGTATAAGCTACACGGAAATCTTTATTAACAATACTTAGTCAGTATTCTCATTGAAGCCACCCCACTCCACCGGGAAAGCAGGCGGGGGTGTGCTGCCAGTGGCATCAGAGAATCCCGCTGCCGTGGAACGGCCGGAGAATTCCGGCCTCTATATCTGCTGTGGAACATGTGTCTTCCATGCTGAAGAAGGACACAAAATAACTATTCAATGTCTGTGATTTCCTTGTTTCCTCTGTAATTATTCCTGTCCCTGTTTCTAAGGAAGTGACATTTGCTTTAGCTGCACTTTGTACAGCTTCGGCCACATGAATCGGTTTTCCTGGCTAGTTTTTTGTCACTATATTATTTCCCTTTTGGTGGCCCTTTCCTGGTTTGTAAAACACTCCCAATCATGAGGCTTCCTGCTTGCCGATGCAATTTATAATTCTCTTCTTTATTTACCACCACATAATCCAGTGATTTTACCCAATCAACCTTAACCAGCTCTGTACTCATACCTGAGTAATTGCCTTTGTTTAATTTCAAGGTTTTCGACTGGGACTGAATTATGTTGTTTTCAAGCTTCATATGAAATTCAATGTTACCATCACTTTCCTTCTTGTTTTAAAAACATTTTATGAAGGCATTTATGATTTTATAACAAATACAAATGTAAACTTAATTCAGTACATAGCACCCCCCCCAACCAACAACCATACCCAGCAAACATGGTTTATACACAATTCCCCAGTCCCTCCATCTCCTCTCACTGATCCCGCCTAAAATAAACTATAAACTAACTCCCCAAGAAGAATGAAGATAGATGGGTGACGGTGAGAGGGGCTGGGAGGAAGCAGTCAGTACAGGAATCCCCTGTGGTCTTTCCCCTTAGTAACAGGTATACCGCTTTGGATACTGGTGGTGGGAGGCCGGGGGGGGGAAGACTTATCAGGAGTAAGCCATGGGGTACAGGTCTCTGGCACAGAGTCTGTCCCTGTTGCTCAGAAGGGAAGGGGAGAGAGGAGTAGAGCATTAGTCATTGGGGACTCCATAGTTAGGGGGACAGATAGGAGATTCTGTGGGAACGAAAGAGACTTGGTGTGTTGCCTCCCAGGTACCAGGGTCCGTGATGTCTCGGATCGTGTTTTGGGGATCCTTAAGTGGGAGGGGAAACAGCCCCAAGTCGTGGTCCACATAGGCACCAACGACATAGGTAGGAAAAGGGATGGGGATGTAAGGCAGTTATTCAGGGAGCTAGGGTGGAATCTTAGAGCTGGAACAAACACAGTTATTATCTCTGGGTCGTTACCCGTGCTACGTGCTAGCGAGACGAGGAATAGGGAGAGAGAACAGTTGAACACGTGGCTACAGGGATGGTGCAGGAGGGAGGGATTCAGATACCTGGATAATTTGGGCTCATTCTGGGGTAGGTGGGACCTCTACAAATGGGATGGTCTACACCTGAACCAGAGGGGTACCAATATCCTGGGGGGGAAATTTGCTAATGCTCTTCGGGAGGGTTTAAACTAATTCAACAGGGGGGTGGGAACCTGAATTGTAGCTCCAGTGGACAGGAGGTTGAGAGTAGTGAGGTCATGAGTAAGGTTTCAAGGTCACTGGAGTGTATCGGCAGGCAGGAAGGTGGTTTGAAGTTTGTCTACTTCAACGCCAGGTGCATCCGAAATAAGGTGGGTGAACTTGCAGCATGGATTGGTACCTGGGACTTCAATGTTGTGGCCATTTCGGAGACATGGATAGAGCAGGTACAGGAATGGTTGTTGCAGGTTCAGGGGTTTAGATGTTTCAGTAAGCTCAGGGAAGGTGGTAAAAGAGGGGGAGGGGTGGCATTGTTAGTCAAGGACAGTATTACGGTGGCAGAAAGGACGGTTGATGAGGACTTGTCTACTGAGGTAGTATGGGCTGAGGTTAGAAACAGGAAAGGAGGTCACCCTGTTAGGAGTTTTCTATAGGCCTCTGAAAGGTTCCAGAGATGTAGAGGAAAGGGTTGCAAAGATGATTTTGGACAGGAGTAAAGTAACAGGGTAGTTGTTATGGGGGACTTTAACTTTCCAAATATTTACTGGAAACGCTATAGTTTGAGTACTTTAGATGGGTCCGTTTTTGTCCAATGTGTGCAGGAGGGTTTCCTGACACACTATGTAGATAGGCCAACAAGAGGCGAGGTCACATTGGATTTGGTACTGGGTAATGAACCAGGCCAGGTGTTAGATTTAGAGGTAGGTGAGCACTTTGGTGATAGTGACCACAATTCGGTTACGTTTGCTTTAGCGATGGAAAGGGAGAGGTATATACCGCAGGGCAAGAATTATAGCTGGGGGAAAGACAATTATGATGCGATTAGGCAAGACTTAGGATGCATAGGATAGGGAAGGAACTGCAGGGGATGGGCACAATTGAAATGTGGAGCTTGTTCAAGGAACAGCTACTGCGTGTCCTTGATAAGTAGGTGCCTATCGGGCAGGGAGGAAGTGGTCGAGCGAGGGAACCGTGGTTTACTAAAGTAGTTGAATCACTTGTAAAGAGGAAGAAGGAGGCTTATGTAAAGATGAGACCTAAAGAGAGAGCTATGAAGAGCCAGGAGGGGACATGAGAAGTCCTTGGCAGGTAGGGTCAAGGAAAACCCTGAAGCTTTCTATAGGTATGTCAAGAATAAAAGAATGATTAGGGTCAGTCAAGGACAGTAGTGGGAAGTTGTGCGTGGAGTCCGAGGAGATAGGAGAGGCGCTAAATGAATATTTTTCATCAGTATTCACACAGGAAAAAGACAATGTTCTCGAGGAGAATACTGAGATACAGGCTACTAGACTAGACGGGATTGAGGTTCAGAAGGAGGTGTTCGCAATTCTGGAAAGTGTGAAAATAGATAAGTCCCCTGGGCCGGATGGGATTTATCCTAGGATTCTCTGGGAAGCTAGGGAGGAGATTGCAGAGCCTTTGGCTTTGATCTTTATGTCGTCATTTTCTACAGGAATAGTGCCAGAAGACTGGAGGATAGCAAATGTTGTTGCCTTGTTCAAGAAGGGGAGTAGAGAACAACCCCGGTAACTATAGACCAGTGAGCCTTACTTCTGTTGTGGGCAAAGTCTTGGAAAGGATTATAAGAGATAGGATTTATAATCATCTAGAAAGGAATTTGATTAGGGATCGTCAACACGGTTTTGTGAAGGGTAGGTTGTGCCTCACAAACCTTATAGAGTTCTTTGAGAAGGTGACCAAACAGGTGGATGAGGGTAAAGCAGTTTGTGGTGTATATGGATTTCAGTAAAGCCTTTGATAAGGTTCCCCACGATAGGCTATTGCAGAAAATATGGAGGCATGGGATTGAGGGTGATTTAGCGGTTTGGATCAGAAATTGGCTAGCTGGAAGAAGGTGGTGGTTGATGGGAAATGTTCAGCCTGGAGTTCGGTTATTAGTGGTGTACCACAAGGATCTGTTTTGGGGCCACTGCTGATTGTTATTTTTATAAATGACCTGGAGGAGGGCGTAGAAGGATGGGTGAGAAATTTGAGGATGACACTAAAGTCGGTGGAGTTGTGAACAGTGCGGAAGGATGTTGCAGGTTACGGAGGGACATAGATAAGCTGCAGAGCTGGGCTGAGAAGTGGCAAATGGAGTTTAATGCAGAAAAGTGTGATGTGATTCATTTTGGAAGGAGTAACAGGAATATAGAGTACTGGGCTAATGGTAAGATTCTTGGCAGTGTGAATGAGCAGAGAGATCTCAGTGTCCGTGTACATAGATCCCTGAACGTTGCCACCCAGGTTGATAGGGTTGTTAAGAATGTGTACGGTGTGTTAGCTTTTATTGGTAGAGGGATTGAGTTTCGGAGCCATGAGGTCATGTTGCAGCTATACAAAACTCTGGTGCGGCCGCATTTGGAGTATTGCGTGCAGTTCTGGTCGCCGCATTATAAGGATGTAGAATCATTGGAAAGGGTGCTGAGGAGATTTACCAGAATGTTGCCTGGTATGGAGGGAGGGAAGATCTTATGAGGAAAGGCTGAGGGACCTGAGGCTGTTTTTGTTTTTAAAAAAAATATTTTTATTAAGGTTTTTTAACAACACAATTTTTTCCCCTTACAAACAATAACCCCCCCCCCCGTAACAAAATAACGCAAATTCTCCCTGAGCAAGATATATACAAGGCAAGATGGTATATTTACATAGCTTTATACACTGGCTCTTGGCCACACGTACCGTTTCCCCCCACCCTCCATGCTATCTCCCGCTCGTCCATCCCCTCAAACAGTCTCCCGTTCCCCCCCGCCCCCGGCCAGGGTTGCTGCTGCTGCTGATCGACCTTCTTCTAACGCTCCGCGAGATATTCTAGGAACGGTTGCCACCGCTTGTAGCACCCCTGTACAGACCCTCTCAAAGCAAACTTAATTCTCTCCAATTTTATGAACCCCGCCATGTCGTTAATCCAGGCCTCCAGGCTGGGGGGCTTCGCCTCCTTCCACAATAGCAAGACCCTTCGCCGGGCTACTAGGGACGCAAAGGCCAGAATTCCGGCTTCTTTCGCCTCCTGCACTCCCGGCTCATCCACGACTCCAAATATTGCTAGCCCCCAGCTTGGCTTGACCCGGACTTTCACCACCTGGGATATTACTCCCGCCACTCCTCTCCAGAACCCCTCCAATGCCGGGTATGACCAAAACATATGGACATGGTTCGCCGGGCTCCCTGAACATCTTTCACATCTATCCTCTACCCCAAAGAACCTACTCAGCCTCGCCCTCGTCAAATGCGCTCTGTGAACCACCTTAAATTGTATCAGACTGAGCCTGGCACACGAGGAGGAGGTATTAACCCTACCCAGGGCGTTGGCCCATAGCCCTTCCTCAATCTCCTCCCCCAGCTCCTCCTCCCATTTACCTTTCAGTTCTTCTACTAGCGCTTCCCCCTCTTCTTTCACCTCTTGGTATATTTCCGACATCTTGCCCTCCCCGACCCATACCCCCGAGATCACCCTGTCTTGAACTTCCTGTGCCGGGAGCAACGGAAATTCCCTCACCTGTCGCCTCACAAAAGCCCTCACCTGCATATATCTAAATGCATTTCCCGGGGGTAACTCAAATTTCTCCTCCAGTGCCCCTAGGCTCGCAAATGTACGGTCAATGAACAGGTCCCCCATTCTTCTTATCCCCGCCCGATGCCAGCCTTGGAACCCCCCCCCCCCCCCCCCCGTCCATCTTCCCCGGGACAAACCGGTGGTTACCCCTGATCGGGGACCACACCGATGCTCCCATTGCACCCCTGTGTCTTCTCCACTGGCCCCAGATCTTTAATGTTGCCGCCACCACCGTGCTTGTGGTGTGTTTTGTCGGCGAGAGCGGCAGCGGTGCCGTTACCAACGCCCCCAGGCTCGTTCCTTTACAGGACGCCATCTCCATCCTCTTCCATGCCGCCCCCTCTACCTCCATAACCCACTTACGGATCATCGCCACATTTGCTGCCCAGTAGTAACTCTCTAGGTTTGGCAAAGCCAACCCTTCTCGGTCCCTGTTGCGTTCCAAGAACCCTCTCCTAATCCTCGGGGTCTTATTTGCCCACACATACCCCATAATACTCCTACCTACTCTCTTGAAAAAGCCCTTGGTGATCACAATGGGGAGGCACTGAAACACGAACAAAAACCTCGGAAGGACCACCATTTTGACCGACTGCACCCTACCCGCCAACGAGAGCGGGAGCATGACCCATCTTTTAAAATCCTCCTCCATTTGCTCCACCACCCTCGTCAAATTCAGTTTATGTAGGGCCCCCCAACTTCTGGCTATCTGGATCCCCAGATACCTAAAAGTCCTCTCCGCCCTCCTCAGCGGTAGGTCCCCTATCCCTCTTTCTTGGTCCCCTGCCTGTAATACAAAAAGCTCACTCTTCTCTACATTAAGCTTGTAGCCCGAAAACTCTCCAAACTCCTTCAGAGTCTGCATGACCTCCACCATCCCCTCCATTGGGTCCGCCACGTATAGCAGCAGGTCATCCGCATATAGCGATACCCGATGCTCCTCACCCCTGCGGACTATCCCCCTCCATTTCTGAGACTCCCTAAATAATATGGCCAAGGGTTCGATCGCCAATGCAAACAACAGGGGGGACAGGGGGCACCCCTGTCTCGTCCCTCGGTACAGCCGAAAGTACTCTGACCTCCGCCGGTTTGTCACTACGCTCACCACCGGGGCGCTGTGAAGGAGCTTAACCCATCTAATGAACCCTCCCCCGAACCCAAACCTGCGCAATACTTCCCAGAGGTACTCCCACTCTACTCGGTCAAAGGCCTTCTCCGCGTCCATAGCTGCCACTATCTCCGCCTCTCCCTCCTCCGATGTCATTGTTATCACGTTTAAGAGCCGCCGCACATTGGTATTTAACTGCCTGCCCTTTACGAATCCCGTTTGGTCCTCGTGAATCACCCCCGGGACACAGTCCTCAATCCTAGTGGCCAGTACCTTCGCCAATAGCTTAGCATCCACATTAAGGAGCGAAATCGGCCTGTACGATCCACACTGCAGTGGATCCTTGTCTCGCTTTAGGATCAGGGGGATTGTCGCCTCCGACATTGGCTGGGGCAGGGTTCCCGCCTCTCTTGCCTCGTTGAAGGTCCTCACTAGTAGCGGGGCCAGCAGGTCCACATATTTTCTGTAGATTTCCACCGGGAACCCGTCCGGCCCCCGGGCCTTCCCCGCCTGCATGTTCCCCAAACCCTTACTCAACTCCTCCAGCCCAATTGATGCCCCCAAACCAACCGCCTCCTGCTCCTCCACCCTCAGGAACCCCAGCTGGTCCAGGAATCGCCTCATCCCCCCCTTCCCCCCCTGGGGGCTGGGATCTGTACAGCTCTTCATAGAAGTCCTTAAATACCTTATTTATTTTCGTTGCACTTCGAACCGTGGCTCCCCTTCCATCTTTGATTTCCCCTATTTCCCTCGCTGCCGCCCTCTTACGGAGCTGGTACGCCAGCATCCGACTAGCCTTTTCCCCGTACTCGTAAGTCGCCCCTTGCGCCTTCCTCCACTGTGCCTCCGCCTTGCCTGTGGTCAGCAGGTCAAACTCCGTCTGGAGCCGTCGCCTTTCCCCAAGTAATCTTTCCTCCGGGGCCTCTGCGTATTTCTTGTCCACCCGCAAGATCTCCCACACTAGCCTCTCCCTTTCCATTCCCTCTATCTTCTCCCTATGAGCCCTGATGGAGATCTCAGCTCTCCCCTGATCACCGCCTTCAACGCCTCCCATACCACCCCCACTCGCACCTCCCCGTTGGCCTCCAAGTACCTTTCAATACACCCCCTCACCTTCCCACACACCACCTCATCGGCCAGCAGTCCCACATCCAACCGCCACAGCGGGCGTTGGTCCCTCTCCTCTCCCAGCTCCAGTTCCACCCAGTGCGGGGCATGGTCCGAAACGGCTATGGCCGAATACTCCGTCCCCCCCACTCTCGGGATGAGCGCCCTGCCCAGAGTCCAATTTTTCAGCTAATATAAAGGTCCACGCCTCTTCGGGCGTTTCAAAGTCGTGGTGTTGGCCATTATGTGTAACCCACAGTCGCGCTGGCTGCAAAATTCCAAATTTCACCACTTTCCGGTGCAGCACCGCTTTGGCTCGGTTGAAACCCTCTCTCCGCTTAGCGCCCTCCGCGCTCCAGTCCGGGTATATTCTGATCTCCGCGTTGTCCCACTTGCTGCTCCGTTCCTTCTTGGCCCATTTCAAGACCCTCTCTCTGTCCGTAAACCGGTGAAATCTCACCACCATCGCCCTTGGCGGCTCTTTTGCATTGGGCTTCCTCGCTAGCACTCGGTGCGCCCCATCCAGCTCCAGCAATCTCGGGGGTGCCTCCACACCCATCAGCGTCCCGATCATTGTGCCCACATATGCCGCGGCATCGGCCCCCTCCATTCCTTCTGGGAGACCCAGGATCCTCAAGTTGTTTCTCCTTGATCTGTTCTCCAGGTCTTCGAGTCTTCCCGCCCACGTCTTGTGCAGCGCCTCGTGCCGCTCCACTCTCTACGCCAGGCCCACGAGATCATCGCCGTTCTCACTCACTTTTTCCTGGATCTCCTGAATCTTCACCTCTTGAGCTTTCTGGGTTGCTCCAAGTTTTTCTACCATTGCCAGTATAGGCGCCACCATCTCCTTACATAGAACATAGAAAATACAGCACAGAACAGGCCCTTCGGCCCACGATGTTGTGCCGAACCTTTGTCCTAGATTAATCATAGATTATCATTGAATTTACAGTGCAGAAGGAGGCCATTCGGCCCTTTGAGTCTGCACCGGCTCTTGGAAAGAGCACCCGACCCAAACTCAACACCTCCACCCAACACCAAGGGCAATTTGGACATTAAGGGCAATTTATCATTGGCCAATTCACCTAACCCGCACATCTTTGGATTGTGGGAGGAAACCGGAGCACCCGGAGGAAACCCACGCAGACACGGGGAGGACGTGCAGACTCCGCACAGACAGTGACCCAAGCCGGAATCGAACCTGGGACCCTGGAGCTGTGAAGCAATTGTGCTATCCACAATGCTACCGTGCTGCCCTTGAGAACAAATAAATCTACACTATATCATTTAACCGTAATCCATGTACCTATCCAATAGCTGCTTGAAGGTCCCTAATGTTTCCGACTCAACTACTTCCACAGGCTTACGCAGCTCCTCGAAGCAGCACTTGATGAACTCTCTCATCTCCTCTCTGTCCGTGGGCGCCGCCGTTTTGTTTTTTTCTTCTTTCTTCTCCCGCTGCTCCAGGGCCGCTTTCCTCGCTGTTTCACTGCGGGACCAGTCCATGCAGGGCTGTAGGGGGCTTCCTCCGTTCTTCCCCACGGGTTTTTTTTTTTTTTTTTACAGGTCCGTTGGGGCTCCGTTAGTGGGCCCAAAAGTCCGTTTCTGCAGGAGCTGCCGACTCGCGCGGCTTAGCTCCGCATCGCCGCGACCCGGAAGTCCCAGAGGCTGTTTTTGTTAGAGAGAAGGTTAAGAGGTGACTTAATAGAGGCATACAAGATGATCAGGATTAGATAGGGTGGACAGTGAGAGCCTTTTTCCTGCGATGGTGATGTCTAGCATGAGGGGACATAGCTTTAAATTGAGGGACGATAGATATAGGACAGATGTCAGAGGTAGGTTCTTTACTCCGAGAGTAGTAGGGGCGTGGAATGCCCTGCCTGAAACAGTAGTGGACTCGCCAAGATCAAGGGCATTTAAATGGCCATTGGATAGACATATGGATGATAATGGAATAGTGTAGATGGGCTTTAAATTGGTTTGACATGTCAGCGCAATATCGAGGGCCGGAGGGCCTGTAATGTTCTATTGTCTATACACCCCCCCACCCCCCCAACGTTCCCTAACCCCCCTGCCATCTTTCCTACTGAATCTGCTAACAGTTTAGTTTTCTCCAAAGAAGTCAATAAACGGCTGCCTCCTCCGGACGAACCCGAACATTGATCCTCTCAGAGCGAACTTAATTTTCTCATGCCTGAGAAACCAGCCATGCCGCTAACCCATACCCCTGATTCTGGGGGCTCCAAGCCCCTCCACGCTAACAGGATCCGTCTCCAGGTTACCAAGGAGGCAAATGCCAAGATGCCAGCCCTCTCGCCCCCTGGACTCCTGGATCTTCCGACACTCCCAAAAATTGCCACCTCTGGACTCGGTGCCACCCTCGTTTTTAGAACTGTGAACATGACATCCGCAAATCCCTGCCAGAATCCCCTAAGCTTCAGACAGGCCCAGAACATGTGAACATGGTTTGCGGGCCCTCCCACACACCGCCCACACCTGTCCTCCAGCCCAAAAAATCTGCTCATCCGGGCCACCGTCATGTGTGCCCGGTGAACCACCTTGAATTGTAGCAGGCTGAGCCTGGCACATAATGAGGACTCTTGACTCTGCTCAAGAGTATTCTCCCACTGACCCGCCTCTAGTTCCTTACCCAGCTCATCTTCCCACTTGTGCTTTACCTCCCTTATCTGAGTTCCCTCCCACTCCATGAGCTCTTTATAAATTTCCGAGACCTTCCCCACCCCCACCCCCATTTTTGAAACTACCTTATCCTGTATCTCCTGCGGCGGTAGAAGTGGAAAGGTCGAAACCTGCCTTCGTACAAAATCCCTAACCTGCAGATACCAAAACCCATTCCGTCCCGGCAATTCAAACTCCTCCTCCAAACAGGGAAAGCTCCCATCAATAAACACATCCACCAGTCTCTCAATCCCTGCTCTCTGCCACCTCCGAAATCCCCCATTCAACCTCCCTGGCACAAACCGGTGGTTGCCACAGATTGGAGCCCACACCGATGCTCCCTCCACTCCCATATGCTTCCGCCACTGCCCCCAAACTCTCAGAGCCGCCACCACCACCGGGCTTGTGGAGTACCGAGCTGGCGAGAATGGCAGAGGTGCTGTTACCAGTGCCCCTAAGCTTGTGCACCTACATTACACCGCCTCCACCTGCTCCCAGACCAACCCCTCCCCCACTACCCACTTCCTGATAATGGCTATATTTGCCGCCCAGTAGTAATTCCTGAAGTTCAGTAAGGCCAACCCCACCCCCTCGGCTCCGCTCCAACAGCACCTTCCTTCCCCGTGGGGTTTTGCCTGCCGATACAAACCCAGAGATCACCGCATGATCCCGCTTAAAAAGGCCTTTGGGGTAAAAATAGTGAGCCATTGGAAAACAAACAAAAATCTCGGGTGAACCGTCATCTATACCGTCTGTGGGGATTCGGCTTCCAGCGAGGGAAGGGAGCGGTCGCGGGTGGAGGAGCTCCTGGGGGGGAAACAAAGTTGTGTCCTGCTCCTCGCCGAGAACTTGCAGCCAAGCGTGCAAATTCACCCGTTTGGGCCCTCCGCAACAAGAGAATGGGGACGAAGAAAACACGGACTCCAAAGCTCATTAAAGCAGGAGACGTGGGCGCTTCCCCTCCCCCCCCCCCCCCATGCACGGCAGCAGAGCGCAGGGCTGGACGAGCGGTGGCCCAGGCCAAAGCGGGGACCGAGCCAGCTGGAACGACCCCCCCCCCCCCCCCCCCCGGCAGGAAAACGCGGGGTAAGACGAGCGGTGGCCCGCACCAAAGCGGGGACCAAGCCAGCAGCAAGGACCGACCTCCCCCAGCGGCGACCACCATGAGGCAGGCGGCGGAACAAAATGGGACTCCCGGCCCAACCAGAAGCCTCTCTCACTCTCGCCACCGTGGATGAGTGAGGGGAAAGAAAAGAGAATTTCCCCTTTTTCAAGGAAAAACATTGAAAAGAAAAGTTTTAAAGAGAAAGACATTTTATCACTTTAAAAAAAAAAAAAAATTCTTGAAAAGAATTTGGTTTAATAAAAAGTGGTAAAGGAGAGAAGGGAGGGAAAAAGAAAAGAAAAAAAAAGGGGAGGGGAAAAAAATGCCAGAAGGGAGCCAAAGCAGAGGGAGAAAGGGCACCAAAAGCAGACGGGGCAATGGGCGAGCCCGTTCAGACGAGCTAATCAGCGCACGAAGCAGCGGAACGGATGGTTCACTGCAACAAAAAGAACTGGGCAGACAGGAGCATTATCCCCCAGGGCCAGGGGGGAACTGGAACTGGAAGGCAGCCTTTGCCGAGGCGCTGAGGGAACATCAGCAAGGAAACAAGGCAGAGGCCGGAGCAGACATAGAGGCCGCAGTGCAGGCAGCAATGGCCAAGGCCCTGGCGGAGGTGCAGCTCGCCCTGGGCAGAGCAGAGGAGAAACTGGAAGCCCAAGAGGTGACCATTAAGGAGCTGGAAAAAGCTGTGACTGACACGAGCGACCGGATCACGGCCCTGGAGAAGGAGGTGGCGAGACTGGGCACAACGCAGTGCAGCCTGAAGGGCAGAGTGGACAATCAGGAAAACTGCTCGAGAAGGCAAAATGTCAGGATAGTGGGCCTACCAGAGGAGATCGAGGGTAGAAACCCCACGGCATACGTGGCCGAGATGCTGGGCAACTTAGTGGGGGGGAAAACTTTCCCCAACCCACCAGAAATGGACAGAGTGCACCGGTCGCTGCGCCCGAAGCCCAAGGCAGGGGACCACTCGAGGGCAGTTATAGCTAAACTGCACCGGTACCAAGACAGGGAAACAATCCTGCACTGGTCCAGGCAAAACAGAACCTGCAAATGGGAAGGACATGCCATTAGAGTTTACGAGGACATTGGGGCAGACCGAGCCAGGAGACGGGCCGAATTCAATAGAGCGAAAGCAGCTCTTCACAAGAGCAACGTGCGTTTTGGTATGCTGTACCCAGCAAAATTCTGGGTCACGTACCAAGAAAGAGAATACTTCTTCACAGCCCCCGCCGAAACAAGTTTGTCGAGGAACATGGGCTGGAAAACCAATGCTGACGGGGGGGGCAATGCCAGGCCCACCCGCCCCCACCCTGTCATAATATACACACATGTATATGATGGTGCACAGACAGACAGTGAGTGACACAAAGGATGACCAATGAACATACAGAACACAGCAGCCAATCACCAGACAGGACACGGCCACTATATTACCAGGGGGCACTAGTTTTCCCGCTCTCTTGGGATGCAGCCTCTGAGACAGTCAGAGCCTGTGAGCAACAACTAGAATACCCACCATGTGGTGGTAAGATAGTCTGGTCAGGTTAGCCTCAGGTCTCCAGTCAAGTCAGCACAGTGTCAACCCATAGTTAAAGTATGTATGATAGTTAAGAGTCCACTAAAATTGAATTGCATTTCTTCAAGTGTTGGAAGTCTATCTCTCTCACTGCTGCAGTAAACACAGTCCTCGCAGACCCGGCATACCCAACACATCACACCCCCGCCATGGCGAGCGCACCCTGAACAAAAAGCAAAGCACTACCCGAGAGACTGCTTCAGGTGGGAGACCAGGTCCCAGCACGAGGGAACTGATGCACTATCAATTACGACGAGACAAGAGTAGAGAGTAATCGAGGCTTTATTACACAGATGTGTGGCCTCCTACAGCTGCTGCCGAAATGGCAGCAGTTCGGTGAGCACACACATTTATACTCCGCCTACTGGGCGGAGCCAGCAGGCAGGGATCTACCCCCGTACTTGTAGTACGGGGGCCTTACTGTAATACCCTCGTATGCAGTGTATACAATATAATACAACAGTGGTGACTACCACATTCACCCCGTTAAAAATGAGTCCAGCGGGGGTGAATGTGGTAGTCACCACTGTTGTATTATATTGTATACACTGCATGAATGAGCTACGTAGGCGTACTGTGGGTTTGCGTGGAGTAGCTGTACCCTCTCAACCAACGGGTCCGCCTTGTGGAGCCGCACGTGCTTGCAGAGGAGAACGGGTCCTGGAGCTCCCAGCCACGTTGGGAGCGAAACCCCGGAGATGGACTTCCTGGGGAAGGCAAAAAGATGTTCATGGGGGGTTTTGTTAGTCGCGATGCACAGGAGCGACTGAATGGAGTGAAGTGCGTTGGGGAGGACATCCTGCCAGCGGAAGGCCGGGAGATTTCTGGACCATAGGGCCAGCTGGACGGCCTTCCAGACCGTCCCATTCTCCCGCTCCACCTGCCCGTTTCCCCGGGGGTTGTAGCTGGTCGTCCTGCTCGAGGCAATGCCCCTGTTGAGCAGGTACTGAAGCAGCTCATCGCTCATAAATGCGGATACCCGGTCGCTGTGGACGGAGGCGGGGAAACCGAACAGAGCGAAGATGGTGTTGAGGGCTTTGATGACGGTGGCAGACGTCATATCGGGGCATGGGATGGCAAAGCGGAATCTGGAATATTCGTTGACCACATTGAGAAAATACGTGTTGCGGTCGGTGGAGAGGAGGGCCCTTTGAAGTCCACGCTGAGGGGTTCAAAGGGGCGGGAGGCCTTCACCAGGCACGCACGGTCTGGCAGGTAGAAGTGAGGTTTACACTCCGCGCAGACCTGGCAGTCTCTGGTGACAGCCCTGACTTCCTCGATGGAGTAGGGCAGATTGCGGGCCTTAATGAAGTGATAAAAGCGGGTGACCCCTGGGTGACAGAGATTGTTGTGCAGGGTCCAGAGTCGTTCCACTTGTGCGCTGGCACATGTACCTCGGGACAGGGCATCGGGGGGCTCGTTCAGCTTACCGGGGCGATTCAAAATCTCGTAATTAAAGGTGGAGAGCTCGATCCTCCACCGCAAGATCTTACCATTTTTGATCTTAACACGCTGTGTGTTGTTAAACATGAAGGCAACCGACCGTTGGTCTGTGAGGAGAGTGAATCTCCTGCCGGCCAGGTAATGCCTCCAGTGCCGCACAGCTTCAACGATAGCTTGGGCCTCCTTTTCGACAGAGAAGTGCCGAATTTCAGAGGCATGGAGGGTACGGGAAAAGAATGCCACGGGCCTGCCTGCCTGGTTGAGGGTGGCAGCCAGAGCGACGTCTGATGCATCGCTCTCGACTTGGAAGGGCAGTGTCTCGTCGACCGCGTGCATCGCGGCCGTGGCGATGTCGGCCTTGATATGGTTGAAGGCCTGGTGAGCCTCAGCCGTCAGTGGGAAACCGGTGGAGTGGATGAGTGGGCGGGCCCTGTCCGCATAGTTAGGGACCCACTGGCGTAGTACGAAAAGAACCCCAGGCATCATTTGAGGGCGTTGGGGCAGTGAACAAAGAACAAAGAAAAGTACAGCACAGGAACAGGTCCTTCGGCCCTCCAAGCCTGTGCCGACCATGCTGCCCGTCGAAACTAAAATCTTCTACACTTCCTGGGTCCATATCCCTCTATTCCCATCCTATTCATGTATTTGTCAAGATGCGCCTTAAATGTCACTATCGTCCCTGCTTCCACCATCTCCTCCGGCAGAGAGTTCCAGACACCCACTACCCTTTGTGTAAAAAACTTGCCTCGTACATCTCCTCTAAACCTTGCCCCTTGCACCTTAAACCTATGCTCCCTAGTAATTGACCCCTCTACCCTGGAGAAAAGCCTCTGACTATCCACTCTGTCTATGCCCCTCATAATTTTGTATACCTCTATCAGGTCGCCCCTCAAATTCCGTCGTTCCGGTGAGAACAAACCAAGTTTATTCAACCGCTCCTCATAGCTAATGCCCTCCATACCAGGCAACATCCTGGTAACTCTCTTCTGCACCCTCTCTCAAGCCTCCACATCCTTCTGGTAGTGTGGCAACCAGAATTGAACACTATATTCCAAGTGTGGCCTAACTAAGGTTCTATACAGCTGCAACATGACTTGCCAATTCTTATACTCAATGCCCCGGCCAATGAAGGCAAGCATGCCGTATGCCTTCTTGACTATCTTCTCCACCTGTGTTGCCCCTTTCAGTGACCTGTGGACCTGTACACCTAGATCTCTCTGACTTTCAATACTCTTGAGGGTTCTACCATTCACTGTATATTCCCTACCTGCTTTAGACCTTCCAAAATGCATTACCTCACAGTGGGGGAATGGGAGTTCCATGAGGGGGTGCATGACATCGGGGTCGGGCCCTAGAACTCCGTTCTGAACCCCATAGCCGAGGATGGCTAATCGGTTCATGCTGAACACACACTTCTCCTTGTAGGTTAGGTTGAGGAGTTTGGCGGAGTGGAGAAATTTGGAAAGGTTAGCGTCGTGGTCCTGCTGGTCGTGGCCACAGATGGTGACGTTATCCAGGTACGGGAAAGTGGCCCGCAGTCCATACCGGTCAACCATTCGGTCCATCTCCCGTTGGAAGACCGAGATCCCGTTAGTGACGCTGAAGGGAACCCTAAGGAAATGGTAAAGGCGGCCGTCTGCTTCAAACGCGGTGTACGGGCGGTCCGCTTTGCGAATGGTGAGCTAGTGGTAGGCAGATTTCAGATCCACTGTCGAGAAGACCCGGTACTGTGCAATCTGATTGACCATATTAGATATACGTGGGAGGGAGTACGCGTCGAGCTGCGTGTACCGATTGATAGTCTGACTGTAGTCAACGACCAGCCTGTTTTTCTTCCCCGTTTTCACCACTCCCACTTGGGCTCTCCAGGGGTTGTTGCTGGTCTCGATGATACCTTCCCGCAGCAGCCGCTGGACCTCAGACCTTATGAAGTCTGTCCTGGGCGCTGTACCGTCTGCTCCTGGTGGCAACGGGTTTGCAATCCGGGGTGAGGTTTGCAAACGGGGAACGTGGGTTGACCTTAAGGGTCGCAAAGCCACAGACAGTAAGGGGTGGTAGGGGCCCACCAAATTTCAGGGTTAGGCTCTGGAGGTTGCACTGGAAGTCCAGGCCGAGTAGCAAGGCAGCGCAGAGGTTGGGGAGGACATAGTGCCGGAAGCCACTGAACTCTACGTCCTGGATGGTGAGGGTGGCGATGCAGTATCCCCGGATCGCCACGGAGGCCAGGGAGCTTCTTTGGTTAATGGGGTGTACCCTAGGTAGCAGCGCCTTACCGTATCAGGGTGGATGAAGCTCTCAGTGCTCCCGGAGTCCAAAAGGCAGGATATCTCATGCCTGTCGACCTTCACGTTTGTCGACGCGGTCGCGAGGTTGTGCGGGCGGGACTGGTCGATCGTGACGAAGGCGAGATGCTGCTGGTCATCGGCGGTTGCAGGCAATGAGCGGCCCGATGAGGTGCCCGAGGGGCAGGGGTCCTGAGGCGGTGAAGATGGCGGCGGCCACGGGCCGCACGTGTCCTGAGGCAGGCAAGATGGCGGCGCCCTCGGGCCGCACGTGTCCTGGGGCAGGCAAGATGGCTCCGCCCATTGGTTGTGATGGCATGCAAGCTGGCGGCGCCCATGGGCCGCACATGGTCTGAGGCGAGGAAGATGGCGGCGCCCACTGGCCGTAGGGACAATAGCGGCGATTCAGCGGGCCTGGCACACTGCAGCGAAATGTCCTTTCTTGCCGCAGGCCTTGCAGAGCGCGCCTCCCGCCGGGCAGCACTGCCAGGGGTGTTTTGTCTGTCCGCAGAAGTAGCACTTGGGTCCCCCGGGGTTGGTTGGCTGCCGCGCGGCACAGGCGTGGGGTTGGCTGGGGGCGGTTGCTGATGGGGTCCATGATGGGGTGGCCGCTGGCGGGGACCACGATGCCCAGGAGGGGTGGGCTGTGCGGTCGGGAGCATACGCCTGTACGTTGCGTGAGGCGACTGTGAGCGAGAGCACTAGTTTCTTGGTCGCCGCGAGGTCAAGCATAGCCCCTTCTAGGGGCACTGGCGGATGTAGGTCGACCCTATGCCCGTAATGAACGTGTCTCTCATTAGCAGGTTAGAATGTTCAGCGGCCGAAACAGCCTGGCAATCACAGTCTCTCACCAGGCGAGCAGGGCACGACAGAAAACTTCCACAGACTCACCGGGAAGTTGGTGCCGTGTGGATAGGTGCCTGGCGTAGATCTTGTTGGTCTGCTGAGCGTAGTTCTCCTTCAGCAGTGCGATGGCCTCTGTGTAGGTAGGCGCGTCCTGGATGAGGGGAAAGATATCGGAGCTCAGCCGCGTGTACAGAATCTGGAGCTTCTGTGCTTCTGGGATTAGGTCCGTCACAGATCCGATGTCTGCTTCAAAGCAAGCTAGCCAATGTTCAAAGTCCTTTTTGGCGTTGTCTGCTTGAGGATGCAGCTGCAGGCGATCCGGCTTGATGCGGAGATCCGGCTTTGTAAAATCTCTGTGGAATAAATTGATGCGCTATCAATTACGGCGAGACGAGAGTAGAGAGTAATCAAGGCTTTATTACACAGAGATGTGAGGCCTCCTACAGCTACTGCCGAAATGGCTGCAGTTTGAAGAGCACACACGTTTATACTCCGCCTACTGGGCGGAGCCAGCAGCAGGGATCTACCCCCGTACCTGTAGTACAGGGGCCTTACCGTAATACCCTCGTATGCAGTGCAATATATACAATATGATATAACAGTGGTGACTACCACAGGAACGAGAGTAGCGGAGAAGGGAGAGCAAGCAAGAGGAGTGCAGGGTAGGATGGGGGAAGAGCAGGCAGAAAACCGCAGAGGCCGGGCAAGGGCGAGACAGTAACTCCCGAGAGGGGGGCCACCGCATTAGCAGGAAAGCTAGCGCCGAGGGCATGCAACAAAGCAGGGCCGCAGCGTGCCCCCAACAGGGGAGAAGTCGCCAGGCAGTGGGGCGGGGGGGATCACTCAACAAAGGTGGGAGAGCAAACGGGGATAGGAACAGGGGAAAGAGGGACAAAGGAGGGGTACAAGGGCGAGGGGGGAAAGGGGAGAGACCGGGGGGGGGACACAGGGAGGGAGAGACCGGGGAGGGGCGACACAGGGAAGGGGGGACAAACAAGGCTAGAAAAGGAATAGGGCTACAAAGTGCCACAATCAAGGGCTCGAAACAAGGAATCGCTGCAAGCACCCACCCAGTACGGTCTCTGGGCGAAGGGAGACCCCGGAGTGCAGGGGACTACCCGCATGGCGGACGCACAGTGGGCGGCCATGTCGTGTGCCCCCGGGACAAAGGGAAACCCTGGAGCGCAGGGACCCGACCGCATGGAGAGAGCAGTGACAGCGGCCATCCTGGACGGCCCCCTAACAAAGGGAAACCCCGGAGGGCAGGGACGCGTCCACCAGGTAAGTATGGTTAATCCCACAGGAGCGAGGGGGCAGAAGCCCCCCACCAGGATAGTCACCTGGAACGTAAGGGGACTCAAAGGCCCAGTGAAAAGATCCAGAGTCCTCACCCACCTAAGAAATATGAAGGCAGACATAATCTTCCTCCAAAAGACACACCTGAGAGAGCAGGACCGACTGCGGGTAAGAAAGGGCTGGGTGGTACAAACCTACCATTCCTGCTATGGGACAAGAGCCAGGGGGTTGGCAATACTGATCAGCAAGAGGATGATGTTTAGGCCGACAAAGACGGTTACAGACCCAGAGGGATGGTTTGTCATGGTCAGCGGGGCCCTGGATGGGGCACCGGTAGTACTGATTAACGTGTACGCACCCAACTGGAACGACACAAGCTTCATCAAGACCATGGCAGAAATCCCTGACAAAGTGACGTTCCGACTAATCATTGGGGGGGGGGGGGGACTTCAACTGTGTACAGGATCGAACAACTGACAGATCAAACCCCAAAACGGGGAAAACCTCAAGCATGGCAAGGGAACTCAGTCACTTTAACATAGAACATAGAAAATACAGCACAGAACAGGCCCTTTGGCCCACGATGTTGTGCCGAACCTTTGTCCTAGATTAATCATAGATTATCATTGAATTTACAGTGCAGAAGGAGGCCATTCGGCCCTTTGAGTCTGCACCGGCTCCTGGAAAGAGCACCCTACCCAAACTCAACACCTCCACCCAACACCAAGGGCAATTTTGGACATTAAGGGCAATTTATCATTGGCCAATTCACCTAACCTGCACATCTCTGGACTGTGGGAGGAAACCGGAGCACCCGGAGGAAACCCACGCAGACACGGGGAGGACGCGCAGACCCCGCACAGACAGCGACCCAAGCCGGAATCGAACCCGGGACCCTGGAGCTGTGAAGCATTGTGCTATCCACAATGCTACCGTGCCGCCCTTAAGAACAAATAAATCTACACTATATCATTTTACCGTAATCCATGTACCTATCCAATAGCTGCTTGAAGGTCCCTAATGTTTCCGACTCAACTACTTCCACAGGCAGTGCATTCCATGCCCCCACTACTCTCTGGGTAAAGAACCTACCTCTGATATCCCTCCTATATCTTGCACCTTTCACCTTAAATTTATGTCCCCTTGTAATGGTTTGTTCCACCCGGGGAAAAAGTCTCTGACTGTCTACTCTATCTATTCCCCTGATCATCTTATAAACCTCTATCAAGTCGCCCCTCATCCTTCTCCGTTCTAATGAGAAAAGGCCTAGCACCCTCAACCTTTCCTCGTAAGACCTACTCTCCATTCCAGGCAACATCCTGGTAAATCTTCTTTGCACCTTTTCCAAAGCTTCCACATCCTTCCTAAAATAAGGCGACCGGAACTGTACACAGTACTCCAAATGTGGCCTGACCAAAGTTTTGTACAGCTGCATCATCACCTCACGGCTCTTAAATTCAATCCCTCTGTTAATGAATGCGAGCACACCATAGGCCTTCTTCACAGCTCTATCCACTTGAGTGGCAACTTTCAAAGATGTATGAACATAGACCCCAAGATCTCTCTGCTCCTCCACATTGCCAAGAACTCTACCGTTAACCCTGTATTCCGCATTCATATTTGTCCTTCCAAAATGGACAACCTCACACTTTTCAGGGTTAAACTCCATCTGCCACTTCTCAGCCCAGCTCTGCATCCTATCTATGTCTCTTTGCAGCTGACAACAGCCCTCCTCACTACCCACAACTCCACCAATCTTCGTATCGTCTGCAAATTTACTGACCCACCCTTCAACTCCCTCATCCAAGTCATTAATGAAAATCACAAACAGCAGAGGACCCAGAACTGATCCCTGCGGTACGCCACTGGTAACTGGGATCCAGGCTGAATATTTACCATCCACCACCACTCTCTGACTTCTATCGGTTAGCCAGTTCGTTATCCAACTGGCCAAATTTCCCACTATCCCATGCCTCCTTACTTTCTGCATAAGCCTACCATGGGGAACCTTATCAAATGCCTTACTAAAATCCATGTACACTACATCCACTGCTTTACCTTCATCCACATGCTTGGTCACCTCCTCAAAGAATTCAATAAGACTTGTAAGGCAAGACCTACCCCTCACAAATCCGTGCTGACTATCCCTAATCAAGCAGTGTCTTTCCAGATGCTCAGAAATCCTATCCTTCAGTACCCTTTCCATTACTTTGCCTACCACCGAAGTAAGACTAACTGGCCTGTAATTCCCAGGGTTATCCCTAGTCCCTTTTTTGAACAGGGGCACGACATTCGCCACTCTCCAATCCCCTGGTACCACCCCTGTTGACAGTGAGGACGAAAAGATCATTGCCAACGGCTCTGCAATTTCATCTCTTGCTTCCCATAGAATCCTTGGATATATCCCGTCAGGCCCGGGGGACTTGTCTATCCTCAAGTTTTTCAAAATGCCCAACACATCTTCCTTCCTAACAAGTATTTCCTCGAGCTTACCAATCTGTTTCACACTGTCCTCTCCAACAATATCGCCCCTCTCATTTGTAAATACAGAAGAAAGGTACTCGTTCAAGACCTCTCCTATCTCTTCAGACTCAATACACAATCTCCCGCTACTGTCCTTGATCGGACCTACCCTCGCTCTAGTCATTCTCATATTTCTCACATATGTGTAAAAGGCCTTGGGGTTTTCCTTGATCCTACCCGCCAAAGATTGTTCATGCCCTCTCTTAGCTCTCCTAATCCCTTTCTTCAGTTCCCTCCTGGCTATCTTGTATCCCTCCAATGCCCTGTCTGAACCTTGTTTCCTCAGCCTTACATAAGTCTCCTTTTTCCTCTTAACAAGACATTCAACCTCTCTTGTCAACCATGGTTCCCTCACGCGACCATCTCTTCCCTGCCTGACAGGGACATACATATCAAGGACACGTAGCACCTGTTCCTTGAACAAGTTCCACATTTCACTTGTGTCCTTCCCTGCCAGCCTATGTTCCCAACTTATGCACTTCAATTCTTGTCTGACAACATCGTATTTACCCTTCCCCCAATTGTAAACCTTGCCCTGTTGCACGTACCTATCCCTCTCCATTACTAAAGTGAAAGTCACAGAATTGTGGTCACTATCTCCAAAATGCTCCCCCACTAACAAATCTATCACTTGCCCTGGTTCATTACCCAGTACTAAATCCAATATTGCCCCTCCTCTGGTCGGACAATCTACATACTGTGTTAGAAAAGCTTCCTGGACACACTGCACAAACACCACCCCATCCAAACTATTTGATCTAAAGAGTTTCCACTCAATATTTGGGAAGTTAAAGTCGCCCATGACTACTACCCTATGACTTCTGCACCTTTCCAAAATCTGTTTCCCAATCTGTTCCTCCACATCTCTGCTACTATTGGGGGGCCTATAGAAAACTCCTAACAAGGTGACTGCTCCTTTCCTATTTCTGACTTCAACCCATACTACCTCAATAGGGTGATACTCCTCGAACTGCCTTTCTGCAGCTGTTATACTATCTCTAATTAATAATGCCACCCCCCCCCCCACCTCTTTTACCACCCTCCCTAATCTTATTGAAACATCTATAACCAGGGACCTCCAACAACCATTTCTGCCCCTCTTCTATCCAAGTTTCCGTGATGGCCACCACATCGTAGTCCCAAGTACCGATCCATGCCTTAAGTTCACCCACCTTATTCCTGATGCTTCTTGCGTTGAAGTATACACACTTCAACCCATCTCCGTGCCTGCAAGTACTCTCCTTTGTCAGTGTTCCCTTCCCCACTGCCTCACTACATGCTTTGGCGTCCTGAATATCAGCTACCTTAGTTGCTGGACTACAAATCCGGTTCCCATTCCCCTGCCAAATTATTTTAAACCCTCCCGAAGAGTACTAGAAAACCTCCCTCCCAGGATATTGGTGCCCCTCTGGTTCAGATGTAACCCGTCCTGCTTGTACAGGTCCCACCTTCCCCAGAATGCGCTCCAATTATCCAAATACCTGAAGCCCTCCCTCCTACACCATTCCTGCAGCCACGTGTTCAACTGCACTCTCTCCCTATTCCTAGCCTCGCTATCACGTGGCACCGGCAACAAACCAGAGATGACAACTCTGCCTGTCCTGGCTTTTAACTTCCAGCCTAACTCCCTAAACTTGTTTATTACCTCCACACCCCTTTTCCTACCTATGTCGTTGGTACCAATGTGCACCACGACTTCTGGCTGCTCCCCCTCCCCCTTAAGGATCCTGAAGACACGATCCGAGACATCCCTGGCCCTGGCACCCGGGAGGCAACATACCTTCCGGGAGTCTCGCTCGCGACCACAGAATCTCCTATCTATTCCCCTAACCATTGAATCTCCTACAACTATTGCTTTTCTATTGTCCCCCCTTCCCTTCTGAGCCCCAGAGCCAGACTCAGTGCCAGAGACCTGGCCGCTAGGGCCTTCCCCCGGTAGGTCATCCCCCCCAACAGCATCCAAAACGGTACACTTGTTTTGAAGGGGAACGGCCACGAGGGATCCCTGCACTGTCTGCCTGTTTGTTTTTTTCCCCCTGACTGTAACCCAGCTATTCTTGTCCTGTACCTTGGGTGTGGTTACCTCCTTGTAACTCTTCTCAATCACCCCCTTTGCCTCCCGGATGATCCGAAGTTCATCCAGCTTCAGCTCCAGTTCCCTAACACGGTCTTTGAGGAGCTGAAGTTGGGTGCACTTCCCGCAGGTATAGTCAGCGGGGACACTGGTGGTATCCCTCACCACCCACATCCTACAGGAGGAGCATGCAACTGGCCTAGCCTCCATCCCTTCTTACCTGACAGAATATAGCTGCCCTGTGGACTAACTAGATCTCCGCCCTCCGACTCTGCTCCCAGTCAGCTACACTTTCTGTAAACTCCTGGCTCTCTTTGCACTCTTTGCGGAAATGTCGGAAACAAAATGAAAGGAGCACCTTACTCCCTCCTCACCTAACTCCCTCGGTCACCAAACTCTCACTATCGCACTCAAATGCACCAAATTCGGCACTCCCTCGGTCACCAAACTCTCACTATCGCACTCAAATGCACCAAATTCGGCACTCCCTCAGTCACCAAACTCTTACTATAGCACTCAAATGCACCAAATTCGGCACTCCCTCGGTCACCAAACTCTCACTATCGCACTCAAATGCACCAAATTCGGCACTCCCTCGGCCACCAAACTCTTACTATAGCACTCAAATGCACCAAATTCAGCACTCAGTGCAAACAAAGTCTGCACTGTAGGGGATCACTTTTATACTGTGAATCTAGCCTCTGAAAACTGGCCTAATCCAATTAACTAATAAGCTCCAGCTGCAAGTGCTTACAAGTAGAAGCCTGTTTAAAGCTTATTGAAAATTCACCTTCTTCTAAACCAAACAGCAACTTTTAAGTTAATTAACTAAATAAAAGAAAGACTAAACTTTAGGTAAAAATGAAGCCTTATACTCCCTCGGTCACCAAACTCTTACTATAGCACTCAAAAAGCACCAAATTCAGCACTCAGTGCAAACCTAACTTTATGGAACAGATGGGAGCGGTGGACCCCTGGAGGTTCGCCCACCCAGGGGAGAAGGAGTTCTCCTTCTTCTCCCCAGTACACAACCAGAATTGACTTCTTTGTGGTAGGGAAAACGGTGCTTCCGGGGATAGACAAGGTGGAATACTCCGCAATTGTGATATCAGACCACGCTCCACACTACACGGACATGTGGCTGGAGACGGGCAGGGCCCAACGCCCCACATGGAGGTTGGACATTGCCCTACTAGCTGACAAGGCCTTCAACGAAAAAATAATGCGGGCCATAGCAGAGTACACGGAGAGGTCTCACCCTCCACGTTCTGGGAAGCGCTAAAGGCTGTACTAAGAGGGGAAATCATCGCTTTCAAAGCGCGAAGAGATAGGGAGGAAAGGGCGGCTAGGCAGCAGCTGGTCGACTCCATACTGGAGGTAGGCCGTAAATACTCTGAGGCCCCGAACGTAGAGCTCCTTGGCGGAGAGGAAAGAGCGACAAAGAAACTTTGATCTGCTCTCCACCAGGAAAGCAGTGCACCAACTCCTCCAGGCACATGGGACCCTATACGAATACGGAGACAAAACCAGCTGCCTGTTGGTACACCAGCTGAGAAAGCAGGCAGCCACCAGAGAAATTGCACAAATCAGGGATACCAGAGGCACATTAGAAACAGAACCAGAAAACATCAACAAAACCTTCAAGGCCTTCTACCAAAGGCTGTACACCTCAGAGCCACCAATGGGGGAGTCCGAGATGAAACGGTTCCTTGATGGACTGGACATACCAGTCGTGGGGGAGGGTAGAAAACGGGGCCTGGAAGCACCACTAGCACTGGGAGAGATCATGGACAGCATTAGCTCCATGCAGGTGGGGAAGGCGCCGGGACCAGACAGTTTCCCGGCAGACTTCTTCAAACAATTTGTGACAGCACTGGCCCCGCACCTGCGGGAGATGTTCACAGACTCGTTAGCGAGGAGCACACTGCCGCCCACGCTAGCACAGGCCTCAATCTCGCTGACCTAAGAAAGACAAAGTCCCAACGGAATGTGGGTCATACAGACCCATCTCACTGCTGAATGCAGATGTCAAAATATTGGCCAAGATCCAGCCAAAAGGCTAGAAGACTGCGTACGATAGGTGGTCGCAGAGGACCAGACGGGCTTTGTCAAAGGTAGACAGCTTACCTCAAACATCAGGCACCTGCTGAATGTGATAATGACCACCTCTGGGGAGAGAGTACCAGAGGTGATCATTTCCCTAGACGCAAAAAGGCCTTCGACAGAGTCGAATGGAAATACCTCAGAGGTACTGGAGTGGTTCGGGCTTGGAACAGGGTTCACCTCCTGGGTAAAACTCCTATACAATGCTCCCATGGCGAGTGTATGGACCAACAACACGAACGCCCGATACCTCCAGCTGCACAGGAGCACCAGACAAGGATGCCCACTGTCCCCGCTGCTGTTCGCTCTAGCGATCGAGCCACTAGCAATCACGTTCAGAGCAGCAAAAAGCTGGAGGGGGATCCGAAGGGGAGGCAGAGAGCACAGAGTCTCACTCTATGCAGATGACCTGTTCCTCTACATTTCGGACCCAGAAAGCAGCATGGATAGAATCATCGCGCTCCTGAAAGAGTTTGGTACCTTCTAGGGCTACAAACTCAACATGAGCAAAAGCGAGATCTTCCCGGTACACCCACAAGTAGGTGGGGCAGCACTAACGGGACTGCCGTTTAAACAAGCCTGACACAAATTCTGCTACCTGGGGATCCAAATAGCCCATGACTGGAAAGAGGTCCACAAATGGAACCTCACCAGTCTGATGGAGGAAGTAAAAAAGGACCTGCAAAGATGGAACACATTCCCACCCTCCCTCACGGGGAGAGTCCAGACGATCAAAATGAACGTACTGCCCAGGTACCTCTTCCTACTTAGATCCATTCCAATCTACATCCCCAAGGCCTTTTTCAAAGCAGTAGACAAACTAATCATGGCGTTCGTATGGGCGGGGGGAAGAATGCTAGGATCCCAAAGAAGGTCCTACAAAAAACAAAATACAGGGAGGTGGGCTAGCCCTCCAAAACCTACAATTCGACCACTGGGCGGCGATGGCCGAGCAAATAAGGGGATGGATCAAGGAGCCAGAAGCCGAGTGGGTGCGCGCGGAAGAGGCCTCCTGCATGGGGACCTCTCTCCGGGCCCTCACGGTGGCGCTCCCATCCCCGACCAACTCTCTGTCCGTGAACCGGTGAAACCTCACCACCATCGCCCTTGGTGGCTCATTTGCCTGGGGCTTCCTCGCCAGCACCCGGTGTGCCCCGTCCAGCTCCAGCGACCTCGAAGGGGCCTCCGCGCCCATCATCGCCCCAAGCATCGTGCTCGCGTATGCCCCGGCATCAGCCCCCTCCACTCCTTCAGGGAGACCCAGGATCCGCAGATTCTTTCTCCTTGACCTGTTCTCCATGTCTTCCCGCCCACCTGTGTAGCGCCTCGTGCTGCTCCACTCTCACCGCCAGGCCCAAGAGCTCGTCCTCGTTCTGGCTGGCTCTTTTCTCTACCTCCTGGATCTTAACCTCGTGGGCCTTCTGGGTGATCCCGAGTCCTTCAATTGTCGAAAGCGCTTGATGAACTCCTGCAGCTCCCCTTTGTCCCTGGCCGCCGCCCACAGGCATTGAGTCCCATTTGCTGTGGTGAAAACAGAGCTCTTCAATAGGGTTGTCAACCCTCCAAGATTGGCCTGGAGTCTCCAAGAATTGAAGATCAATCGCCATGACTGTGTGCAACCCTGGAGAAAAATCATCAGGACGTTAAAAAATAATGATTTTGGTTTTCTTTTAAAAAAAAACCATTTCTGTTTATGGGCAGCACAAGTGGCTAGCACTGTGGCTTCACAGCACCAGGGTCCCAGGTTCGATTCCTCGCTGGGTCACTATCTGTGCGGAGGCTGCACGTTCGCCCCATGTCTGCGTGGGTTTCCTCCGGGTGCTCAGGTTTCATCCCAGACCAAAGACGTGCAGGTTAGGTGGATTGGCTAAGCTAAATTACCCTTAGTGTCCAAAAATGTTAGGAGGTGTTATTGGATTACGGGGATAGTGTGGAAGCGAGGGCTTCTGTGGTTCGGTGCAGACTCGATGGGCCAAATGGCCTCCTTCTGCATTGTATGTTCTATGTTGACCAGACAAAAACATATTTGAAAATGGGAAAAATAGGCAGTTTGGCTGATGGTCAAGCATCATCCAGTTGGCTAACGAGTCGTTTTGCTTTCCAATTGGCAACGGAAACATAGAAAATAGGATCAGGAGCAGGCCATTCGGCCCTTCGATCCTGCCCTGCTATTCAACATGATCATGGCTGATCCTTTATCTCACCACACTCTTACTCTCCATACCTATAGGCAGTTGAGTGGTTAGAAATCTATTTGCTTCTTAAATATATTCACTGACTTGTCCTCCACAGCCTAATATGGTAGTGAATACCACAGGTTTACCACCCTCTTGAGTGACGAAACTTCTCATCTCAATCCTAAGTATCCTGAGACTGTGACCTCTTAATCTAGACGCCCCCAGCCAGCGGTTCCTGAATTGAGAGCTCTGAAACAACATCCCTGCATCCAGTCTGTCCAGCTCGGTCAGAATTTTATACGGTTTAATGAGATCCCCTCTCATTCTTCCAAATTCCAGTGAATACGGAACCACTCTCCCCTCATACGACAATCCTGCCATCCCAGGAATCAGTCTGGTGAACCTTTGCTGCACTCCTTCCATGGCAAGTAGATCCTTTCTTAGATCAGGAGGCTACCTGGAAGGTCGTGCAAGGGTGGACGCCGATTAATGGCTGGAGCAGGGAGGCTGGTCATGAGACCTCCAGGAATACATTTAGTCACAGTTGGCAGCCCTGCTCTTCGAAGGGGTGATTCTCAGCATCTCCAGCTCCCCCCCCCCCCCCCCCCCCCCGGCGTCGAGCCGAGAGTAACAGAGCTGCCAAACTGCCATTCCCGCGACATGGGGCCTGGTCAGCTCACCACCACCATTTTGCTTGGCATCGCAACCCTGCGGTCATGCCCTGTCCACCCCAACCCCCTGGGGAAAGCTAGTCTAGTTAAAACATTAACTCTGACTCTCCCTCCACACAACTTGTCTGATCTGCTGAGCATTTCCACTAATCTCTGTTTCAAATTCAGATTTTCAGACACTGCAATATCCCGCTTCTTCTGATTTGTCCACCACCAGCCAATCACGTGCGGAGTTTCTATTTGCCAATCAAACACGCAGAGATATTCATCTAAGCCAATCAGCCATCGGGACGATTCCGCCAATCGGATGTGTGAATCTATCCAGTCAGCTAATTGCATCTGCTGCTGGGGTCAGCAAATCCTGAGCGCCTCTGGATTGCACAGACGGCCAATCAGCTGACAGCCTCCGCGTTTGAACTGAGCGCGCGAGCGGCAGCCGTTAACCAGACAAAGGTCCTTCAGCCGCTTAGACACACAACACCCCCCCTCCCCGCCCCCGCCCGCTCTTTCAGGAGAGAGTGAACACTCCCCAAGCGGGATCTGGGAGTTTGATCCGGAATGACCACGAAGGAAAACTGGGACCCACAGCGGCTGGGGAGTAGTAAGAAGGTGAGAGAGGATTCACCCCGGGGGGGTCGTCGGAAATCCGAGCGGGCGGCGGTTGGGAGGGGGATGGTGTCTGGGAGGTGCAGGTGTCTGGGATGGGGGGGGGACAAAGAACAACGAAAAATTGCAGCACAGGAACGGGCCCTTCGGCCCTCCAAGCCTTTGCCGATCCAGATCCTCTATCTAAAACTGTTGCCTATTTTCTCATGATCTGTATCCCTCTGCTCCCTGCCCATTCATGTATCTGTCTAGATACATCTTAAATGACGCTATCGTGCCCGCCTCTACCACCTCTGCCGGCAATGCGTTCCAGGCACCCACCACCCTCTGCGTAAAGAACTTTCCACTTATATCTCCCTGAAACATTTCCCCTCTCACCTTGAACTCTAGTAATTGAGTCCCCCACTCTGGGGGAAAAAAGCTTCTTGCTATCCACCCTGTCTATACCCCTCATGATTTTGTAGACCTCAATGAGGACCCCCCTTAACCTCCGTCTTTCTAATGAAAATAATCCAAATCTACTCAACCTCTCTTCATAGCTAGCGCCCTCCATACCAGATAGCATCCTGGTGAACCTCCTCCGCGCCTTCTCCAAAGCATCCACATCCTTTTGGTAATGTGGCGACCAGAACTGTACGCAGTATTCCAAATGTGGCCGAACCAAAGTCTTATACAACTGTAACATGACCTGCCAATCTTGTACTCAATGCCCCTTCCGATGAAGGAAAGCATGCCGTATGCCTTCTTGACCACTATCGACCTGCGCAGCCACCTTCAGGGTACAATGGACCTGAACACCCAGATCTCTCTGTACATCGATTTTCCCCAGGGCTTTTTCATTTACCGTTTAGTTCGCTCTTGAATTGAATTTTCCAAAATGCATCACCTTGCATTTGCCTGGATTGAACTCCATCTGCCATTTCTCCGCCCAACTCTCCAATCTGCTGTATTCTCTGACAGTCCCCTTCACTATCTGCTACTCCACCAATCTTAGTGTCATCTGCAATCTTGCTAATCAGACCACCTATACCTTCCTCCAGATCATTTATGTATATCACAAACAACAGTGGTCCCAGCACGGATCCCTGTGGAACACCACTGGTCACAGTTCTCCAATTTGAGAAACTCCCTTCCACTACTACTCTCTGTCCCCTGCTGCCCAGCCAGTTCTTTATCCATCTAGCTAATACACCCTGGACCCCATGAGACTTCACTATCTCCATCAGACTACCATGGGGAACCTTATCAAATGCCTTACTGAAGTCCATGTATATGACATATACAGCCCTTCCCTCATCAATCAACTTAAGTCACTTCCTCAAAAGAATTCTATTAAGTTGGTAAGACATAACCTTCCCTGCACAAAACCATGTTACCTATCACTGATAAGCCCATTTTCTTCCAAATGGGAATAGATCCCATCCCTCAGTTTCTTCTCCAGCAGCTTCCCAACCACTGTCGTCAGGCTCACCGGTCTATAATTACCTGGATCATCCCTGCTACCCTTCTTAAACAAGGGGACAACATTAGCAATTCTCCACTCCTCCGGTACCTCACCCGTGTTCAAGGATGCTGCAAAGATATCTGTTAAGGCCCCAACTATTTCCTCTCTCACTTCCCTCAGTAACATGGGATGGATCCCATCCGGACCTGGGGACTTGTCCACCTTAATGCCTTTTAGAATACCCAACACATCCTCCCTCCTTATGCCGACTTGACCTAGAGTAATCAAACATCTATCCTTAACCTCAACATCCGTCATGTCTCTCTCCTTGGTGAATACCGATGCAAAGTACTCGTTAAGAATCTCACCCATTTTCTCTGACTCCTCGCATAACTTTCCTCCTTTGTCCTTGAGTGAGCCAACACTTTCTCTAGTTACCCTCTTGCTCCTTGTATGTGAATAAAAGGCTTTGGGATTTTCCTTAACCCTGTTTGCTAAAGATATTTCATGACCCCTTTTAACCCTCCTGATTCCTCATTACAGATTGGTCCTACATTCCCGATATTCTTCCTAAGCTTCGTCTGTCTTCAGTCGCATAGACCTTATGTATGCTTCCTTTTTCCTCTTAGCTAGTCTCACAATTTCACCTGTCATCCATGGTTCCCTAATCTTGCCATTTCTATCCCTCATTTTCACAGGGACATGTCTGTCCTGCACTCTAATCAACCTCTCTTTAAAAGCCTCCCACATATCAAATGTGGATTTACCTTCAGACAGCTGCTCCCAATCCACATTCCCCAGCTCCTGCCGAATTTTGGTATAGTTGGCCGTCTCCCAATTTAGCGCACTTCCTTTAGGACCACTCTCGTCTTTGTCCATGAGTATTCTAAAACTTACGGAATTGTGATCACTATTCCCTAAGTAATCCCCGACTGAAACTTCAACCACCTGGCCGGGCTCATTCCCCAACACCAGGTACAGTATGGCCCCTTCCCGAGTTGGACTATTTACATACTGCTCTAGAAAACCCTCCTGGATGCTCCTTACAAATTCTGCTCCATCTAGACCTCTGACACTAAGTGTATCCCAGTCAATGTTGGGAAAATTAATATCTCCCATCACCACCACCCTGTTGCTCCTACATCTTTCCATAATTTGTTTACATGTTTGTACCTCTATCTCACGCTCGCTGTTGGGAGGTCTGTAGTACAGCCCCAACATTGTTACCGCACCCTCCTATTTTTGAGCTCTGCCCATATCGCCTCACTGCCCGAGTCCTCCATAGTGCCCTCCTTCAGCACAGCTGTGATATCCTCTCTGACTAGTAATGCAACTCCTCCACCCCTTTTACCCCCCTCTCTATCCCGCCTGAAGCATCGATATCCTGGGATATTTAGTTGCCAATCATGCCCTTCCCTCAACCAAGTCTCAGTAATAGCAATAACATCATACTCCCAGGTACTAATCCAAGCCCTAAGTTCATCAGCCTTACCTACTACACTTCTTGCATTAAAACAAATGCACCTCAGCCCACCAGTCCCTTTGCTTTCATCATCTGCTCCCTGCCTACTCTTTCGCCTTAGTTACGCTGACTTCATGATCTAATTCCTTACAGAATTTAGTTACTACCTCCTTACTGTCCACTAACCCCTTCATTTGGTTCCCACCCCCCTGCCACATTAGTTTAAACCCTCCCCAACAGCGTTAGCAAAAGCACCCCCAAGGACACTGGTTCCAGTCCGTCCCAGGTGTAGACTGTCCAATTTGTAGCAGTCCCACCTCCCCCAGAACCGGTCCTAATGTCCCAAAAATCTGAACCCCTCCCTCCTGCACCATCTCTCAAGCCACGCATTCATCCTGCCTATTCTTTCATTTCTACTCTGACTACTGCGTGGCACTGGTAGCAATCCTGAGATGACTACCTCTGAGGTCCGACTTTTTAACTTGGCTCCTAACTCCCTAAATTCTGCTTGTAGGACCTCATCCCGTTTTTTACCTATATCATTGGTGCCTATATGCACCATGACAACTGGCTGTTCACCCGCCCCTTTCAGAATGTTCTGCAGCGGATCTGAGACATCCCTGACCTGTGCACCTGGGAGGCAACATACCATTCGAGAGTCTCGTTTTCGACCACAGAACTGCCTATCTACTCCCCTTACAATTGAATCCCCTATGACTATAGCCCTTCCACTCTTTTTCCCACCCTTCTGTACAGCAGAGCCAGCCACGGTGCCATGAACCTGGTACTGCTGCCTTCCCCTGGTGAGCCATCTCCCCCAACAGTATCCAAAACGGTATACCTGTTTTGGAGGAAGATGACTGCAGGGGACACCTACACTGCCTTCCTGTTTTTTCTCTGCCTTTTGGTCACCCATTCCCTTTCTCCCTCAGCAATCCTAATCTGTGGTGTGACCAATTCGCTAAACGTGCTATCCACGACCTCCTCAGCATCGCGGATGCTCCAAAGTGAGTCCATCCGCAGCTCCAGAGCCGTCATGCGGTCTAACAAAAGCTGCAGCTGGACACACTTCCCGCATATGAAGGAGCCAGGGACATCAGCCACGTCCCTGAGCTCCCACATTGAGCAAGAGGAGCATAACACGGTCTGAGATCTCCTGCCATCTTTAATCTTAAGCTTAACTTAGTCCAACTATAATGTCAAATAATAGATAAATGAAAAAGGAGAAGAAACAAAAATTGTTAGCAATCACACGATTTAAAAAAACAAAACAACTAGAAATAGAAAAACCGTACCTTATCAACACACCTCAGGGAAAAGAAAAACTACTTACCAGTCACCAGCCAATCACTTACCCGCTGGCTGTGATGTCACGGTTCAACTTCTTTCTACTTCTACCTGCCCTCGAGTCTCCCTCTTGATCTTTGCTCGGCTGGGATCCTTACAGTGATTGTTTTTTTTTGGTTAGAGGAGGAAGGAGGGAGGGAAAAACTGAAGGAGTGTTTGGGGTTTAACTCACTTGACAACAGCTCCTCCACAAACCACCTTCTGGATACAGTGACCGTAATGCATTGATGCACATTTTCCCTGCAACAGTCAATCAGCGGCCCCGCTCTGCTGCCCTCTGCTGGATGCTTGCCTTCACTTGAACACGGAGCAGGGTGGGATTGGGTGTCTGGGGGATGGGGTTCGGGAGTAGTGGAGGGTGTCTGGGAAACGGGGTTGGGGGGGGTGTCTGAGTAGCGAGGGTGGGGGCGTTGTCTGGGAGGTGAGGATGTGGGTAGGTCTGGTGTCGGGGAGATGAGGGAGGTTGGGGGGGGTCTGGCATCTGGGAGGTGGGGTCTGGGATGGGGGGTGGTGTCTGGGGTGGGGGGGGGCTGGTGTCTGGGGAGCGGGGGTTGGTGTCTGGGAAGCGGGGGGTGGGGGGGTTGGTGTCTGGGGAGCGGGGATGGGGGAGGTTGGTGTCTGGGGAGCGGGGATGGGGGAGGTTGGTGTCTGGGGAGCGGGGGTGAGTGGAATGGTGTCTGGGGAGCGAGGGTGGGGGGATGGTGTCTGGGGAGCGGAGGTGGGGGTTTGGTGGTGTCTGGGGAGCGTGGGTGGAGGGTTGGTGTCTGGGGAGCGGGGCTGGGGGGAATGGTGTCTGGGGAGCGGGGGTAGGGGGGATGGTGTCGGGGGTGGGGGGAATGGTGTCTGGGGAGCGGGGGTGGGGGGAATGGTGTCTGGGGAGCGGGGGTGGGGGGAATGGTGTCTGGGCAGCGGGGGTGGGGGGAATGGTGTCTGGGGAGCGGGGGTGGGGGGAATGGTGTCTGGGGAGCGGGGGTGGGGGGAATGGTGTCTGGGGAGCGGGGGTGGGGGGAATGGTGTCTGGGGAGTGGGGGGGGGAATGGTGTCTGGGGAGCGGGGGTGGGGGGGGAATGGTGTCTGGGGAGCGGGGGTGGTGGGGGAATGGTGTCGGGAGCGGGGGTGGGGGGGAATGGTGTCTGGCGAGTGGGGGTGGGGGGAATGGTGTGTGGCGAGCGGGGGTGGAGGGTTGGTGTCTGGCGAGTGGGGGTGGGGGGTTGGTGTCTGGGAGCAGGGGTGGGGAGGTTTGTGTCTGGGGGAGGGGGGGCGGGGTTGAGGGGAGGGCACCTGGGGGGGGTGGGGGACGGCGTCCAGGGGGCGGGGGTGGGGGAGGGCATCTGGGGGTGGGGGAGGGCGCCTGGAGGGTGGTGGTGGGCTTCTGGGGGGTGGGGGGAGGGCGTCTGGGGGCGGGGGTGGGGGGAGGGCGTCTGGGGGGTGGGGGACGGCGTCGAGGGGGCGGGGGTGGGGGGAGGGCATCTGGGGAGCGGGGGTGGGGGAGAGGGCGTCTGGAAGGTGGGGGTAGGCCGTCTGGGGGCGGGGGGGGAGGTGGTGGGGGGGCGTCTGGGGAGCGGGGGTGGGTGGAGGGCGTCTGGGGACCGTGAGGGGTGTGTTGTCTGGGGGACAGGGGTGGGGGGAGAGTGTCTGGGGAAGGGGCGTGGTGCCTGGGGGGTTGGGGGCTGTCTCGGGAGCGAGGGTGGTGGGACGTTATGTGGGAGCTGAGGGCTGGTGGAGGTCTGGCGTCGGGAAGGTGAGGGTGTGGGGAGGTCGGAGGGCGGTTCTCGTGTTGGGGTGGTGTGAGAGGGTCTGGGGTGAATGGGGTGTGTGTTCTGGCATCTGGGAGGGTTGGGGGCTGGGGGGTGATCATCTGGCGTTGTCGGGGGGTGGGGGGGGTGGTGGGTTTGTGTGTGTGGCAGAGGGTTTAGGTGGGGCCAGGGCTGTGAAGATCTGTCGTATCTGTGAGGTAGATTATCAGAAGCGTTCCTGACTCTTTTCCATATCTTCCACAGCCATTAACGCCGAAAAGGTTGGGCAGTCCAAAGCCTTGTCTGAAGAAACAGTTGAGTGGATCCTCCATTCCAGTGCCACCAATTGCCCTTTTTTCAAAAAACATGTCTAAAGTTGCCACTGTAGCACCACATACAACAGGTATGGTAACAGTTCTCCCAGCGTTCACCTAATCTATGGATTACTCGGATCAATAATTATTGATATTCAAATACTTTTACACAGGACATGAAAACCTTTTTTTTCTTCACATGGTTGACCAGGAATATAAATTCTGTGCCAAAATGGAGATCTGTGCCTGGAGGCTGCCGTACTACTGTTTTGCATCTGTGTTACGAAGGGAAAAAATGCTGTCTTAAGTTATAGTGAAAGAGGAGGAGAAAGAGGTTTAGATACAGACCAGTCAGTGCAATAGTGGGAGAGCTTCTGAAATTATAGAATGGTTATAGCAGGGAAGGAGGCATTTTAGTCCTCTTGTGCTTCTTCGCGTAAACCAAACAAACTAAATCTCCAAATTGGGGTAAATTAAAAATGCAGTTCCCTAAAGGGGTACAGCATCAAAGTAAACAGAATTTCAAAGGAAACTTGAAAAATCAAAACAGAATATGATTATAGGTGTAGATAACACACCCCAGTCCTTGCAGTATCCACCGGGCATGGAAGGTCTCTAAGGTACAGGCAGGCACCACGTGCTTCATTTCCAGGGACACCCGGCAACAAGCATAGCCATGGAAGAGGGACAGACCATGCAAAGAACGACCCTCTCGACTACTGCCTCAGCAGTGGATGTTCTGGCCTTCTGAAGGAGCAAATAGCCTGTGTTGTTCCCCTGGTTTTTCTTGTAACCCTGCACATTTTTTCCCTTTGGGATAATTATCAAATTCTCTTCTGAAAGCCACAATTAAATCTGCCTCCACCATACTCAGTACATTGCAGATCCTTGAGTGTTGTTGGAGCAGAACTCATCCAGGCAAGCGGAGAGTGTTCCATTACACTCCTGACTTGTTTATTTTTCAATTAAGGGGCAATTTAGAGTTGCCGATTCACCTACCCTGAACATCTTTGGGTCGTGGGAGTGAGACGCACGCAGACACGGGGAGAATGTGCAAACTCCACATGGACAGTGACCCGGGGCAGGAATCGAACTTAGGTCCTCAACTGTGCCGCCCTGCACTCCTGACTTGTAACCTGTAGATGGTAGATGTAGCTTTGGGGAGTCAGGAGATGAGTTACTCGCACAGGATTTCTAGCCACTGACCTGTTGTAGCCACAGTATTTATGTGGCTAGTTCAGTTTCTGGTCATTGGTAACCCCCAGGATGTTGATTGTGGGGGATTCAGCGATGATAATGCCAGTGAATGTCATGGGCTGTTAGTGGGAGAGAATCTAGAAGAATGGTCCTCGCATCAAGCGGTTTATTTCGCTGGCGGGGGATGGCATCTGCTAAAGACCCAGACCGTCTCTCTGCCGAACAAAGGAAAACGTCCATTCTTATACATTTTTCTAAACGGCTACACAGCCCATTTCAGCTGTACTTTGTCCAATAATATTGATTATAGATTTCATACATTAGTTATATATCCAATTAAATTTGACATTACGTAAAGTGGGTTGGTACCTTACAAGCCCCTGACTTCATGAAGAAGTCACTCATGCTAACTGTTAAAGTTATCTTCCCTGTCTGCATCTGGAGACCTTGGGCTGGCGATGATTCATAATGCTCCTTGTTCTGTGGAACTGTTATCACTTGAGGTGAAATACTCCCGAGATTCCTCCATGCCTGTTTCCCATTCAATGCCTTAATATCAATCATAATTGTCTCCCTGACTAACTCTGCTGTTTGTAATTAAATGATGTTCATACCAGTTTGCAACTTACCCAGCTAATGGTTGTTCAGGAATGTGGCTAGTTCAGCTAAAAGTCATTTTGTCTTTAGTATTGTCAACTCGGCTAACAAGCCATTTTATGTAACTTCTTTTTAATTGTATGTCTGTCCTTTCTGATATTAGTAATTCTTAGGTTATAAAATTACACGCATTGTTTATACACTATCTATTCCTACAAATTGCCTCTTATACAGGCATCTAAGCCAGGGTACCTTTATCTAAAATCTTCTTTGTAAATCTGCCTTAAACATGGGCGATGGCATGATTCTCTCTTGTAGAAGATGTTCATTGCCCAGCACTTGTGTGGCACGAATGTTACTTGCCACTTAGCCAAAACCTGGATATTGTCTAGGTCTTGCTGGATTTGGACATGGACTGCCTCATTATCTGAGGAATTGCGAATGGTGCTAAATATTGTGCAAACATCCCCACTTCTGACCTTATAATAATAATCTTTATTGTCACTAGTAAGCTTACATTAACACTGCAACGAAGGGTAGCATGGTGGCGCACTGCTGCCTCATGGCGCCGAGGTCCCAGGTTTGATACCGGCCCTAGGTCACTGTCCATGTGGCGTTTCTACATTCTCCCCGTGTTTGTGTGGGTTTCCCCCCCACAACATAAAAGATGTGCAGGGTAGGTGGGTTGGCCATGCTAAATTGTCCCTTAATTTAAAAAAAAAAACCCACTACAATGAAGTTACTGAAAAGCCGCTAGACACCACATTCCGGGGCCTGTTCGGGTACACAGGGAGAATTCAGAGAATGTCCAAATTACCTAACAGTACGTCTTTCGGGACTTGTGGGAGGAAACCGGAGCACCCGGAGGAAACCCACGCAGACACTGGGAGAACATGCAGATTCCGTACAGACAGTGACGCAAGCCAGGAATTGAACCTGGGACCCTGGCGCTGTGAAGCAACAGTGCTAACATGCCGCCCGTATGATGGAAGGAAAGTTCATTGATGAAGCAGCTGAAGATGGTTGGCCTAGGCTATGACCCTGAAGAACTCTTGCAATGTTATCCTTGAGCTGAGATGATTGACCTCCAATAACCACAACCATCTTCCTTTGTAACAGATATTTCTCCAACTTCCAGGGAGTTACCCCCTGGATTCCCATTGTTTCCTGTTTAGCTAGGGCTCCTGATGTCATACACATGCTGTCTTGATGTCAAGGGCAGTCACTCTCCCCTCACCTCAGGCATTCAGCTCTTTTGTTCATGTTTGAACTAATGTTGGAATGAGGTTAGGAGCTGAGTGATCCTGGTGAACCCCAAACTGAGTGTCAGTGACCAGGTTATTGCCACTTATTAGCACTGTTGATGACTCCTTCCATCACTTTGCTGATGATCAAGTAGGCTGATGGGGTGATAATTGACCATGTTGGATTTGTTCTGTACACTAGAAACAAGACATACCTGATAATTTTCCATATTGTCGGGTAGATGCCAGTGTTTGTAGCTGTACTGGATCTATTGCCAGTGTCCCATGAAATGGAATCCCTCTTTCCTGCACCACTCCTTTAGCTACCTGTTACTTCCCTAATTTTCTCATCCCTATGCCAATTTCACATGGCTTGGGTAGTATTCCGAGGTAATAACCTTGAGGATCTGTTCTTTAATTTTGTTCCTAGTTTCTGATAATCTCCAAACTGGTCCTCTTTCCTAGTGTTGCCTATATTGTTTGTCCCAACGTGGACCACAACAACTGATTGGCTGGTAGGAAATCTGCTAAATTTGAAAAAAAAGATGGCAAACTCATTAATAAATTAATTAACTAACGAGAGATGCTGGGCAGGCGATATGCGATAGTTGCATGATGTGGGAGATGGCAGATCCCATTACGAGCTGCAGAGACCACATCTGCATCAGGTGCTGCTTGAGTTGACGAGCTGGAGTCTGAGCTGTGGATACTGTGGCACATCCGAGAGTGGGAAGAGTTACCTGGGTGCTGTTTTTCAGGAGGCGGTCACGCCCAGTAGATTAAGTACCTCATTCGGCAAGTGGTCAGGGACAACAGGTTGTGACTGCGAGTGAGGCAGGTAGATGGATCCTGAATTCAGAAATGGAGGAGCCTCAACTCTTGACCTTGTCCAGCAGATATGAGGTACTTCCTGTGTGGATGAGGAAAAGAGCTGTAGGGAGGATGAGCTAGCTGACCACTGCACCATGGTACAGGAGGCCATTCAAGGGGGGTTGTGGTGGAGAAGCAAAAAGACAAGTGGTAGTTGTAGGGGATTTTTAATTAGGGGAACTGATAGCATCCATTGTAAGTCGGACAGAGAGTCCCGCATGGTATGTTGCCTGCCCGGTGCCAGCGTGAGGGACTAACTGGCTTGAAAGGATATGTGAGGGAGAGGATCCAGTTGTTGTAGTCCACGTTGGGACAAACAATATAGGCAACACTAGGATAGGAAAGAGGACCAGTTTGGGGATTATCGGAAACTAGTAACAAAATTAAAGAACAGATCCTCAAGGGTTATTACCTCAGATTACTACACCCATTGGCATAGGGATGAGAAAATTAGGGAAGTAAACAGGTGGCTGAAGGAGTGGTGCAGGAAAGAGGGATTCCATTTCATGGGACACTGGCAATAGTATTGGGACAGGAGATCTGCACATTGGGATGGTCTCCACCTGAATCAATCTGGGACCAGTGTTCTAGTGGGAATGATAAATAAGGTGGTCACAACGACTTTAAACTAGCAAACGGTGGGGGCGGGGTGGGGCGGGTGGGGTGGAGAGAGGTTAAAACTACAGGAAGGTTAATGGGGATCAAAGCAGCAGGTCAGCATGTGAGGAGAAGATATAGGTTAATAGGATGAACAGGCAGGGCCAATCTAACGTCCAAGAAGGGGAAAGGAAATGTAAAAAAATCAAAATGTAAGGTCACTGTTGGAGTAAAAGTTGGGGATGAGACTGAGCTATCAGAGATTAATAAAGGAGGCCAGAATGTGTGAAAAGTGTAGTGCACAAGAAAATCCTGCAAGGGAAAGACAAATCAGTAGGAAATATTTAAAACCTTGTACCTAAATGCATGTAGTATTCGGAATAAGGTCAATGAGCCGACAGCAGAAATAGAGACAAATGGGTATGATTTGGTGGGGATCACTGAAACATGGTTGCAGTCAGACCAGGACTGGAAGTTAAATATCCAAGGGAACTCCGTATTTTGAAAGGATAGACAGGATTGAACAGGAGTTAGAGTTGCTTTATTGGTTAAAGCAATGGGGCTGGTTTAGCACAGTGGGCTAAACAGCTGGCTTGTAATGCAAAAGAAGGCCAGCAGCGCGGATTCAATTCCTGTACCAGCCTCCCCGAACAGGCACTGAAATGTGATGACTAGGGGCTTTTCACTAACTTCATTGAAGCCTACTTGTGATAATAAGTGATTATTATTATTGAAGATGACATCAAGGTGTGTTAAGAAATTATATTGGCACTAAGGGCCAAAATGTTGACTCAATCTGGGTAGCCCCAAGTATCTGAAGCTTTCTCCTACCAGCCTGAACGGCATCCCCTTCAGCCTACTCTCCTGCCCCCTCGCCTGAATCACGAACAACTCGCTCTTAGCTATGTTCAATTTGTATCCTGAAAACCGGCCAAATTTCCTCGGGGTTTCCATGATACCATCCACCCCCGCCATTGGGTCTGATACGTATAATAGCAGGTCATCCGCGTATAACGAGACTTCATGCCCCCCCACCCCCGACCAGTCCTTTCGAATCCCTTGAAGCTCTCCGAGCAATTGCTAGGGGCTCTATGGCCAGCGCGAACAGCAGTGGGGGGAGAGGGCAACCCTGCCTTGTCCCGCGTTGCAGTCTGAAGTAATCTGATGTCGTCCTATTCGTCCCTACACTAACCTCTGGGGCCCGATATAGCAGCCTAACCCAGTCAATGAACCCCTCCCCAAACCCAAACCGTCCCAGCATCTCCCACAGATAGTCCCACTCGACCCGGTCAAAAGCCTTTTCCGCATCCATAGCTACCACTATCTCTGCCTCCCTGCTCTCAGGGGGCATCATAATCACATTAAGCAGCCTTCTTAGATTGCCCACCAGTTGCCTACCCTTAATGAACCCGGTTTGGTCCTCCGCAATTATGTCCGGTACACAGTCCTCAATTCTAGTCGCCAAGATCTTGGCCAGTAACTTCGCGTCTACGTTGATCAAAGATATCGGCCTGTAAGATCCACAAGCCTCCGGGTCTTTACCCCGTTTCAGAATAAGCAGAATCGTGGCCTACGACATCGTCGGGGGTAGAACCCCTCTGTCTCTTGCCTCGTTAAAAACCCTGACCAGCACCGGCCCCACTATCTCGGCAAACTTTTTATAAAACCTCACCGGATACCCATCCGGCCCTGGGGCTTTACCCAACTGCATGACCTTCAGGCCCCCAATACCTCTTCTATCCTGACCAGCGCACCCAGTCCATCTACCAACCCCCTACCCACTCTTGGGAAGGTCAGTCTGTCCAGGAATCGCCTCGTCCCCTGGGGGTTCCGAAGTGTACAGCTTACTATAAAAGTCCTTAAAGACCTTGTTCAGCCCTGCCAGGTCCCCCACCAGATTTCCCTCCCCACCCGCTATCCTGCCTATCTCCCTAGCCGCTTCTCTCTTCCTTAATTGTTGCGCGAGCATTCTGCTGGCCTTCTCTCCATGCTCATAGACATCATGCCTTTTGCCTTTCTAAGTTGCTCTACGGCCTTGCCTGTAGTCAGTACCCTGAACTCGGCCTGCAGCCTCTGTCGTTTCCTGAGTAACTCTGGCCTTGGGGACCCCGCATAGCTCCTGTCTGTCCGTAAAATTTCCTTAACCAGTCGGTCAGTTTCTGCCCTATCTGTCCTGTCCCTATGAGCCCGGATTGAGATCAGCTCCCCTCTCACCACTGCCTTCAACGCTTTCCAGAGCACCGCTGCTGAGACTTCTCCGGTATCATTTACCTGCAGGTAATTCTGCATGCATAAAACGGCCAGCTAAATCTCCACGGATCAGCTCCCCCCATTTGCTCCATGAACCCTCTCAGTTCCTTTGCCATCGCTGGCAACCTGCCCGTTTTTGAACATTACCGACCCAGGCTCGGGTCCAGGACTGTGTTAAAGTCCCCACCCATGATCAGTTTGCGCGAGTCCAAAGTCGGGGATCTTCCCTAGCAAACCTCCTGATAAAACCCACATCGTCTCAATTAGGGGCATACACACTAACCAAGACTACTCTCACTCCCTCGAGCTTACCCCTAACCATAACAAATCTGCTGCCCCCATCCGCAACTGTACCCTCCGCCTCAAATTGAACCCTTTTATTAATCAGGATCGCAACCCCCCTAGTCTTCGTGTCGAGCTCCGAATGAAAGACCAGACTAACCAAGCCCTTCCTTGGCCTAACCTGGCCTGCCACTTTCAGGTGCGTCTCCTGCAGCATGACTACGTCCGCCTTCAGAACCCTCAAATGCGCGAACACACGCCCCCCCCCCCCCCCCCGTTTCATTCCAGGTGATCAACCTGGTTGGTGGGCACTTCGCTGCCCCCCCCCCCCCCTTTGCCGATCAGCCATCCCCTTTCCTTGGCCAACCCCCCAGCCATGTGTCGCGCATCCTCTGGCCCGCCTCCTGGCTGGCTCCACCACGACCTCCTCACTGTTGCCATGTCCAATTTCCATCCTCGTCAGCAGATCAACTCTTTCCCCCCCCCCCCCCCCCCACAACACCATCCTATCACCTAACCTCTGCTCTAATCTAACTATATGAACACTCCCCACCTGGCTTCCATTGACTAGCCCACCCAGCTAGGCTGGTGGCTCCCAGCTTCGGCGCCAGTACGTCTCTCACCCATTGTTCCTTGGCTCCCCCCGGTCCATCCATACCACTTCCCCAAACCAGCCCTGCTTAAAGAAAAACTCTATACAAGTCAGAAACATCCCCAACAATAGTGCAATTTAAATAAACAATTGGAGATCAGAAGTACCAGGCACTCTCAGCCCCTCCCCTCCAAACACAGAAAAAGATTGGAAAAAAAAAATCCCGCGAAACCCCCATCATAACCGCACCTTTTTACCTATTTTCTTTTTTATATTTTCCTCCAACCAAACAAGAAATCCAAAAAGGAAACCCCGAAAAAGAACAAGAAAAAACACATCGCAACCAAAATACATCAACCTAAAAAGGTCGAAAATAAAAACGAAAGGAACAGACCCAAGCATGCAGGCATCTCTCACAGTGAGAGAGAAACAAAATAGACGTAAAAGTTCTACCATGAGTCCAAGAGTCCTCAGCTCCGGGCCATCCCATGCTTCTTAACAAAGTCCATCGCGTCCTCAAAATAGTGGTGCTGGCTCTCCTACGTAATCCACAGTCGTGCTGGAAAAAGCAGCCCGAACTTCACCTTGTTCTTATACAAAATCTCCTTCACCTGCCTGTAGCCTCCCCTCCTGGCCACCTCAGTACTCCGGCCTTGGTAAACATGCAGGTGCTATTGTCCCAAGTACAGCTTTGTGTACTCTTGGCCCATTGCAGAACCCGTTCCTTGTCCAGGTACCTGTGGAACCGGACCACAATCGCTCGTGCGGGACCCCCTTGTCGCGCCTACCTCACCTGCACTCTTGTGCCCTGTCCACCACCGGCAAGCGAGGGAACACCTCGTTCCCAACAGCTTCTGAAACATCCTCCACATACGTGGCAGCATCCAGCCCCTGAGCCCCCATCGGGAGGCCAACGATTCTTACATTCTGCCGGTGGGATCTGTTGTCCAGGTCCTCCAGCCTTTCCAGGAGCATCTTTTGCTGATCCCTCAACCTCCGAATCTCCAAGTCCGCCACCGTTTGAAAGTCGGCCTGCTCCACCACCGTCTTCTCCAGCTTCTGGAGCTTCTCAGCCTGATCATCCAGCCTTTTTCCCAGTCGGTTAATCGACTTCTGGAGCGGCTCCAAATTACCGCCATTCAGAGCTAAAAAGCCCTCCTGTCTGGCCTGTAGCAGCTGTTCCATTGTAGGCTGGGCTGTCGGTGCCTTGCTCTGGACATCAGCCATATTGGTCTCTCTCACAGCCTCCACCGTGCCCTTGCTTGACCACTTCTTCTGCTGTTTTGGGATGTAAGGCAGGAATTCAGGGAGCTAGGGTGGAATCTTAGAGCTAGAACAAACCAAGTTATTATCTCTGGATTGTTACCGGTGCCACGTGCTAGCGAGACGAGGAATAGGGAGAGAGAGCAGTTGGACACATGGCTACAGTGATGGTGCAGGAGGGAGTGTTTCAGATACCTGGATAATTGGGGCTCATTCTGGGGGTAGGTGGGACCTCTACAAACGGGATGGTCTACACCTGGACCAGAGGGGTACCAATATCCTGGGGGTGAAATTTGCTAATGCTCTTCGGGAGGGTTTAAATTAATTCAGCAGGGGGTTGGGAACCTGAATTGTAGCTCCAGGGTACAGGAGGTTGAGAGTAGTGAGGTCATGAGTAAGGTTTCAAGGTCACAGGAGTGTATCGGCAGGCAGGAAGGTGGTTTGAAGTTTGTCTACTTCAACGCCAGGTGCATCCGGAATAAGGTGGGTGAACTTGCAGCATGGATTGGTACCTGGGACTTTGATGTTGTGGCCATTTCGGAGACCTGGATAGAGCAGGGACAGGAATGGTTGTTGCAGGTTCCAGGGTTTAGATGTTTCAGTTAAGCTCGGGAAGGTGGTAAGAGAGGGGGAGGGGTGACATTGTTAGTCAAGGACAGTATTACGATGGCAGAAAGGACGTTTGATGAGGACTCGTCTACTGAGGTAGTATGGGCTGAGGTTAGAAATAGGAAAGGAGAGGTCACCCTGTTGGGTGTTTTCTATAGGCCTCCGAAAAGTTCCAGAGATGTAGAGGAAAGGATTGCAAAGATGATTCTGGATAGGAGCAAAAGTAACAGGGTAGTTGTTATGGGGGACTTTAACTTTCCAAATATTGACTGGAAACACTGTAGTTCGAGTACTTTAGATGGGTCTGTTTTTGTCCAATGTGTGCAGGAGGGTTTCCTGACACAGTATGTAGATAGGCCAACGTGAGGCGAGGCCACATTGGATTTGGTACTCGGTAATGCACCAGGACAGGTGTTAGATTTGGAGATAGGTGAGCACTTTGATGATAGTGACCACAATTTGGTTACGTTTACTTTAGCGATGGAAAGGGATGGGTTTATACTGCAGGGCAAGAATTATAGCTGGGGGAAAGGCAATTATGATGCAATGAGGCAAGACTTGGGATGCATAGGATGGGGAAGGAAACTGCAGGGGATCGGCACAATTGAAATGTGGAGCTTGTTCAAGGAACAGCTACTGCGTGTTTTTGATAGGCATGTACCTGTCAGGCAGGGAGGAAGTGGTCAAGCGAGGGAACCGTGGTTTACTAAAGTAGTCAAGAGGAAGAAGGAGGCTTATGTAAAGATGAGACGTGAAGGTTCAGTGAGGGCGCTCGAGAGTTACAAGTTAGCTAGGAAAGACCTAAAGACAGAGCTAAGAAGAGCCAGGAGGGGACATGAGAAGTCTTTGGCAGGTAGGATCAAGAATAACCCTAAAGCTTTCTATAGATATGTCAGAAATAAAAGAATGACTAGGGTAAGAGTAGGGCCAGTCAAGGACAGTAGTGGGAAGTTGTGCGTGGAGTCCAAGGAGATAGGAGAGGTGCTAACTGAATATTTTTCGTCAATGTTCGCACAGGAAAAAGACAATGTTGTCGAAGAGAATACTGAGATACAGGCTACTAGACTTGAAGGGCTTGAGGTTCTTAAGGAGGAGGTGTTAGCAATTCTGGAAAGTGTGAATATAGGCAAGTCCCTTGGGCCGGATGGGATTTATCCTAGGATTCTCTGGGAAGCTGGGGAGGAGATTGCTGAGCTTTTGGCTTTGATCTTTATGTTGTCATTGTCTACAGGAATAGTGCCAGAAGACTGGAGGATAGCAAATGTTGTCCCTTGTTCAAGAAGGGGAGTAGAGACAACCCCGGTAACTATAGACCAGTGAGCCTTACTTCTGTTGTGGGCAAAGTCTTGGAAAGGATTATAAGAGATAGGATTTATAATCATCTAGAAAGGAATAATTTGATTAGAGATACACAACACAGTTTTGTGAAGGGTAGGTCGTGCCTCACAAACCTTATTGAGTTCTTTGAGAAGGTGACCAACAGGTGGACGAGGGTAAAGCAGTTGATGTGGTGTATATGGATTTCAGTAAAGCGTTTGATAAGGTTCCCCACGGTAGGCTATTGCAGAAAATACGGAGGCATGAGATTCAGTTTTGATCAGAAATTGGCTAGCTGGAAGAAGACAAAGGGTGGTGGTTGATGGGAAATGTTCAGACTGGAGTTCAGTTACTAGTGGTGTGCCACAAGGATCTGTTTTGAGGCCACTGCTATTTCTCATTTTTATGAATGACCTGGAGGATGGGTGAGTAAATTTGCAGATGATACGAAAGTCGGTGGAGTTGTGGACCGTGCGGAAGGGACATTGATAAGCTGCAGAGCTGGGCTGAGAAGTGGCTAATGGAGTTTAATGCAGAAAAGTGTGACGTGATTCATTTTGGAAGGAGGAACAGGAAGACAGAGTACTGGGCTAATGGTAAGATTTTTGGCAGTGTGGATGAGCAGAGAGATCTCGGTGTCCATGTACATAGATGCCTGAAAGTTGCCACCCAGGTTGATAGGGTTGATAAGAAGGTGTACGGTGTGTTAGCTTTTATTGATAGAGGGATTGAGTTTCGGAGTCGTGAGGTAATGTTGTAGCTGTACAAAACTCTGGTGCGGCCGCATTCCGAGCATTGTGTGCAGTTCTGGTCGCCTCATTATAGGAAGGATGTGGGAGCATTGGAAAGGGTGCAGAGGAGATTTACCAGAATGTTGCCTGGTATGGAGGGAAGATCTTATGAGGAAAGGCTGAGGGACTTGAGGTTGTTTTCGTTAGAGAGAAGAAGGTTAAGAGGTGACTTAATTGAGGCATACAAGATGATCAGAGGATTAGATGGGGTGGACAGTGAGAGCCTTTTTGCTCGGCTGGTGATGTCTAGCACGAGGGGACATAGCTTTAAATTGAGGGGAGATAGATATAGGACAGATGTCAGAGGTAGGTTCTTTACTCAGAAAGTAGTAAGGGCGTGGAATGCCCTGCCTGCAACAGTAGTGAACTCGCCAAAATTAAGGGCATTTAAATGGTCATTGGATAAACATATGGATGATAAGGGAATAGTGTAGATGGGCTTTAGATTGGTTTCACAGGTCGGCGCAACATCGAGGGCCGAAGGGCCTGTACTGCGCTGTAATGTTCTATGTTTACGGTCCCTCCTGGCTGCTTAAGTCCATACAACACTGTATGGGTTCAGCGCCCAAGTACTATTGCTTTCCAGTTCCGCGGTCAAAAGCGCAAAAAAATCGGGGGGAACGGTCCAAAAGTCCGACCGAAACGGGAGCCACCAAATGTGCGACCTACTCCCTCATGGCCGCCACCGGAAGTCCCGTTGTGCACCAATTCACCTGCTCTATTTAATCGTTCCCTAAAATTTGACAAATAATCTAATGTAAGTTCCGACTGCTCACTCACCAATTTTTGCCAATAATGGCACTTCACCTGTATCATCATTCTCTGATTTCTCCTCTTGTCTTAACCTGTGACTTTGCGACCTTGTTACTACGCAATCTGGAAAACTCCCAGGATATTCGTCCTTCAACACTTCAGTTGTCTGATTTTCCACTGGCTTATTAACCACAGTAGCCATCATTCCCACCTGCGATCCAGCTATATCATTACCCAAGATAAACTGTATTCCTGGACAAGATAGTTTCTCTATTACACCTACTACCACTTCACCACTCATCACTGGACTTTCCAACCTTACCTTATATAATGGAACACTACTCTTCTCACCCTGAATTCCACAAATTACCACTTTTTCTGGCAATATTCCTCCCAAACTACATAATTCCTCATCTCTTACCATCAAAGATTGACCAGAACAAAGAAAAGTACAGCACAGGAACAGGCCCTTCGGCCCTTCAAGCCTCCACCGACCATGTGCCCGTCTAAACTAAAATCTTCTATACTTCCGGGGTCTGTATCCCTCTATTCCCATCCTATTCATGTATTTGTCAAGATGCCCCTTAAACATCACTATCGTCCCTGCTTTCACCACCACCTCCGGCAACGGGTTCCAGGCACCCACTACCCTTTGTGTAAAAAAAAAAAAAACTTGCCTCATACATTTTCTCTAAACCTATGCCCCCTAGTAATTGACTCCTCTACCCTAGGAAAAAGTATCTTTGACGATCCACTCTGTCTATGCCCCTCATAATTTTGTAGACCTCTTATCAGGTCGCCCCTCAACCTCCTTCGTTCCAGTGAGAACAAACCAAGTTTATTCAACCTCTCCTCATAGCTAATGCCCTCCAGATGAGGTCAATCTCTTCTGCACCCTCTCTAAAGCCTCCACATCCTTCTGGTAGTGTGGCGACCAGAATTGAACACTATAACCCAAGTGTGGCCTAACTAAGGTTCTATACAGCTGCAACATGGACTTGCCAGTTTTTATACTCAATGCCCTGGCCAATGAAGGCAAGCATGCCGTATGCCTGCTTGACTACCTTCTCCACCTGTGTTGCCCCTTTCAGTGACCTGTGGACCTGTACACCAAGATCTCTCTGACTGTCCATACTCTTGAGGGTTCTACCATTCACTGTATATTCCCTACCTGTATTAGACCTTCCAAAATGTATTACCTCACATTTGTCCGGATTAAACTCCATCTGCCATCTCGCCGCCCAAGTCTCCAAACAATCTACATCCTGCTGTATCCTTTGACAGTCTTCATCGCTATCCGCAATTGCACCAACCTTTGTTTCGTCCACAAACTTACTAATCAGACTAGTTATATTTTCCTCCAAATAATTTTTTCCTCTCTATCTCTCTTTTTCTTATTCCTCTCTATCTCTTTCTCTCTATTTTTCTTTTTCCCTGATCTGTATCTCCCTTTCTCTCACTTTTTGTTCTGTTCGGGCTATTCTTTCTTTTTCTCTCATTTTGTATTCAAGCTGCTTTAATTCTTTTTCATGGTCAAGTTGCTTGATTTGTAACTGAAGTTTTGCCATTTCTATTGTGTCAGACTGTATCTTGGGCAATTTTAAATGCTCAGCTACCGCCGTAAGTACCTCATCTTTTTGTACCTTGGCAGGTAATGTTAAATGCAATGTATTTGCCAAATCTTAACAGTCTGTTTTTGGTCTCTGTCTGTAAGGTTCTGCGTGTGACCATCTCCACCCACAAAAATTTCAGAGCCTCTGAAAGAGCCATTGTCCACAACACACCCCCTACTTAAACTAAAATAACACGCCTGAAAAGCTACCGCAATATGCTCACTCCTCACCGTCTTTAAGTTCACAAAGCCAACCCAATAGATAGACTTTTACTCCCTCGTGCCTCCAATTTGTTATGGGCCAGGGTTTAGAGAACTCCAAAGTATATCATGGAGATCACCTGACCCACGACTTTTACTAGATTGTGGTATGGGGAGTACATGGCCCATTCTACAGGTGTGGTGCAGCAGAAATCTAAAAGTAATTTTTTTAAGCAAAACAATGTTTATTCTATGAACTCTGTTAACCTTTTTAAAACATGCAGTGAGCATTTAGCAATCATCAATTCAAATACAACTCCCAAAGAATACAGCACTCTAAGTAATCCTTAAACTTTCCTTTTAACATCCATAAGACAAAAAAACTTTTTTACGGAAGCACATCAGGTTTAAATTCTCTACTGAGAGCAGTTATCACTCTGAATTCACCAAAGGATCTCTAGATGGTCTTTAGATGGCAGAGAGATCAAATTTACACCTTTGGCTCACTGCTAAACACTAAAAAGAAACTAAAAAACAGACACACCCAAGCTTTTCCTCAAAGCGAAACTAAAAATCAGATCCAGAGCTCCGCTCCATCCACACACTGACATCACTGCAGCCACTTGAGCAGACAAACATTTCTTAGTGACATTCTCATGACAGTTGACAGGTCCCGCCTCCCGTCTGAGAACAGCTGAATACTCGGCAATTGCCATCTCGGACCATGTTGAATTTTGCTTTGATTTTGACCCTCCTGAGTGCCCATCCTGGAGACTAGACACCAACTTATTGTCTGATGACAAATTTTTGTAAGTGATTGTCTGCTGCTTTAGCACACTTTATCAAACTCAACAAAACAGAATCAATTTCTCTGTCGACTCGATTGGGAAACCCTAAAGGCTGTCATAAGGGGTGAAATTACCTCATATAAAACTCACATTGTGAAAAAGGAGAGCGAGGAATGACAAAGGCTGACGGACTCCATCTTGGAGGTTGACTGCCAATATTCTGCTCCCCCAACGCTGAATTTAATGATGCACAGAAAAAACTAGCAACTGCAATTTGAATTGATCTCCACGAACAAAGCGGTGCGTTGGCTAAGATGTTCAAGGGGCATCTTCTACGAACATAGTCTTATTGCGAATCAACTCCAGAATCGGGCAGCCTCCTGCAAAATTCCTCCGATTCGGAGCTAAGAAGGGAATCTAGTCTCGGCCTCTCCAGGTTAATGCGGCTTTCAGTACTTTTTAGCTGTATGAGTCAGAGCCTCCTCCAGACACTTCAGACATGATGAGGTTTCTAGATGGTTTACACATCCCGACCCTTGAAGAAACAGGAACTGGAGTCCCTCTTAAGCCCAGAAGAAGTACAGAAATGTATTGGTCGGCTGGAATCTGGCAAATCCCCCGGTCCTGACGGCCCAAATTTTTAAGAGGCTCTCAGAGCAACTAATACCTTTCATTTTGGACTGTTCAATGATTCACTGTCTCGGGGTTCGTTACTCCAATCCACGACCCAAGCCAAGGTCTCTGTGCACCTGAAAAAGGGTAAGGACCCAATGGAGTGTAGGTCATATCTTCTTCATTTCACTTCTTAACACGGATGTTAAGATGCTGGTGAGTCCTGGCAACCTGGATTGGAGCCATGTCTCCCTGATATAATTTCAATGTCTGAGGTCTCTCAAACATTGGCCTATCCCCCTAACCTGAAGTTACAGTATCTTTGGATGCAGAAAAGGCATTTGATAGGGTGGAGTGGAACTACCTTTGAGATCTTGGATAGTTTTGGTTTTGGCCCCAAATTCTTCTGGGTTTGCTTGATGTACAATTCCTTGAAAGTCAACATCCGCAAGAATATGACTTCCTCTGACTACTTCACATTGGGCAGGGCACCAGACAGTGTTGCCCATTTCTCCATTGCTCTTCATGTTAGCCATTGAGCTTCTGGCAATAATAATCTTTAGTAGTGTCACAAGTAGGCTTACATTAACACTGCAATGAAGTTACTGAGAAAATCTCCTAGTCGCCACACTACGATGGCAGAAGGGTTGGTAACCAGAATTAGGATTTGGAAAGCACTGCCTGACAGATTCAGTAATAATTTCCAAAAGGAAATGGGATACTTGAAGAAGAAGCAAAATCTGGGGCTGTCGAGCATGGGAATACTAGAATAGAGCAGACACAGGTATGTATGGCTTCCAGTGCTGTATCATTCCATGATACTAAACCCAGGTACTGCCAGCCCTGCAATTGCTGTGCAATCCCTTTACCGTGTTGCATGACACTTCCAGGTGGGCTGTGGATGTTGGACATTTTGTTTACCCTACAGCCTCCAATAATGACAGACCCCTACTTCACTGCTGAAATGGGGGATTCTGAACTCCATGGTGTATTATGAGGTCTTCTCTGTCCACAAGATGATATTAAGTAGGTAATATTTTCTGCTAAGGTTTAAATCCATTAAAGTTTGAAAATTGAAGTTATTGTGTCACCGGTTGTCCACATACGGATTGTCAATGCTTTTTTGTATAAGTGTTTAATGGAAAATAAGTTTCAATCTTGCCTCTAGCTCAGGGATCTGGATTTCAAAGAGCCGCGACAGAACCAGAAAGCCAGCAGCTGTTGGTTAAGTGAGTATCTTTTATTTGTTCAATGTGTGAATTCTGTTGTTTGTACAAGCTGTGATTAATCTCTTCTGGTTCTCCAGTTTCTTTTGCCGACTACACTTCAAAAAGCAAAATTTTGTGATGACACGAGACACATTCTGATGGCATGTACTTCCTGGTGTGTACTGTTGCGAGTTTCTTTTACTTGTCTTTTCTGTGGCTCAGTTCCAATTATGGCAATCAGTGAATTTGCCCTTCTTTCTATGTTATCTATGTCCTAATGCTTAGAGTCGCCAGGTATCAAATCATATCACCACAAGTTTCAACCGGCTATCGATCAAAGAGCCAAACACCAGTTAGTTAGTTCAAGGTCAAGGGTACTTTATTTACATATAATTAGTCATGCAACATAAACGCTACTAGTTAACTACTGCTATCGACTAAGACCACCTGTACTTAACGTCGGGCACCCGGCTTGGGTCAGAAAACAGTGGCCGCTGTTTGCTTCTGGATCTATCTGGTTCGAAGGAGTAACTGCTGCTCAGCTGGGCGCATCCGTCTGGTAGCGGGCGTTAAACTTGTTCTTGCTTCTGGTGTTGCTGCACTTGGCGATGGCCGTGACCAATACGTGGGCGGGCATCTGGATGGCTGGGCATGTCCCAAGCTGTCATTGACCCCGTTGTTTGCGTTTCCCTTGAATAGGGAGTGGCACCATAATGTCTGGGACTGTCCCGGTTGCTCGAGTACCAGTCCTTTGTTTTGGTGAAGATGGGCCATCAAATGCTAATCGGCTCCATTAAAATGCTAATTGGAGTTTCGATACCGTCTGGACTTCTTGCTTACAAATATGCATTCCAGGCTCTGAGCCTGCCTGAGTCTTGGCTTGTCCATTTTACTCACTAGGCTTTGCAAGTTTCTCTGTACCTAGTTGGAAGTAGCCATCCCAGATGGCTGCACTCCGTCCTCTTGATCCTCAACGGGAAGCGTGGAGGATCACAATACTGGGTCTTCTTTGTTCTCAGAAATGCCGGGTACCCTTAACTAAGGACAGGTTCCTGTCCTATGGGTCCAAAACATTTACCTAATTTTGCCTAAACAACACCTATCTAAGAATTTCTAAGGGGCCATTTAACATTCAATAAAAAGGGAACCTCTAACTATGATGTGGAAATGCCGGCGTTGGACTGGGGTGAGCACAGTACGAAGTCTTACAACACCAGGTTAAAGTCCAACAGGTTTGTTTTGATGTCACTAGCTTTCAGCGCGCTGCTCCTTCCTCAGGTGAATCTCTAACTAGACTACACTCATGCTGCTATTTAACAATCAAATGCTGCTATTTAACAATCAAATAATTTATCTTACAATACAAAAATCCGATAGCAGCATCACATTTCTTCCTATTACTAACATTCATACACAGTAAAGTAAGCTTTATTAACAAAACAACAACCGTGAAATTTATTAAAGAGGAAGGTTCAGAAAGTGTGGGGTTTGCTGGAGTCTGAGGAAAGGGGCTCTAAATGTGTATACTGGAGGGCGGGAGGCTCTACTTCTCCATTTTCGCAATCTAATCATCTGAATGACACTGCACAATATGGCTATCACTAGTAAGGCTTCCACTGTGTAGGACAGTGAATACCACTTGATGAGGTTCTCACACCATGTGGGGGTATCGGTGGCTGGGTGTATGTGGTGTAGTGTCCGGGCTGGGGGTGTTGTGTCGGGTAGTCGTGTTCGGGACCTGTGTGGTTAGGGGGGTAGAGGTGGATAACGCGCGCAACTGTACTGTTCCAGCGACGATCATGATGCCGATCATCATGGTCGTCTTCATCTTATTCAGGCTTTCCTTCGCCGTCAAGTGTCTTCGTATCTTCCTCGGGGAACAAGTATAGTATCTGTTATAATCTTGTTGTTTAATATCTCGTGTGCCTCTGTTTCTCCTTAACGTCAATGTCCCATTAGAATCGTCACCATATGTGACTCCCTCATTTAAAAAAAAAAAAAACCAACCATTTGCGGAGACAAGACATCCGGGAAAAAAATTGTGTCACAGCGCGAGCGCGCTCGCAGCCTGTGGTCGATGGGCTGAGTGGGCGGACAATTTCTCCGTCCTCTGTAAACTTGTTTTTCCAACCAAGTGTTTCTGACATGCAAATAGCACGTGGGGGATAGAAACCGAAGGGTTGCCGGAAAGGGCAAAAGTTGTGGCAAAAAGCATTCTTTAAACCACGGGGCTAGAAAAGAACAGCAAAAGAGTTTCAAAAACAAGTATCCTAATGGGGTGGTGCATATGATCCGCAGGGCAAGAATGGGTGGGATCCCCGGGTAGGCCGGTGATCTGTGCCGTTGCTCCACTACCCGAACTTGGCTGACCAACTATATAGGGGGTCCTCAGACAGGGCGGGGATAAGTGCTGTTACTCCACTGCCTGAGTGACCTTCCAAGAGCGGTAAGAATTTGTAAATATATGGGCTCCAGACAAACTTGTTTCTTTAACTGCCATGTGGCGTCGGAAGAATAGTTATGACTGCATCAAGAAAGCGTCTGAGGACAACACACAAAATTGTACAAGAGAGAACGAACAACATTTAAAACAAACTAAACATAAAGGTGGGCAGGTTCCATCAGAGTACAGGACACCGTAAATCTCAATCGGTTCCTGACTGTCATCATCTGGACACCTCAAGGTTCCATTCCAAAAAGACTTTCAAAGGGGTTACCATGGTGAGAGTCAGACTCGGAGTTGTCACCATCTCCCGGGTGCCAAACTCGCTCATGGAGTTTGCGTGCTAATGCGGCGTGTGCCGATGTGAGGGCCATTTCACCATTCCTTGTCAGGCGACCAGAATTATCACGGTGCCAGTGTTTCATGTTCCGTAGGGAGGCTGCAAGGGGGTTGTCGCTATCGTCGGGTGGCGGATCAGGTTCCAGTGTGGGCAAATTTCAAAGATCGTGGTCTGGGTCTCTGGGCCTGTAGTGACTGGGGCCTGGTTCATGGGAGCTTTGTTCGGGTCTCTCGGGCTTCAGTTATGCTGTCGCTAGCAGCCGAATCAAGCATCAGGGTGAAATTTGATTCTGGGGTCGTGGTCAAGGTTGTGTCTGTGGACGTGCTGCTGGGGGAGGGTGTTGAAATCTTTAATTTATAGGATCTTAACTTGCCGAACTACGCCAAGTTGGGGGAAGCTTAGTTGATGAATCAAAGTCCTGGCGCACTACGACAAGTTGTAAGATTTGTAATATTTCTGGACTATGCCAAGTTGTTGGATTCCTAGTATTATTCGACTGTGTAAAGTTGAAGGAATTTATATCATTTCTGCTATTCGGTTACCAGTAGCACTTTGCGAATACTGGGACTCAGCAGAAACTTCAGTTAAAACTTCTCAGGTGCCAAAAAGAATTGTTTTATTTGTAGTTGCTTGATTACAATTTGAAAGTCATTTAAAAGGCAATTCGTAGACAATTCGCAGCTTTCAGAGAATTACAGACTTTTTTGCTTGGGCAGACAGCTCGATAGTAACTTTTAAAAGGTCAAAGTCTGGCAATGCAACATGAAAAGAGAGAGAGAGCTAATCTTCAGCTAAACTCAAACTCAAGTCAAAAGTACACTGACACAGACTAACACAAAGACAAACTGACAGAACCCCCAAAAGACAAAACTAAAATGGCGGGCGGAAACTTTTCAGTTATACACTTTCATATCTGTCTTAAGTCATCTAATCACACCCCAATATAATCCTAATTGGTTTGGGTTAGACTCAAACACATTTGATTTGATGGCAAGCCATCCATCTTCAATGTGCAACATCAGCTTTTAATTGTTTCATGTCTGCATGTTATGGAATGTGATATTCTGCTAATCTTTACCAGCAATAGACTGGTTTTAAGCGAGTTTAGCTGTTATCTGCATTGTGGACAATGGTGCCTTCATGTTGCTATGGTATTCAGTCCTTGTCCTTGACAATTAGCACAAGCAGTGTCAAATTGTCTTGCAACTGTGCTGTTTTAATATCACACTGACTTTGAAAATATGCATTTGCCAGAACAACGGACCTCAGTAAAAGTGAATTATGCTGTATAAATGGGTATTTAAAACTGGGGCTTAATATTTATGCTTAAACAGCTATCTTTTACCTATACTAGTTGTATTCGAAATACCTGGCTTCGACAGTCAGCCCTTTGATGAATCGAAAAATTAAGTGAGATATATCACCATAAGATAAAATACATCATTAATGCGATAGGACAGGTAAAAGCGCAATGAATAACTCCTTCATATTGTCATTACAGTTTTAAACAATAGAATGGACACTTAACATTGCAACAGGCATTTCAAAATTATTATTATAATTAATAAATTAATCAAATTTGATCACATTGGTATGTTATGTAAATGATGAATACAGCTACACAGGAGAATAGGATTATTCTTATTCTGGACATTCCATCCAGTGTGTCCAAACCACCCACAAATTTTATCCCAGAGAGAGATAAATTGGGGTGGATCAAGTTTTTTGATTTCTTTTTGGATATGTAATGCCAAATCTTTAACTTCTTTAGAGTTATCGGTAATGAAAGTGCAACATTCTGCACCAATCAGGGCCCAGGTGCCAGCTTTTTCAGCCAGCACATAGTCAAGTGCCATTCGATTTTGTAATACCACGGTTAACATTTTACAGATCTTAACATTGATATACTGATTGAAAATTGATATCATGATTACATAATTCAGCAATAAACAATTAATAATAACTTCATGTATACAAATAAAATGATTATACAATAAAAGTTGAACATATGATCTAGTAATAAATGGTAAAATGATTATCAAAATTGATGTCAAGTCTTTGACATCTTCTGGATTATACACAAAAGCTTGTTGAAAGGGTTAATTTTCTTGCAGAGACAAAAAGAGGCGCATAGCTTGGAATGATGCCATTCGCATCTCTAAACTTTTTTTTTTGCACTCAAATGGACTGGGAGTAAAAGTTGGATTGCTGCCAAATTCCCGTTATCAAATGTCTTTGAACGAATCTAGGACAAAGGTTCGGCACAACATCGTGGGCCGAAGGGCCTGTTCTGTGCTGTATTTTCTATGTTCTATGTTCTATGATCTGTTCTTTTGGAATATAGATTTGAGTTGGGTTTTTTTAAAAACCAGCTTCCACATTGTTTGAAGTTTTAATTTCCAGGCTAATTTTAAACATTTTTATTTTAAAATATCAAATACAATAGCTTATTAAATATATAACTGAACCAATCTTGTGCTGTATCTTGATTTTCTGTAGATGAATTTGTCGATTCTGTTAAAGGAAACACAGCTAACAAGATATGTTAATTTCTTTAAATTAATAAAGCAACGTTCAGAATAATGACAGTTTTCTTAAGTTGACAGTTCTTGGCAACCTTTTAGCGATACATTGAGGGTTCTTTAGCTGCTTTGATGGCAGCCGTTCTGTTCTGAGTAAGTTCCCTTTTTCGTTTGGAAATTTTCTGTCCCAAGTAAACATCTTTCTGGGCAATTTGTGCTTTGTGAAAGCTAGCTTTGTGACTGTTAGTACTGAGGTGGTTCAAGACCACCCGTAAGTCTTTGTCATGATCATCTTTATTGATGGAGGTTATCAGAACATCATCTTCCTATTGGATAATGGTGGAAGGCCGAACAGGCAGTTGCCTGAGATGATTCTGTAAAGCCATGTGGTAAACAGTTGGGCTATTATGATACTGTTGTTGATTAACTGTAAAAGCAAACCATGGTTGTAGTTGCTTAGCCAGTGTTGCTGACCAGAAGCCATACCGGGTGTGTCTTGTTGGTACGTGTTACATGGTTGACCACGAGGTGGAGATGTATTGTCGTGAACATTGTCTACTTCATTATCATCTCTTGAATCCATCCGTTGTTTTTGATAGCATTTTGCCATCCAGTGTCCTACTCTACCACAGAAAAGACATTGTGGTATTTTCTTACATGGTTGTAATGGAGCAAAGGTACATGTTTGCTCTGGTGCTGGTGGTGAAATTGTAGTTACTGCTGATATTCCTGCAGGTGCTGCAACAGCCGCCGCTGGAGCAGCAAGTAACATGGGCTGGATTTGAGCAATAGGCTGTATTTGAGCAGCTGCAGTGTTAAACGTTGCCTGATTGTGCAAACCATGATCTATCTGAATGCATTGGTCAACTATGTCTCGGTATGTGCCAGCTGTGGCCCACGCTGGTAAACCCAAATTCAAGGCAGCAGAAACTTCAGGTTTAACACCGGCTATAAAAGCCGTTTTTAATGGATAAGTGCTTGCATCCCATGTGTCATTTTCCTGGTCGAGTGTCATCCCTGAATATTCCATCCAAGTATGTGAAAAATCTTTCCTCAAAATCCTGAATATCTTCATTATTTTTTTGAATGCAAGATGTGATCTTAGACCAATTGGTCCTCGGGGAGCGAAATTTTAATTGCCAATTCTTGATTGCTAGCCAACCAGCTTCTAGATTTTGCAAATCGTCTCCAAGGGCAACTTCTTCATTTCTAAGGGTTGAAATTACACGAGTACCTAGCATGATAGTCAGAATTTGTACTCCATCAAATGGGTGGAGACTGTAAATGGCTTGTAATCTGTGGATTCCATCCCATGTGGTCATACCACCCTTTTTAGGGTGTGGAAGATCTTTGGACCATTCGTCAATTTTCAAAGGACCCATTGGTGGTCAAATATGTATTTAGTGATAGTTTCACCATCTTCTATTTTTTTGCTTCCAACTCTAACCCGTTTGTGTTTTAAAGGGGCTAGTCGAATTACTTTAGTATTTTGTATTGTAGGAACACTATCTTCGTCTGATTCACCTCACCGAGACAATCATTTATTTTTAACAATTGATCTCGGCTTTGCAATTGTCGATTGTGCCACTAGGTGGGGTGCTTGTGCTGCTTTCTGAGTTTGTTCAAATTTCTGCACAGAAAGCCTGTTTGTCAAAGAATTGCAGTGTTCAGTTACGTTGTTTATATCTCTTTCTAAAACACATCTTTCTTTCATTAACTTGCAATTTTCAAGTTCAATTCGCTCAGTTTTTAATTGCAATTGTCGGTATTTTGACTCCACTTCAAAAACTTGATTTTGGAATTCTGTTATTTGAAAAGATAACTGCTGGAGTTCGGAGGTTTTGTTTTGCAAATCTGTTTTAATTTCATCATAATGCTCAAGTTTGGATTTTGCATCTTGCAATTCTTCAACAACTGCAATTAGTTGGTTTTTAGTGGACCTATACTCATCATCACTTTGCTCAGTAGTTAATGGTATTTTGACTCCACTTTAAAAACTTTGAAATTCTGCAATTTGAACAGATAACTGCTGGAGTTCAGAGGTTTTATTTTGCAAATCTGTTCTAATTTCATCATAATGCTCAAGTTTGGATTTTGCATCTTGCAAATCTTCAGCAACTGCAATTAGTTGGTCTTTAGTGGACTGAAGCTGATGATCACTTTTATTTTTAATAATGATCTCTTGCTGACTGTGTATCTGTCCCGTAATTACCAGGGACCATTTTACACGTTCTGCACCGTGTAATCGTGTGCATTTTCCCCATGCTCTCTTGATATTATTGAAGGACCACTGTCCTCTGGGGATACCATACTTTGATTCAATTTTTTTTGAGGTTTCACATAGGTTAAATTGCCTACGAGTGAAAGATCTACAATCCCCAAACATATCTTCAACAGAAACATCTGGTATTCCAGCACCCCCCTTGGATGTAGTGGGGAGTAATTTTCTGCCTGCTAAAGGCTCTGAATCTACACTTTGATTTGAATCAGCCATAAATTTTCTTGATCGCCGACTGCCGTGACTATTTTTTTCAGTCCCGTTTTATTTTAGTTACTGCAGTGACTAATCTTCCACTCACGTCTACGTTAGTCTCAACGACTGGCACTTGATTTATTTAACACAGTCTATAAAAATGTTCTTTTCAAGGGTCGAAGTACTGATTGATGCGGCTTTAAGACTTAATGGGTGAAAAAGATATTTCTTGCCCTAGTCTAGCCGTGGGTTCCGGCTGTCTTCTGGGCCTCCTGCGATTATCTCCGAAGCTTCCCGAAGGTTCCGGACCTCCTCCGATTATCTTTGAAGCTTTCCGTCGTCACCTGGGCCTCTGAAGGTCGTCCTCAGTACTCCCCCCAGCTGCTGACTACGCCAATTGTTGAGAACCTTTAATTGGAATCTTGTATTGAAAGGGATCTGAACTGCTGGCTGGCTTGCCAATGTTCCCCAACTTGGCGTAGTTCGGCAAGTTAAGATCCTATAAATTAAAGGTTTCAACAATTGGCGTAGTCGGCAGAATTTAACATTCCTTCAAGTTGCAGATTCTAACAGAGGGGGAACTCGGGTTGTCAGTGGGCGGGTCCTCATTGTCTGCCATCGCCAGTGAGAGTGGCTGCACTGCGTTCCATAAACCTTAAGCAGATTTACATGGAACCATCCAGATTTTCCATTTGGATATGTGATTTTATAAACTGAGGGGCCTACTTTGTCTGAGATTGAATAGGGTCCTGCAAATTTAGGGGAGAGGAATGAGCTGGGGTTGTATAAGGTGATCATTACTTGCTGTCCGACTGTATACTCTGTCAAGTGTGGCTTTTAGTGTCCGATTCATGCGCTCCACAATGCCGCTGGACTGCGGGTGATAGGCAATGTGGAACTTTTGTTTAATCCCAAATATCGTCATCACATTTTTCATGACCCTTCCCGTAAATTGAAACCTTGGTCTGACTCAATACTACTGGGGAGTCCCCATCTCGTAAAAATTTGTTCTGTTAAGATCTTTGCCGTTGACTTGGCTGTATTTGTTCTCGAGGAGAACGCCTCGACCCATTTCGTAAATGTGTCTATCACCAGTAACACATACTTGTATCCATTTCTGCAGGGGGTGGGGGGGGGGGGGAGGGGGGAGAGGACCTATATAATCCAATTGAAGGTTTGTCCACGGGCCATTTACAGGGCGGGTGTGTCGTAGCTGCGCTTTTTTCGCATACCTATCGGGGTTGTTTTGAGCACAAATTAAACAGTTTTCGACGTAATGGGATACGTCTGTTTTCAAATCCGGCCACCAGCAGAGGGGCCTGAGGTGGGCACGGGTGGATTCAATCCCTTGGTGTCCATGTCCGTCATGGAACTTACAAATTATCTCATTCCTGTCCTGGGTGGGGACTACATAAATTTCAGCTTTGAAAGCAATTCCCTCATGGACCGTCAAAGAATTCCTGAACTTTTCGGAGGGAGCTGGGAAGTTTCCTTTTAAATTTTTTTTTAACAATATGTTTATTAAGAATTTTTCAACAAAATTTTCAACCGTACAACCCCCCCCCCCCCCCCCCCCCCCCCCCCCCCGGTAACAAAAAGAAAAGTCGCATAGCAAGACATAAACATATCAAATCAACATAATACAGAACTTTGTACATTGGATTCCTCCCGCACATGTCAACTTTCCTGAACATTTATGTATTTTCTTGCTCCAGTGCCCCCAGGAAGAAACCCCCCACCACCCCCTCCCGGGTTGCTGCTGCTGCTGACCGAACTTCATCTAACGCTCCGCGAGATAGTCTAGGAACGGTTGCCACCGCCTGGAGAACCCCTGCACACACCCTCTCAAGGCAAACTTTATCCTCTCCAACTTGATAAACCCTGCCATGTCATTTATCCAGGCTTCCACACTGGGGGGCTTCGCATCTTTCCACGCTAACAAGATCCTTCGCCGGGCTACCAGGGACGCAAAGGCCAGAATGCCGGCCTCTTTCGCCTCCTGCACTCCTGGCTCGTCCGCCACTCCAAATAGTGCTAGCCCCCAACTTGGCTTGACCTGGACTTTCACCACCTTAGATATAGTTCTCGCAACACCCCTCCAGAACCCATCCAATGCCGGGCACGCCCAGAACATATGGGCGTGGTTCGCCGGGCTTCCTGAGCACCTCCCACATCTGTCCTCCACCCCAAAGAACCTATTCAGCCTCGCCTCTGTCATATGCGCTCTGTGAATCACCTTAAACTGTATCAGGTTAAGCCTGGCACACGAGGAAGAGGAATTAACCCTACTTGTGGCCTCAGCCCACAGACCCTCTTCAATCTCCTCCCCCAGCTCCTCCTCCCATTTACCCTTCAGCTCCTCTACCAAAGCCTCCCCCTCTTCTTTCATCTCCTGGTATATCGCCGACACCTTGCCCTCTCCGACCCATACACCCGAAATCACCCTGTCTTGAATCCCCTGTGCCGGGAGTAACGGAAATTCCCTCACCTGTCGCCTCACAAACGCCCTCACTGTACCTGAACGCGTTTCCCGGGGGTAGCCCGAACTTCTCCTCCAGCGCCCCTAGGCTCGCAAACGTCCCATCAATGAACAGGTCCCCCATTCTTCTAATCCCTGCCCGATGCCAGCTCTGAAACCCCCGTCCATCCTTCCTGGGACAAACCGATGGTTACTCCTGATCGGGGACCACACCGAGGCTCCCATCGCACCCCTGTGCCATCTCCACTGCCCCCAGGTCTTTAGCGTTGCCGCCACCACCGGACTCGTGGTGTACCTTGTCGGCGAGAGCAGCAGCGGTGCCGGCACCAGTGCCCCCAGGCTCGTTCCTTTGCAGGATGCCATCTCTAACCTCTTCCATGCTGTCCCCTCTCCCTCCATCACCCACTTAAGGATCATCGCCACATTGGCTGCCCAGTAGTAGCCTCCCAGATTCGGCAACGCCAGCCCTGCTCTATCTCTACTGCACTCCAGGAACCCCATCCTTACCCTCGGGGTCTTATTCGCCCACACACAACCCATAATGCTCCTGCCTACCCTCTTAAAAAAAGGCCTTGGTGATCACAATTGGAAGGCACTGGAATACAAAAAGAAACCTCGGGAGGACCACCATTTTAATCGACTGTACTCTGCCCGCTAGCGAGAGTGGCATCATGTATCATCGTTTGAAGTCCTCCTCCATCTGCTCCACCAGCCGCGTCAAATTAAGTTTGTGCAGGGCCCCCAGCTACCTGGATCCCCAAGTACCGAAAGCTCCTTTCCGCCCTCCTCAACGGTAGGTCATCTGTCCCTCTTCCCTGGTCCCCTGGATGCACCACGAAGAGCTCACTTTTCCCTACATTGAGCGAATAGCCCGAAAGTCCCCAAACTCTCTTCGAATTTGCATGACCTCCACCATCCCCTCCACTGGATCCGCCACATACAGCAACAGGTCGTCTGCATACAGCGACACTCGATGCTCCTCTCCCCCTCGGACCACCCCCCTCCATTTCCTGGACTCCCTTAATGCCATGGCCAAAGGTTCAACTGCTAATGCAAACAACAGGGGGGACAGGGGGCACCCCTGCCTCGTCCCTCGATACAGCTGAAAATACTCCGACCTCCGCCGATTCGTAACCACACTCGCCACCGGGGCTCTATATAGGAGCTTAACCCAGCTAATAAACCCTCCCCCGAACCCAAACCTCCGCAACACTTCCCAGAGTTACACCCACTCTACTCGGTCAAAGGCCTTCTCCGTGTCCATAGCTGCCACTATCTCCGCCTCTCCCTCCACCGATGGCATCATAATCACGTTTAGGAGCCTCCGCACATTGGTGTTTAGCTGCCTGCCCTTTACAAATCCTGTCTGGTCCTCGTGAATCACCCCCGGGACACAGTCTTCGATCCTCGTAGCCAGCACTTTTGCCAGCAACTTAGCATCCAGGTTGAGGAGCAAGATCGGCCTGTACGACCCACATTGCAGTGGGTCCTTATCCCACTTCAGGATCAAAGAGATCATTGGGGGCAGGCCCCTCCCTTGCCTCATTGAAAGTCCTCACCAGCAACGGGGCTAACAGGTCTACGTACATCCTATAGAACTCAACTGGGAACCCATCCGGTCCCCGGGCCTTCCCTGCCTGCATGCTCCCCAGTCCTCTAATCAGCTCCTCCAACCCAATTGGTGCCCCCAAACCAGCCACCTCCTGCTCCTCTACCCTCTGGATCCTCAGTTGGTCCAAGAATCGTCGCATCCCCTCTTCTCGTGCTGGGGGCTGGGATCTGTACAGCTCCTCATAGAAGGCCTTGAATGCCTCATTTACTTTCACCGCACTCCGCACCGTAGTTCCCCTTCCATCCTTGACTCAACCTATCTCCCTCGCTGCCATGATGTGCCAGCATCCAGCTCGCCTTCTCCCCATACTCGTATGTCACCACCTGTACCTTCCTCCACTGTGCCTCTGCCTTTCCTGTGGTCAACAGGTCGAACTCCGCCTGGAGACTTCGCCTCTCCCTGAGTAGTCCCTCCTCAGGGGCCTCTGCATATCTCCTGTCCACTCTTAAAATCTCCCCCACTAACCTCTCCCTTTCCCTGCCCTCTCTCTTCTCCCTATGAGCCCTGATGGAGATTAACTCTCCCCTGACCACCGCCTTCAGTGCCTCCCAAACTACTCCCACCTGCACCTCCCCATTGTCGTTGGCCTCCAAATGCCTTTAAATGCACTCCCGCACACTTCCTCGTCTGCCAGCAGTCCCACATCCAACCGCCACAGCGGGCGTTGGTCCCTCTCCTCTCCCAACTCTAGTTCCACCCAGTGCGGGGCGTGGTCTGAAATGGCTATGGCCGAATACTCCGTTCCCTCCACATTCGGGATCAATGCCCTACCCAGAACAAAAAAATCTATCCGGGAGTAGGCTTTGTGTACGTGGGAGAAAAAAGAAAATTCTCTGGCCAAAGGCCTGGCAAATCTCCACGGATCCACTCCCCCCATGTGGTCCATAAACCCCCTAAGCACCTTGGCCGCAGCCGGCCTCTTTCCGGTCCTAGATCTGGAGCGATCCTGTGCTGGGTCCAACACCGTGTTGAAAAGCGGCCATGTCGTGAGCCTGCCTTCGCTAGGACGTCAGCTTTCACGTTACCGGGTAGGGAGGAACCTTGGTGGTGACTTACTTTAACAATGCCATATTTCCTGCCTTTAGCTGTCTAAAGGATATGTTTGAGCAGGGGGGCTGAGGGTAGAGATTTTCCGTCGGCGGAAATAAATCCTCTCGATTCCCACAGGGGTTGGATTTCTGTTAGGCTGTTGCAGACGTACAAGCTGTCCGAATATATGTCTACAGGGGTCGGGAATGAATCGGGGTGCTGGACAATGTAAGCAATGGCTGCTAACTCGGCTGCCTGTGAACCTAAATGTCCAGGCAACTTTAAAGCTATCTCTTCTAAAGCGCGTCCTCTACATAAATACCACAGCCTGTTATCCTTTTTCCCTCCAGGACTGTGGAGGAGCCATCTATGTAAAATCTCAGTGCTTTGTCTGTGGGCTGGGGTCCGATACCTGTCTTTCTTGCTACTGATTTGGGAACAAAGGGGCCTGTGCTGTGCCTGGGGGTTATGATCTCGCACTCGTGGGGTTCCTGCATAGTACAAATTATCAGCCAGAAACTTATGTGTTTTTGTCTGTTTTACAGTGATGGCGCGTCCCTGTAGGAATAGGGTCCATCGTGCTGCTCGCATTTGGCTTACTGTGCCGTCTTTTAGTCTGCCATCCAATAAAAGCTGTGTCAGGGTGTGCTCGGTCAAAATGGTTACTGGGTTGAGTCCGGTTATGTCCGAGAAATACTGTACCGTCCAGAAAACTGCTAACGGGTGCCTCTTGCAGGCTGAAAATCCCTGTTCCACCGGATCGAAGACTCGTAAGGCGTAGGCTACGGATCCTAGACAATCGTGCCTTTCTTGCAGGAGTATGGCCAATAGGGTTCGGTCTGTGGTCGCTACCTCTATCGCGTATAGGGAGTGTGGATCTGGGGCTTGCAAAGCGGGCACTGTGCTCAAGGCGCGTTTCAATGCATCCATGGCGCCATGTGCTGTGGAAGCCATTTCCATGGGGCATATTTCTTTAGGAGCTCAGAAAGTGGGGCTGCTTTTGTGGCAAATCCGTCTATGTGGTTCCTACGACATACAACCAGTCCTAAAAATGACCGGAGTGCAGTAACGTTTATAACCGATGCGAGTTTCTTTTACTTGTCTTTTCTGTGGCTCTGTTCCAATTATGGCAATCAGTGAATTTGCCTTTTTTCTATGTTATCTATGTCCTAATGCTTAGAGTCGCCAGGTATCAAATGATACCACCACAAGTTTCAACTGGCTATTGATCAAAGAGCCAAACACCAGTTAGTTAGTTCAAGGTCAAGGGTACTTTATTTACACACAATTAGTCATGCAACATAAACACTACTAGTTAACGACACCTATCGATTAAGACAACCTGTACTTAACTTCAGGCACCTGGCTTAGGTCAGAAAACAGTGGCCGCTGTTCGCTTCTGGATCTCTCGGGCTCAGCTGGGCTCATCCGTCTGGTAGCGGACATTGAACCTGTTCTTGCTTCTGGTGTTGCTGCACTTGGCGATGGCCGTGACCGGGGTACCAAGGCCATGAGAGAGCGAACATATGGCAAATTATTCTTCTTATACTCCCGGGGGGGGGGGGTTCGTGCTCTTTTGGGTGATCCTTCGATTTGGTGCCTTATTAATTATGTGATCCGTGATCAATCTGTTTGATTCCTTAGCCAATAAGTGGGCGGGGATCTGGATGGCTGGGCTTGTCCCAAGCGGTCATTGACCACGTTGTTTGTATTTCCCTTGAACAGGGAGTGGTGGTGCCGAAATGTCTGGGACTGCCTCGGTTGCTCGAGTACCAGTCGTTTGTTTTGGTGAAGATGGGCCATCAAATGCTAATTGGCTCCATTAAAATGTTAATTGGACAGAGTTTTGATACTGTCTGGACTTCTTGCTTACAAATATGCATTTCAGGCACTGAGCCTGCCCGAGTCTTGGCTTGTCCATTTTACCCGCTAGGCTTTGCGAGTTTCTCTACCTAGTTGGAAGTGGCCACCCCAAGGTGGCTACAGTACTTCCTGTAATGCATCATACTTGATGTCACGTACAGCATAATATTTGACACATTGACCAAAAGCACAAGGGTTGTGTTATATTTTTCTAGCAGAGGGTATTTTGAATAGCGATGCACCAGTGAGATCCCAGTTCACTCCGTCTCTGGCTGCGTCTCCACGCCCCCCCCCCCCGGCTGCGTCTCAACCCCCCCCCCCTCTGGCTGCGTCTCTTCCCCCCCCCCCCCCCGGGCTGCGTCTCAACCCCCCCCCCCCCCCCCCTCTGGCTGCGTCTCACCCCCCCCCCCGGCTGCGTCTCTTCCCCCCCCCCCCCCCCCCCCATCTGGCTGCGTCTCTTCCCCCCCCCCCCCCTCTGGCTGTGTCTCTCCCCCCCCCCCCCCGGCTGCGTCTCCTCTCCCCGTCCCCGTCCCCCCCCTGGCTGCGTCCCCGTCCCCCCCCTGGCTGCGTCCCCGTCCCCCCCCTGGCTGCGTCCCCGTCCCCCCCCTGGCTGCGTCCCCGTCCCCCCCCTGGCTGCGTCCCCGTCCCCCCCCTGGCTGCGCCTCCCCCCCTCTGGCTGCGTCTCCCCCCCTCTGGCTGCGTCTCCCCCCCTCTGGCTGCGTCTCCCCCCCTCTGGCTGCGTCTCCCCCCCTCTGGCTGCGTCTCCCCCCCTCTGGCTGCGTCTCCCCCCCTCTGGCTGCGTCTCCCCCCCTCTGGCTGCGTCTCCCCCCCTCTGGCTGCGTCTCCCCCCCTCTGGCTGCGTCTCCCCCCCTCTGGCTGCGTCTCCCCCCCTCTGGCTGCGTCTCCCCCCCTCTGGCTGCGTCTCCCCCCCTCTGGCTGCGTCTCCCCCCCTCTGGCTGCGTCTCCCCCCCTCTGGCTGCGTCTCCCCCCCTCTGGCTGCGTCTCCCCCCCTCTGGCTGCGTCTCCCCCCCTCTGGCTGCGTCTCCCCCCCTCTGGCTGCGTCTCCCCCCCTCTGGCTGCGTCTCCCCCCCTCTGGCTGCGTCTCCCCCCCCTCTGGCTGCGTCTCCCCCCCTCTGGCTGCGTCTCCCCCCCTCTGGCTTTGTCTCTCTCCCCCCCCCCCCCTGGCTGCGTCTCTCTCCCCCCCCCCCCCCTCTGGCTGCGTCTCTCTTCCCCCCCCCCCCCCCCCCCCCTCTGGCTGCGTCTCTCTTCCCCCCCCCCCCCCCCCCTCTGGCTGCGTCTCCTCTCTCTTCCCCCCCCCCCTCTCTCTGGCTGCGTCTCTCTCTCTTCCCCGCCCCCCCCCCCCCCTCTCTCTGGCTGCGTCTCTCTCTCCCCCCCCCCCCCCCCTCTGGCTGCGTCTCCCCCCCCCCCCCCTCCTCTGGCTGCGTCTCCTCTCTTCCCCCCCCCCCCCCCCCCCTCTGGCTGCGTCTCCTCTCTCTCTCCCCCCCCCTCTCTGGCTGCGTCTCCTCCCCCCCCCCCCCCCCCGGCTGCGTCTCCTCTCTCCCCCCCCCCCCTGGCTGCGTCTCCCCCCCCGGCCTGCGTCTGTCTCTCCTCCCCCCCCCCCCCCCCCCCCCCCAAATCTAGCTGCGTCTCTCTCTTCTCCGCCCCCCCCCCCCCCCCCCCCCCCGGCTGCGTTTCCTCTCCACCCCCCCCCACCCCTGGCTGCGTCTCTCACTCTCTCTTCCCCCCCCCCCCCCCCCCGGCTGCGTCTCTCTCTCCCTCCCCCCCCCCCCCCCCCCACTGCGTCTCTCTCTCTTCCCCCCCCCCCCCCCCTCTGGCTGCGTCTCTGCCCCCCCCCCCTCTGGCTGCGTCTCCCCCTCCCCCCCCGGCTGCATCTCTTCCCCCCCCCCCACCCCCTGTCTGCGTCTCTTTCCTTCCCCCCTCTGTCTGCATCTCTTTCCCCCCCCCCCCCCCCTGTCTGCGTCTCCCTCCCCCCCCCCCCCCCCACCCCCCCGTCTGCGTCTCTCCCCCCCTCTCTGTCTGCGTCTCCCCCCTCTGTCTGCTCCTTCCTCAGGTGAATGAAGAGGTATGTTCAGAAACATATAGACACATGTTGAAGGCTGTGAAGTACTTTCAGTACTCCAGTACTTTCCCGGAGCGGAGAAACTACGACATCTTCTTCACAGCCTTCAACACGTCATTGATGAAGATGAACATCTTGCCAAGGTCATCCCCACACCCCCACTACTTGCCTTCAAACAACCGCGCAACCTCAAACAAACCATTGTTTACAGCAAACTACCCAGCCTTCAGAACCGTGACCACGACACCACACAACCCTGCCATGGCAATCTCTGCAAGACCTGCCAGATCATCGACATGGATACCACCATTACACGTAAGAACACCACCAGGTATGCGGTACATACTCGTGCGACTCGGCCAACGATGTCTACCTCATACGCTGCAGGAAAGGATGTCCAGAAGCGTGGTACATTGGCGAGACCATGCAGACGCTGCGACAACAAATGAACGGACATCGCGTGACAATCACCAGGCAGGAATGTTCCCTTCCAATCGGGGAACACTTCAGCAGTCAAGGGCATTCAGCCTCTGATCTCCGGGTAAGCGTTCTCCAAGGCGGCCTTCAGGACCCGCGACAACGCAGAATCGCCGAGCAGAAACTTATAGCCAAGTTCCGCACACATGAGTGCGGCCTCAACCGGGACCTGGGATTCATGTCACATTACATTCATCCCCCACCATCTGGCCTGCGAAATCCTACCAACTGTCCTGGCTTGAGACAATTCACACCTCTTTAACCTGGGGTTACCCCATCTCTGGATCTGTAAAGATTTAATCACCTGCTAATGCTCACATTCCAAGCATTGTCTGGCATCTTTGAATCTGTCTATATATATATATATATATATATATATGTTTCTGGAACATACCTCTTCATTCACCTGAGGAAGGAACAGCGCTCCGAAAGCTAGTGACATCGAAACAAACCTGTTGGACTTTAACCTGGTGTTGTAAGACTTCTTACTGATCTTTTAAATACCTCACCTGAGTTCTGTCCCACGTGGGGAAAAACTCCTCCGATACAAAATTGGGTATAAAAGTATGTTGTATCCACAGTTTGAGTCTTTGGTTTTGTTTTTCTGACCCTTCCATATTTTGATCCTATTGCATTCTGGGTCTCGGTATGTTTTGAATTTTACATTTGCACCCACTAATGGAATTTTGTTTTTTGAAATCAGAAACTGGTCCATTGAAAACTTTGATATTGGGCGCCCTCTTGGAAAAGGCAAATTTGGAAATGTGTACATGGCTCGAGAACGGGAATCAAAGTTTATCCTGGCACTGAAAGTGCTTTTCAAGTCCCACCTTGAGAAAGAGAATGTGGAGCATCAACTCCGAAGAGAAGTTGAAATTCAGTCTCATCTCAAGTAAGTCAGTGTCTTGTTTCTCTTAATTTATCCTTGCACACCTCTATGCCACTGGAAAAATAATTTTAACATCTTGCACATTTTGCCAACGTAGGAACAGGAGGATTGCCATTCCGTCTCAAGCCTTTTCTGCCATTGAATTAGATTGCCCTTGATTTATATGTTAACACCATTTACATATTTCAATTGATCCGGCAAAATCCATTTCTGGGCTTTAACCTTTGAGGGATTTATTCTAGACTTCAAACATGAACCAAACTTGTGTCTTTTATCTCCATACATTAGCTTCTGCTCCTGGTCTCACAGATATATAACTTGCTCAAGTGCTATATTCACAATCATAAGGCTGGAATAATGATTTGTTTCCATTCTGTAAAGTGAGTGGATGTTTCATTTGTATCTGAACATATAAACTACCTCTCCCCTAAAAGCTCCCAAAAATGGGTTTACCCGAATCCACTCATGAATTGAATAAGTTTGTTTCACAGTCTCGGTGGAATTTGATCCACCGTGAGCTGACAAGTGATTCCCATTTGAAGACAGATGGTTCTAGAACCTGTGGTTTCTGGTTGTCCATGATTTTTTTTTCCCAATTTGGTCTGGCCAATCCACCAACCCTGCACATCTTTGGGTTGTGGAGGTGAAACACACGCAGACACTGGGAAAATTTGCAAGCTCCACACAGACGGGCCGGGATCAAACCCGGGTTCACAGTGCCGTGAGACAGCAGTGCTAACCACTGTGCCACCGTGCCGGCCCTTCTAGTTGTTCATTGCTAACAGCACTAATGCACTACTCTTTCAATTTCAGGCATCCAAATATCTTGAGACTTTACAATTATTTCTTTGATCGGACAAGAATTTACCTGATGTTAGAATATGCCCCTCGAGGAGAGCTGTACAAAGAGTTGCAGAAGCATGGCTGCTTCAGTGAGCAGCAGAGTGCCACTGTGAGTAAAGATCAATATATGATAGCATCATTACACATTGTAAAATGATACATAATTCTGTTATGATGGTGTTATTTCTATCCTGTTACCTGGTGTTTTTCACTGTAACCTTCAATGATGGCATTTATTCAGTTGCTGGGAGGGAAAGCAATACCAGAGATTAGAGGTGAATGTTTTCGAACATTTCCCAGTGAAGCAGCATGTTTAAGGTTGTGAATTTGTGAGGAACTGCTAATGGACATTGCTCGTCTGGGGCCCAACTTATACTGCAGCTATCAGCTTAAGATCAATATCTTTCATATAAATGCATTCTGCAGTACATGGGCAGTCCCAAAGATGTGTGAGAACAGCCGTTTGTTTGAGTGCTGGATTTGGGGGTTGATTATGGAATTAGTCCTGTTGAACTGCTGAATTGACTGAGATTTCTGTAATTCCACCTTGTTTAACTGAGGCTTTTAAATTTAAATTTAATTTATTTATTGGTGGTATCATTAGTTCAACTGTTGACCCCAGAATAATTCTCTCCTCAGCTCCAGTATTTACTATGATTGTTTGAAACATCTAAATAGCGTGAACAAAGATTAATTTTAATGCCTTATAAATCTGCATTGAAATGAGTAGAGTGCCAAAAATATATCAAAGTTTATCTGGCTTGTTGGATCAGATCGTTAAACACTAAGAAGATGACTCTTCTTATCATCAATCCAGATTCCTCTGACTGTCGAAGAGCTTCAACTCCAACTTTATTCACCAGATTACTGACACTCTTCACTCGAAAGATGACTAAATTTGACACTGGTTCTGATGATGCCGAGTGATTCTAACATGCTGGCTATTTTAAATGATTTATTTAATTTGGATTTTTAAAGAGCAGAAAGTGGGTGATGCTGAACATGTTTATTTTTATTTGAATATTGCAGTACATGTTGGAGCTGGCGGACGCATTGCGTTATTGCCATTTAAAGAAGGTGATTCACAGAGATATCAAGCCAGAGAATCTGTTGCTAGGCCTGCGTGGGGAGCTGAAAATAGCTGACTTTGGGTGGTCTGTGCACGCTCCGTCATCAAGGTTTGTGAGAATCATCAATTGCAGTGACCTGTAGAAGTACCAAAAAACTCATTGTCATTTTGATGCCTGTTCTCGATTTAGGTTTTAGGTCAGATGGGCAGCAGATTGACACGGGCTTGGAGGGCCGAAGGGAAAGAGGAATAGTCCTGTGCTGTACTTTTGTTTGTTCTTTATTCAATCATCTTAAGATGGTCAGGAATATACTGTGTAGGGAGCAAACATTGTGTTCCTTATGTGGTGTTCACAATGTGGCAATCATAGAATTCCTTAGTGCATGATGGAGGCCATTCGGCCCATCGAGTCTGCACCGGCCCTTGGAAAGAGCACCCGACTTAAACTCATGCCTCCACCCTATCCCCATAACGAAGTAGCTCTACTTAACCTTTAGGACACTAAGGGGCAATTTAGCATGGCTAATCCACCTAACCTGCACATCTTTGGACTGTGGAGGAAACCGGAGCACCCAGAGGCAACCCACGCAGACACTGGGAGAAAGTGCAAACTCCACACAGACAGTCACTCGAGGCCGGAATTGAACCTGGGTCCCTGGCACTGTGAGGCACCGTGCCGCCCATAAATCTTTAAAGTAATACACAGGCCGGGCATAGCAGATTGAAATTAGAGAGCACACTGGACCGGATTCAAGCATGTGGGTTTGAAACTTATTTATCGTTTTAGTTGGAAAAGCACCAATTGAAGAGAGCTTTGCGTACAAAATTCAGATATAATACTATTGAGAATTAGTCGGTCTTTCATATGTTGGTCCATGGAAATTTAAAAGTAGTTTACAACGGGCAATAGATCAGGAAATATGAGCCAAAGTCAACCCTAAGCTGTCTTCAGTGCCGGACAGGAGAATAAACAAGTTGTACTTTCTGTTAGAACTTACCTCCAGTTCATTGTAAAATCTCCATAGTGATGTGGATACAGATCTTTGGTGCCCTATTTGGCACTAGCCGAGTTCCTATTCCACACCTGGTTTGTCAACCCAGATCACAGACATCCACTTCAAATACCTCCTCTATCGCCATCTTACCCAGATCCTGATTCAAGTCTTCATTCAGCGACTTGAGTCGATGGCTTCATCACTGCCTGATCTTTCCACAAATTACAACTTACAAATCACGGCAGGTTTTCCAATACACCAACCTGTATCACCAGTTAGCAAGTCATGCACCCTGCACGTACACTTGACATCAAGCACCCTATACAAAACGTGCTTTTGCCACCAAATCACGGGAAGAGAGCTTCTTCCATTTTATAGCTGCTGGCAAGCAAGGCACTGTGAAGATGGATCGGTTTGTTACAAGAGACAGAGACACAAATAGGCACTGTACGTACTGGCAAGGATCACACACATAAATCTGTAGCACAAATAAAACATTGGATGTACTCAACTGGCCTGGTGACATCTGCAGAGATGCTATCCGTTAACGTTTCAGGTCTGTGGCTTTTGATCAGAACTGGGAAACCTCTCTGTAGATGCTGCCAGACCTTCTAAGTGTTTCCAGTATCAACTATTTTGCTTTCTTGTCGTTTTTGTGCCTGTTGAGCTCTGCTGGGCTCCTGAACATAGGAGTAGGCAATTCACCCTTTGAGCCTGCTCCGCCATTCAATATGACCCATGTGGTCAAGAAGGCATACGACTGCTTGCCTTCTTCGGCCAGGGCATTGAGTACATTGGCAGATGTATAAAACCTTTTGTAGATGCTTTGGAGGGAGTGCAAAGAAGGTTTACCAGGATGTTGCCTGGTCTGGAGGGTATTAGCTGGGAGGAGAGGTTGAATAAACTGATTGTTTTCACTAGAAAGGCAGAGGCTGAGGGGAGACCCGATTCGGGTCTACAAAATTACGAGAGGTATAGAGAGGGTGAATAGTCAGAAGCTTTTTCTCGGGGTGGAAGACTCAATTACAAGGGGGCACAGGGTCATGGTGAGAGGGGCACAGGTTCAAGGGGAAGTTTAGGGGAGAAGTGTGGGGAACGTTTTTCACGCAGAGGGTGGTGGGTGCCTGGAATGTGTTGCTAGTGGTGGCGGAGGCCGGCACGATAGCAACATTTAAGATGTATCTTGATAGACATGAACGGGCAGGAAATGGAAGGTTACAGATTGTTTGGGCAATAAGTAGTAGGTTTAAATAAGGAATCTGGATTGGCGCAGGCCTGGGGGCCGATCGGACTGTTCCTGTGTTGTAATGTTCTTTGATCTCATCTTGGCCTTATCGCCACCTTCCTGCCTGCTCCCCATAACTCTTCGTCCCGCAACTAATTAAAAACCTATCTCCTCAAATTTGTTTAGTGTTCGGGTGCCCACTGCATTCTGGGGTAGAGAATTCCAGAGATTCACAACCCTTTGAGTGAAGTAATTCCTTCTGATTTTTTGTCACCCCTTCGCCCAGAACTATGGCCTCTTCCAGCAAAAGGAAACATCCACTCTGTCTATCCTGCCAATCCCCTTTAGCATCTTCTATACCTCCATTAGATCTCTCATTCTGCTAAACTCCAGCGAGTATAGGCCTAAACTGCTCAACCTTTTCATAAGACAAATCCTTCATCCCTGGAATCAATCTAGGGAACCTTCTCTGAACTGCCTCTAATGCATTTATATTCTTCCTCAAATAAGGGGATCAAAGTTCTTCTGTACAGTACTGCAGATGCAATCACACCTATACCAGTGTTTTTCAAACTTATTTTCCCGGGTCCCACTTTTGCCAATCTGCCGACCTTTGCTTATCATAGAATCTACAGTGCAGAAGGAGGCCATTCAGCCCATTGCGTCAGCAACGGCCCTTGGACTGAACACCCTAGTTAATCCCACGCTTCTACCCTGTCCCCGTAACCCATTAGACACCAAGCGGCAATTTAGCATGGCCAGTCCACCTAACCTGCACATCTTTAGATTGCTCCTTCATCTGATGAAGGAGCAGTGCTCCGAAAGCTTGAGATTTCAAATAAACCTGTTGGACTTTAACCTGGTGTTGTGAGACTTCTTACTCTGCCCATCCCAGTACAGCGCCGGCATCTCCACATTCATCTCAGAAAATCCAACCTCTCTCTCATATAGGTTGTCGTGAAGGGCAATAGCAAAAAAAATGCTTGTTTTACTCTTCACTGGATACTCCTGGGAGACACTACACCAGAATGCTGACAGCCTCATGGACTTTTGGTGTGTGTTTAATGTGCTGTCACAGGTCGGGTATAGCAGCTTAATCTTTTCATTTGGAGTTAGCTGTAAACTAATAACTGACTCTGGGATCTCAACCTCAAAAGGAATTTTTCACCCCTTTCAAAACCTGAAACTTTTTCTTCATTTACCAGTACTTCCCTGCATAAAACACACATGGGCTTTGCATCCTTATTTGTATTGGCAGTTGACAAAACTATACCTCAAGAAATCATCTTTGTACTGCTTTGTTCCAGAGTGTTTTTTTTTTTTTTTGTAGGCTGTTCACCAGAGCCCTAGAACTCTGTTCTGCTGTGTAGATTCTCCTGAGCAGCTTTCTCCAGCAGATTCCCGTGATTTGGTGACAAAAGCACGTTTTGTATAGGGTGCTTGATGTCAAGTGTATGTGCAGGGTGCATGACCTGCTCACTGCTGCCACTTATGGCCAGTGGCTGCTGCCATTCTCAATTTAAATACCATAGTGCCTGTTGGGTGCTTCTCCCACGATTGGGAACGCCAAGACAGATCGCCCTGCAACCTACCCATGGGTGGCGACCCGCACTTTGAAAAACCCTGCCCTATACGTTGCGACAGCACCTCTCTACTTTTATACTATATTCCATTAGCAATTAATGCCAAAATTCCATTTGCCTTCCTTATTACCTGCTGCACCTGTATACTAGCTTTCTGAGATTCATGCAAAGGGAGATGCTGAAACATTTTGACGTTTCTCTCCGTTTAGATAAGTTGCCTTTTTATTCCTCCGACCAAAATGGATAATCCCACACCTATCCACGTTAAATTCGTTCTGCCAGAATGTGGCCCCACTCGCCTAACTTATCCTTATCCATTTGTAAATGTCTTATTTCCTCATTGCAACTTGTTTTCCCACCTATTTTAGTGTTGTCTGCAAAGTTGTCTCCAGAACATTTCTATCCCTACATTAAAGCCATTAATATATATAATCTATTATCAAATGTTTGTTTAAATGATCTGTGTCCTGGATCTGAGATGTCCTCCGACTGTACACATGTCTACCTGTTCTCTGTACTATTGTTGGCGTTTGAACTGTTACACACACCATTTGGAACTCCCTCAAGCCTTGTACCATACCATCCCCCTTCCCTGCTTACCAAAGCCTCTTTTTTGCCTTTGCTTTCACTCTTGTTGGAAGTGTGCCTGTGGGTGGAAAGTTCATAATGTACTTATTTTGATCTGATATTGAAAGAATCTAGAATATCGGGTCTGTGCCGACCTTCTGAAAGAGCATCCTGCCTAGGCCCGCTCCCCACTGCCTTATCCTTGTAACGCCACCCAACCTCCACATCCTGGACACTAAGGGGCAATTTAGCATGGCCTATCCATTATCATGCACATCTTTGGATTGTGTGTGTGTGGGGGGGGGGGGGGGGGGGGGGGGGGCGGGGGAGGAACAAGAGCACCCAGAGGAAACCCAATCAGACATGGGAGAACGTACAAACGCCACCCAAGGCCAGAATCTAACCCGTGTCCCTGGCACTGAGGTAGCAGTTCAACTACCGCCGCCCTATCATCTGAAGCTTTCTTTGTTCAGCGTCGGGTATAATCTGAATGAGTGATATAGCAGATGTAGGAAAAACTGTCTTTGCTTGTAGCTCCCACACGCGGTTCAGGAAGATGTGCGCTGTTGTACTTTACTGAATCACACTTCGGGTTTTACTGGTAGCAACATCGTGGTGGATTTGGGTGGGTGATTGGTGAGCTGTCTCCAAGCTTTCAAGTTTTATCTGATCCTATTATATCAAATCCCTGCAGAAGAAAGACTTTGTGTGGCACTTTGGATTACCTGCCTCCAGAAATGGTTGAAGGGCGATTGCATGATGAAAAAGTGGACTTGTGGTGCCTGGGAATCCTGTGCTACGAGTTCCTGGTAGGACACCCTCCATTCGAATCACCTTCCCACCAGGAGACATATAGGAAGATCTGCAAGGTGAGTAGCTATAACTGGATTTGTGTTAATTTAACCCTGGCCTGTGTCCAATAGTACATTTGGAGCTCACTGTTCTGAACAGGTGGTGATATAAAGTGTGATGATGACCATCTTATCAGCTTGTCATCCAGCAAGGCTAGTTTGGTATTGTCTTTGAATCTGTTTTTTACAAACTCAGTGTTATTGATCTTTACTGTTCCTCAAAACGGAATCAAATATCCAGTGTATGAATTTTTCAGGTTGACATCCATTTTCCAGCTAGCATGTCAGAGGGTGCCAAGACTCTAATCAGCCAATTGCTTCGACATAATCCAGGACTGAGACTTCCCCTCAAGGGTGTGATGGAACATCCATGGGTGAAATCCAATGCCCGGAGGCTCCTTCCACCAGAATGTGCAGGCAGCAGTGAGAATGAAGGACCACCTCGCTAAGTCCTGGCAATCGCTGAATTGTATACAAGCTGTGTAATTTGCAGTCACTATGTGTAAATACTTTGTATTTTATACTCCATTTTCTTATTCCTCCATCTTAGATCCTTCCCTATTGTGCCCTCGGCTGTTGTCTCTTAAATTTTTGGAAGTCTCCTTCCAGAGTTTAGGACTGATGGTCAGATTTTTTTGGTAATCCAGAATATTGCTGAAACCTTTTCATCTTGCATTCATCAGGACAAATGCAAGAATGCCAAATTTCAAAGAGAGCAACAATTTGTACCGCATGAGTGCTGATTGACACTGGCTGAGATGTTGCCATAAGAGGCCAATCCAATGTCGACTTGCCAACCAGTCAGCATCCTTATTCCCCAGTGGTATAAATTGTTGATTGTTTGAAATTTGATGTTCTTGTTTATCCTGATGATTGCAAGATGAAAAACTTCATCATTTCTTCCATTTTGCTGAAAAGAAAGACCTGATTTGATGATTTCAAGTACAGCGGGTTTTAATGTTTGTCTTGGCTGTTGGATATCTGGAGTATTTAATGTAGATCGTGTTCTCTCTATCAGTCTTTCGATCTTGATCTTAATGTAAATGCTGCAAGGAGAATTATTCAGCCTCTATTGCATATGAAACATATATTTGAACCCTCAAAACTGCCAGTACTGCTTCAAAGGAACTGACATACAAGCTGACTGAGCTCAACTATTTTAGAAATGTTTCTTTTTGCCACATGACAAACAGATATATAGACTTCACACATTGTTTGCTGCCTCTGAAGTAATTCAAGAAAGCATTGTGAAGTTTTGAGTCTGTGGCACCATATTTTAATGGTTATATACTTTCTCCTGTTTTATCCTGTCACTTACTTGCCTTTATAAAATGATCTTCCACAGTATTGCTGAAAGTACTTGTACATGATATAAACAATAAACTTAGTGAAGCATTATAGTGACATTACCCATCTATCTTGAAACAGCTTCCTGAATCTGCATTTGTATTTTGCATTGGTCTTTACTATAGAGAGCACAAGTAACAAAATCAGGAAATGGCAGTGAGGGAGGAACTCAGGAAAATTACACTCACCAGGGAAGTGGTATTGAGCAAATCGTTGGGGCTGCAGACTGACAATCCTAGGGTCTGGATAGACTTCACCCTAACGTCTTGAAAGAAGTGACTAATGAGATAGTTGATGTATTGGTTTTAATTTTCCAAAATTACTTTGATTCAGGGAAGGTTCCTTGCATTGGAAAATTACAAATGTAACTCCTTTATTCAACAAGGGAAGGAGACAAAGTGGGAAACTATAGGCCAGTTAGCTTAACATCTGTCATAGGGAAAAGTCAGAGGCCATTATTAAAGATGTTACAGCAGGATTGGAAACATTCGGGGCAATTAGGCTGAGTCAGCATGGTTTTGTGAAAGCTAAATCATGTTTCACCAATTTATTGGAATTCTTTGAAGTAGTCACGTGCTGTGGATAAAGTACTCAGATTTCCAGAAGGCATTTGATAAGGTGCCACATTAAAGATTGATGTAAAATAAAAGCTCATAGTGCAGGGGGTAACATTGGCATGGATTGAAGATTGGCTAGCTAACAGGAAAGAGTTGGCATAAATCAGTAGTTTTCTGGTTGGCAGCACATGACAAGCGATGTGCCACAGGGATCAGTGCTGGGCCAAAACCTTTTACAATTTCTGGAAAATGGTTTGGATAAAAGGACTGAAGGTATGGTTGCTAAATTTGCTGACAACACAAAGATAGGAAAGTAAATTGTGAAGAGGACGTAAGGAGGTGACAAAGGGGACATGGGTTAAGTGAGTGGGTAAAAATCTGGCAAATACATTTATAATGTGGGTAAATCTTTCCTCAATGTCAGCAAAACTAAGGAGCTGGTCATTGACTTCAGGAAGTGAAGTGTCATACACACCCCTGTCTGCATCAATGGTGCTGAGGTGGAGATGGTTGACAGCTTCAAATTCTATTGTGTTCACATCACCAACAATAGCCACTTCGACGCTACGACCAAGAAAGCATAACAGCGTTTATACTTCGGAAACTAAGGAAATTCGGCATGTCCGCATTGACTCTTAGCAATTTTTATAGATGCACCATAGAAAGCATCCTCTGGTTGCATCACAGCCTGGTATGGCAACTGCTTTGCCCAAGATCATAAGAAACTACAGGGAATCATGAACACAGCCCAGTCCATCACACAAGACCCCCGTCCTCTTCATCTGCCTTGGGAAAGCGGGCAGCATAATCAAAGATTCCTCTCATTCAGGTTATTCTCTCGTCCATCGGGCAGAAGGTACAAAGGTCTGAGAACACTCACTAGCAAATTCAAAAACAGCTTCTTCCACTTACCAGACTCCTGAATGACCTTATGGACTGAACTGATGTCTCTATGCATCTTCTCTATTGTTGTAGCAATAGACGCCATATGTTTCACCCGATGTCTATGTATTGCATTGTGTATTTTCTGTATATTGTATGTCCTATGTTTTTCATGTATGGAATAATCTGCCTGGACTACGCAGATTTACACTGTATTGCGGTACACATGATAATAAATGTGAAATTGCCCATTTTGGCAGGAAGAAACATAAGTGAGAGATTGCAGAGCTCTGAGGTGCAGAGAGATCTAAGTTTCCTAGTGCAGGAATTTTCTAAGTGCAGGTCGTGACCCCCTGGGTGGGTCGTGGAGCAATTTGGCATGCCCTTCCTGCAGTGGTCCTGATCACGGGAGAAGCACCAACGGCTGCTACCAGCTTTTAAATTGGCCATTTGAATGGAAAAAATGAGGCTGTGTGCAATCTTGTGGCCAGCAGAGAGCAGGTCATGTACCCTCATGCACACTTGATGTCAAGCATCCTACATGTATGTGCTTTTGGCGCCAAATCTCGGAGTAGAGCTGCTTCCATTTTCTAGCTGCTGACGAGCAAGGCCAGTGGAATGTGAAGATGGATCGTTTTCTTAAGTGTCATGTGAGTGTCCCTTTAAGAAAGATTTAGTCTCTTATCACGTGACTTGTAGCACACTGGGCCATGGCTGTCATCTGAGAGTGGTCTTTATTAGGTTTCAGTTTCAGTTTGACTGCTTTGGACTGTAGAACGAGAAGTGTTTTTATCTGTTTTCATTTGAAAAGCTGTACCAGTAAAAAAAAAACACTGGCTAACTGCCGTGGTAACTTTAAAGATATAGTTGCTTTCCGGATGGAGTTTGAATCTGCTGGTTAGAACTGGATCAGAATTTCGGGAAAAGGACCAGTCCCATTCAAGTGAGAATACAGTGTGTTGGGGCACGCCCTTGAAAAGGGGTTTTGGCTAAATTGGATTTTGTTATTGAATTGGAAAAGCTAAGGGGGAATTCATTGTGTTATATACCTAGATTACTGTAGCTGCGTGGTGTCTTTATGTTTGTAATTGATAAAAATTCTTGCTGTGTTTAGCTCCCGGACCTCTGGTTAACAGCCTACAAAGAAAAAAATTAACTCTGGAACAAAACAATATAAAGATGATTTCTTGAGGTATGGTTTTGTCAATTCTGCCAATGAAAATAAGGATGTAAAGCCATGTGTGTTACATGCAGGGATGTACTGACAAATGAGAGCTTTAAGGTTTTGAAAGAAGTGGAGGGTGAAAGGTTCCTTGTGAAGTCGAGACCCTAGAGTCAGTTATCAACTTACAGCTGACTACAAATTAAAAGACTACGCTGCTGTACCTGAACTGTGATGCCATACTACAAACACACCAAAAGCCTATGTGGCTGTCAGCATTCTGCAGTAGCATCTCCCAGGCGTATCCAGGGCCGAGTAAAACAAGCATTTTGTTGCTATTGCCCTTCACGATGATCTACATGTGCGAGGTTGGATTTTCCTTTTTCCTAAAGATGAAGACGGCACAAAGGAACTAGTCGGCACCTGAAACGCACACTGCCCTCTCCTTTGAACCTGATTGGTGTGAGATCGTGAGGACCAAGTAGGCATCCCTTTTCCATTAAAGATGAGCAAACAAGGCATGTGTGTCATGAAGATCGGCTGGCCTGGGCCCTGAAGGTTGGTCAATTGGTAAAAACACTTTCCCAGCACATGAATCACAAAATGCTGTGTAAGGGTCCTACTGTTTAAACCTGGTTTCCCTTTTGTACTCCATTTATTTTCTGTTATTCTTTTGTGCCTGGACAGTTGCTGGGACTTGTGCCTTTCAGATGGACTTCACTTTAGTTTTGGAAACACCCCTGGAAGGTGTGCTATTTGGTCTGGCTTCAGAAACCCCAGTGTGAGATGTGGTGCTTGGGTTGGTCCAGTTTACACATCTTGATGGACTTGGCTGGCAGCCAACCAACTACTTTTAAATTCCTGGGTCTTAACAGGTCCTCGATGATGATTGGTGCTGATCGTTCATGTCCCTTGCTGTGTGAGTCTGTTTGTTTCAGTTTTGATTTGAACTCGGAGCTTTTAAATGTCTCTCCCAGAAAGGGTGGAACTCTAATACCTCGGCTGAGGCTCGCTCCAGATAAATGGAGCAGCCAGCGTTTATCTCAATCCAGCAAGTGAGTGTTTAAAGCCTAAAGTCAGGGGAGGGGGGGGCGGTGCGGGATCTTTCCAAATTCCTCTCCCTGTAGGTTTACCAGATCACTCGCCTCGTGGAAGCTGCCCCTCTGATACTCTGTTAATCTGAGACAAACTGTTGGTCAGTCTGCTGAAGGTGGCGACAAATAAGAAATTGAATGGACCTGAATTGCATCTTCCATGTGAAGGCCCAAATTAAAGTGACTCCTGAGAGGGGATCCAGGGATCCTATAGCCTGAGAGTCTGGCCTGAATGTTCCAGCCAGAAGTGGTTTCAGCACTTCACGTCTTGGGAAGATAGCAAGCTACAACAATCTCAATATCTGCAACAAGGCCACTTATCTGTCTTCCATTTTAATCCCTATCATTATTGCCCTACCCCTTCCCTCTGTGCATGTCTGTCTTGTGTGTGTTTGGGTAGAGGATGTAACGATAAAGTGGGGTTGAGGTAATAAACTGGCCGATATTCTATGATAATCATCACATGTCTTATCTCTATTGATGTTATAAATAAAGTTTTTTTTTTTTTTAATGTTTCACTTACAAATCTGGTGCCTGTAAGTCTTTGGAGCAGTCAAGGGTTAAAGACCTCAGAAACCAAATACAAGTTATTGGTTAATTCACTTGTGTTGGGATTCCGGGGCCTGTGGGGCTGGAATTGACCACACACTAGCCCAGTATTGTGGGGCTGGAATTGACCACACACTAGCTAGTGTGTCATAACAGCTGACAGCATTTAATTAGGAAAGCAAATAGAATGTTATCATTTATTGTGAGAGAAATTAGTTACAAAAGTGGGGAGGTTATGCTTTAGTTATACAGGGGCATTGGTGAGACCACATCTGGAATAGTGTGCACAGTGTTGGTCTCCTTATTTAAAGAAATATGTAAATGCATTAGAAGCAGTTCAGAGAAGGTTTATTAGGCTAATACCAGGAATCATAAAATCCCTGCAATGCAGAAGGAGGCTATTCGGCCCATCGAGCCTGCACTGAAACTCAAAGTGCACCACCCATTTACCACCCTATCCCAATAACCCCTTAACCTAACCTAAACATCCCTGGCCACAAAGGGGCAATTTAGAATGGTCAATCCACTTAACCTGCACATCTTTGGACTGTGGGAGGAAACCCACGCAGACACAGGGCGAACGTACAAACTCCACCTGGCATGTGCGAATCAAACCCAGGTCCCTGGTACTCTGAAGCAACAGTGCTAACCACTGTGCCGCCCATTAACTAGTCAGATGCTGCTTGCAACTAACTTCCTGCAGTCTGAGTAACCCTTTGGGCTGTGCTTCTGGCAAGTGCCGGATTGAGCTGAGAAATTTCTTCACTCATTTGTGAATTGTTGGAAGAATCACGCCCTGAGCTTTGTGGATGTTCCATTGTAGAATACGTTCAAGATTGAGAGTGGTAGATTCTTGATCTGAGAAAATCAAGAAAGATGAGGAATGGACAAGAAAGTGGACAGGAAAGTGAAGTTGAGATAGATGATTAGCCACAATCATTGAATACTGGAGTAGGTTTGAAGGCTGCATGGTTTACTCCCTATTCATGTTCCTATGTAACTGGTTTTATCAAATTATTTAATCATAAAACATCCCAAGTAGATTACCTTATAATCCTCTATACTTGAAGGACTACAAGCTTAATTTACAACCTGTTCTCATAAATTAGGCCTGGTATCGATATGTTTCATCTGCACATAACCCCTCCACACCCAATGCATGCTTGCTGAGGTGTGATGCCAGAATTGAATGCAGAACTGATCTAAAGAGCTTTCTACAAATATGTTTTTGCCCATACCACTGTATTTTAACGCCTTTCGGATAACAATTCTGTTAGTGTTTTAAATTTTTGTGTACCAGGATGGTGAGGATATGGAGTCGGAAAATGAGCTCCACGATCTTTAGGATACTGAGTTTGAAAGCAACCTAGTTCAGCCAATGATGGTGGCCAAACGGGGTTTTTAGTTTATGGTATTGATCATCACAAACTTTAATTGGAGGAAATTTCTGCTTGCCCTGAGACTGGTTGTCAGCCCAGCAGTATGAGACCATGAAGGCAGTGGACAGATTACAAAAAGGCTTCAAGTGACATAGAAATGTTCTGTAGGTGAGCAGGAAATGGGCCAGTCTGGTTTGTAGAGAGGCTGATGACTGTTTCTTCATGGTAACTTTTAATGTTTGGATGGCCAAGTCAGTCAGTCCATTTGATGCAAGCTGATAGGAGCGGTTCAAATGTGTTCATCGCTGTTGATTCTCATGAAATGGTAACTCTTCACGAGTAAAAGCAGTGCCATCATCTGAGACCAGAACCTCGGGCATCCCGTGGGTGGCGAATGTCTGTCACAATTCTTCTGCCTTTGGATGGAGCTCGTGGATCTCATTTCATGTACATCCAACCACTTGGAGTGAGCATCTATGAGCAAGGATATGGAGCCCACGAATGGGCCTGCAAAATTGACGTGTAGTCGCATCCATGGTCGAACTAGCCGCTACCAAGGGTGCATTAGGGCCGCAGACGGTAGGTTTTGCTGCATTTTACAGTGGTCACAATGTTTGACCAGATTCTCTATGTTGATATCAATCCCGGGTCACCACATAACTGCATGCGGGCATTTTCATCCTTGACATCATAGAATTTAGTGCAGGAGGCCATTCGGCCCATCGAGTCTGCGCAGGCTCTTTGGTCTATAAGGATCTGCTTATTCCCTTTTCTCACCTTTTATTTTTGCCGTTACTCTTGATCCATGGATGATTAATGGACATGTCACGTTAAGGCACTTGAATTCAAGCAGAAGAATCCAGAAAGCTGTGCTAGTTTAAATTAGAGTTGTAGACTGGCCGGAATCAGTGACAGAGAAATGGGTTGGGACCCGGTTTGATTGAATTGGCACAAAAGTGTGTGCTGTCCGGTAATGGGTGGTGATCCCACTGGAATGCTTTTCAGAGTCCAAGGTTTGAGTTTAGTTTCCGTTTTGGCTCTGGCAGTCCAGTGAAGAGATCCAACTAATTCTCTCCAGCAAGATCCAGCTAATTCTCTCCAGAAAGAGTTCTGTTTTCCTGGAACTACAGAGGCCTGAAGACAAAGCCACAAACTGAAAGCACAGTTTGATGAGAAACAAGCTGCTTCTACAGGAAATACATGAGAGCAATACATTTCTTTTTTTTTTTTAAATCATTTTATTGAGGTATTTGTGATTTTGTAACAATAACAGAACAGTGTACATACAAATATAAACATAGTGCAAAGGCCGTCTTCCTCCCTCACCGGTCCCACCTTTCTTACACACTAATCTAAACTAAACCCCTCCCCCCTCTCTGCTGACAGTTAATTTTCTCTGAAGAAGTCAACGAACAGCCACCTCCGGACGAACCCTGACTCAGTTCCACCAAGTCGGGGCTTTTTCAGGGGGCCTCCGGATTAAAAAAAATTAACGTTTCTCACAAAAACGGGAGCAGGGAACTGGGCCCTCAGGAGAGGAGCGATCCGACGCCCCCACGCCACGCATGGCAGCAGAGTGCAGGACAAGAGGTGGCCAGGACCGAAGCGGGGGCCAAACCTGCAGGGAGGAAGGAACGGAGGAGCGACTGACACCGCCCCCCCCCCCCCCCAGCAGGAGAGCGCAGGGTGCGACGAGCGGCAGCCCGGACCGAGCAGCGGGGACGCAGTACACAATGTATACACCAGAATTTTCATCTTCGTGGAAGGGAAAACGGTGCTTCCTGGGATAGACAAGGTGGAATACTCCACAATTGTGATATCAGACCACATTCCACACTACATGGACGTGAGGCTGGAGACGGGCAGGGCCCAACGCCCCACATGGAGGTTGGACGTCGCCCTACTAGCGGACAAGGCCTTCAACAAAAGGTTATAACGGGCCATTGCAGAGTACACAGTGAACAACCAGAACGGGGAGGTCTCACCCTCCACGTTTTGGGAAGCACTAAAGGCCTTACTAAGAGGGGAAATCATCGCTTTCAAAGCGCGAAGAGATAGGGAGGAAATGGTGGCTGGGCAGCATCTGGTCGACTCCATACTGGAGATAGACCGTAAATACTCCGAGGCCCCGACCGTCAAGCTCCTGGCAAGAGGTACAAAGGAACTTTGACCTGCTCTCCACCAGGAAAACAGTGCACCAACTCCGCCAGGCACGTGAGACCCTATACGAACACGTAGACAAAGCCAGCCGCCTTTGGCACACCAGCTGAGAAAGCAGGCAGCCACCAGAGAAATTGCACAAATCAGGGATACCAGAGGCACGCTAGAAAACAGAACCAGAAAAGATCAACAAAACCTTCAAGGCCTTCTACCACGGGCTGTACACCTCAGAGCCCGTAATGGGGGAGTCTGGGATGAAACGGTTCCTTGCTGGACTGGACATACCAGTCGTGGGGGGAGGGCAGAAAACGGGGCTTGGAAGCACCACTAGCACTGGGAGAGATCATGGACAGCATTACCTCCATGCAGGTGGGGAAGGCGCTGGGACCAGGCGGGTTCCCGGCAGACTTCGACAAAATATTTGCGACAGCACTGGCCCCTCACCTGCGGGAGATGTTCACAGACTCGCTAGCTAGAGGCACACTGCCATCTACGTTAGCACAGGCCTCATTCTCGCTGAAACCTAAGAAAGACAAAGACCCAACGGAATGTGGATCATACAGACCCATCTCACTGCTGAATGCAGACGCCAAAATACTAGCCAAAAGGTTAGAAGACTGTGTACCTGAGGTGGTCGCAGAGGACCAGACTGGCTTTGTCAAAGGTAGACAGCTAACCTCTAATATCAGGTGCCTGCTGAATGTGATAATGACCCCCTCCGGGGAGAGAACACCAGAGATGATTGTCTCCCTTGATGCAGAAAAGGCCTTCGACAGAGTCGAATGGAAATACCTCATAGAGGTACTGGAGCGGTTCGGGCTTGGAACAGGGTTCACCTCCTGGGTAAAGCTCCTATGCAACGCTCCCATGGCGAGCGTACAGACCAACAATACCAACTCCCGATACTTCCAGCTGCACAGGGGCACCAGACAAGGATGCCCACTGTCCCCGCTGCTGTTCGCTCTAGCGATCGAACCACTAGCAATCGCGCTCAGAGCAGCAAAAAGCTGGAGGGGGATCCGAAGGGGAGGCAGAGAGCACAGAGTCTCACTCTATGCAGATGACCTGATCCTCTACATTTTGGATCCAGAGCAGCATGGACGGAATCAACGCACTCCTGAAAGAGTTTGGCGCCTTCAAACTTGGGCTACAAACTCAACATGAGCAAAAGTGAGATCTTCCCGGTACATCCACAAGTAGGTGGGGCAGCCCTAACGGGACTGCTGTTTAAACAAGCCCGACACAAATTCCGCGACCTGGGGATCCAAATAGCCCATGACTCGAAAGGGATCCACAAATGGAACCTCACCAGTCTGATAGAGGAAGTAAAAAAGGACCTGCAAAGATGGAACACACTCCCACCCTCCCTCGCGGGGAGAGTCCAGACGATCAAAATGAACGTGCTGCCCAGGTACCTCTTCCTATTCAGATCCATCCCGATCTACATCCCCAAGGCCTTTTTCAAAGCACTAGACAAACTAATCATGGCATTCGTGGGGTGGGGTGGGTGGGTGTGGTAGAATGCTAGGATCCCAAAGAAGGTCTTACAAAAAACAAAATCCAGGGGGGGCTAGCTCTTCCAATCCTACAACTTTACCACTGGGTGGCAACAGCCGAGTGAATAAGGGGATGGATCAAGGCGCCAGAAGCCGAATGGGTGCGCGCGGAAGAGGCCTCCTGCATGGGGACCTCCCTCCGGGCCCTCGCCATGGTGGCGCTCCCATCCCCACCCAAAAAACACTCCGGCAGCCCGGTGGGAATAGCCACCCTACAACCAACTACGGCAACAATTTGGCCTGACCAGAATGTCGGGTAAAGCTCCCATCTGCAACAACCATAGGTTCATGCCAGCGCTGACTGACGCCACCTTCAAAAGGTGGGGACAGGACAGAAGGACACTGACAGTCAGGGACCTATACACGGACGGCAGGATCGCCACACTTGGCGATCTGACAGAGAAATTCCAGTTAGCCAGGGGGAACGAGCTAAGGTACCTGCAACTAAAACACTTCCTACGAAAGGAGACGGGGACATACCCACAACCACACTACTGAAAGAGTTACTGGATGCAAGAATACTCGATAAAGGAAACTGTAGTGACATGTATGACCGACTGGTAGAAGGGGCCGACATCGTATTGGACGCAACAAGAATGAAGTGGGAGGAGGACCTGGGGATCTAAATAGGTGGGGACTCTGGAGCGAAGCACTGCATAGGGTCAACTCCAACTCCACCTCCACATGCGCAAGGCTCAGTCTGACGCAACTAAAAGTGGTACATAGAGCCCACTTAACAAGAACCCGTATGAGTAGGTTCTTCCCGGAGGTGGAGGACAGATGTGAGCGGTACCAAGCAGGCCCAGCCAACCACGCCCACATGTTCTGGTCCTGCCCCAGACTTGCTGGGTACTGGACAGCCTTCTTCGAGGCAATGTCCAAGGTGGTGGGGGTGAGGGTGGAGCCAATGCCGAAAGTGGCAGTGTTCTGGGTTTCAGACCAGCCAGATCTATTCTTGGGGAGGGCGGACGCCCTTGCCTTTGCCTCCCTGATCGCCCGACGTAGAATCCTGCTCGGCTGGAGGTCAGCAACACCACCCAAAGCTGCAGACTGGCTGTCCGACCTCTCGGAATCTCTCCAAATGGAAAAAATCAAATTCGACATCCGAGGGTCAGACGACGGCTTCCACAGAACGTGGGAGCCATTCACCAAATTGGTCCGAGACCTGTTTGTGGCCAACAAACAAGCAGAAGAATAGCCAGGTAGCCAAGAAACAGGGGAAAGTAGCCAAAGCATGAGGGGGAGAGAGAGACCGGGAGAGAGGAGGAGGGGGGGGGGGGGGGGGGGGGGGGGGCAGGCAGCTAAATCTAAGAGGAAGGAAAGGCGAACCACAGGGGGGGCAGAAGCGGGGAGGGGTAGAGGGAAGAGACAGGGAACAATAGAGGAGAGCCGGGGAGGGGGAGGGGGGAGGCAGGGAAACGTTAACAAACTTAACATCCACAGGAACAGAGAACAAAGAACAAAGAACAAAGAAATGTACAACACAGGAACAGGCCCTTCGGCCCTCCAAGCCCGTGCCGACCATACTGCCCGACTAAACTACAATCTTCTACACTTCCTGGGTCCGTATCCTTCTATTCCCATCCTATTCATATATTTGTCAAGATGCCCCTTAAATGTCCCTATCGTCCCTGCCTCCACTACCTCCTCCGGTAGTGAGTTCCAGGCACCCACTACCCTCTGCGTAAAAAACTTGCCTCGTACATCTACTCTAAACTTTGCCCCTCTCACCTTAAACCTATGCCCCCTAGTAATTGACCCCTCTACCCTGGGGAAAAGCCTCTGACTATCCACTCTGTCTATGCCCCTCATAATTTTGTATACCTCTATCAGGTCGCCCCTCAACCTCCTTCGTTCCAGTGAGAACAAACCGAGTTTATTCAATCGCTCCTCATAGCTTATGCCCTCCATACCAGGCAACATTCTGGTAAATCTCTTCTGCACCCTCTCTAAAGCCTCCACATCCTTCTGGTAGTGTGGCGACCAGAATTGAACACTATACTCCAAGTGTGGCCTAACTAAGGTTCTATACAGCTGCAACATGACTTGCCAATTCTTATACTCAATGCCCCGGCCAATGAAGGCAAGCATGCCGTATGCCTTCTTGACTACCTTCTCCACCTGTGTAGCCCCTTTCAGTGATCTGTGGACCTGTACTCCTAGATCTCTTTGACTTTCAATACTCTTGAGGGTTCTACCATTCACTGTATATTCCCTACCTGCATTAGCCCTTCCAAAATGCATTACCTCACATTTGTCCAGGTTAAACTCCATCTGCCATCTCTCCGCCCAAGTCTCCAGACAATCTAAATCCTGCTGTATCCTCAGACAGTCCTCATCGCTATCCGCAATTCCACCAACCTTTGTGTCGTCTGCAAACTTACTAATCAGACCAGTTACATTTTCCTCCAAATCATTTATATATACTACAAAGAGCAAAGGTCCCAGCACTGATCCCTGTGGAACACCACTGGTCACAGCCCTCCAATTAGAAAAGCATCCCTCCATTGCTACCCTCTGCCTTCTATGGCCTAGCCAGTTCTGTATCCACCTTGCCAGTTCACCCCTGATCCCGTGTGACTTCACCTTTTGTACTAGTCTACCATGAGGGACCTTGTCAAAGGCCTTACTGAAGTCCATATAGACAACATCTACTGCCCTACCTGCATCAATCATCTTAGTGACCTCCTCGAAAAACTCGATCAAGTTAGTGAGACACGACCTCCCCTTCACAAAACCGTGCTGCCTCTCACTAATACGTCCATTTGCTTCCAAATGGGAGTAGATCCTGTCTCGAAGAATTCTCTCCAGTAATTTCCCTACCACTGAAGTAAGGCTCACCGGCCTGTAGTTCCCGGGATTATCCCTGCCACCCTTCTTAAACAGAGGAACAACATTGGCTATTCTCCAGTCCTCCGGGACATCCCCTGAAGACAGCGAGGATCCAAAGATTTCTGTCAAGGCCTCAGCAATTTCCTCTCCAGCCTCCTTCAGTATTCTGGGGTAGATCCCATCCGGCCCTGGGGACTTATCTACCTTAATATTTTTTAAGACACCCAACACCTCGTCTTTTTGGATCACAATGTGACCCAGGCTATCTACACCCCCTTCTCCAGACTCAACATCTACCAATTCCTTCTCTTTGGTGAATACTGATGCAAAGTATTCATTTAGTACCTCGCCCATTTCCTCTGGCTCCACACATAGATTCCCTTGCCTATCCTTCAGTGGGCCAACCCTTTCCCTGGCTACCCTCTTACTTTTTATGTAAGTGTAAAAAGCCTTGGGATTTTCCTTAACCCTATTTGCCAATGCCTTTTCATGACCCCTTCTAGCCCTCCTGACTCCTTGCTTAAGTTCCTTCCTACTTTCCTTATATGCCACACAGGCTTCGTCTGTTCCCAGCCTTTTAGCCCTGACAAATGCCTCCTTTTTCTTTTTGACGAGGCCTACAATATCACTCGTCATCCAAGGTTCCCGAAAATTGCCGTATTTATCTTTCTTCCTCACAGGAACATGCCTGTCCTGTATTCCTTTCAACTGACACTTGAAAGCCTCCCACATGTCAGATGTTGATTTGCCCTCAAACATCCGCCCCCAATCTATGTTCTTCAGTTCCCGCCTAATATTGTTATAATTAGCCTTCCCCCAATTTAGCACATTCATCCTCGGACCACTCTTATCCTTGTCCACCAGTACTTTAAAACTTACTGAATTGTGGTCACTGTTACCGAAATGCTCCCCTACTGAAACATCTACCACCTGGCCGGGCTCATTCCCCAATACCAGGTCCAGTACCGCCCCTTCCCTAGTTGGACTGTTTACATATTGTTTTAAGAAGCCCTCCTGGATGCTCCTTACAAACTCTGCCCCGTCTAAGCCCCTGGCACTAAGTGAGTCCCAGTCAATATTGGGGAAGTTGAAGTCTCCCATCACCACAACCCTGTTGTTTTTACTCTTTTCCAAAATCTGTCTACCTATCTGCTCCTCTATCTCCCACTGGCTGTTGGGAGGCCTGTAGTATACCCCCAACATTGTGACTGCACCCTTCTTATTCCTGATCTCTACCCATATAGCCTCACTGCCCTCTGAGGTGTCCTCTCGCTGTATAGCTGTGATACTCTCCTGAACAAGTAGCGCAACTCCGCCTCCCCTTTTACATCCCCCTCTATCCCGCCTGAAACATCTAAATCCTGGAACGTTTAGCTGCCAATCCTGCCCTTCCCTCAACCAGGTCTCTGTAATGGCAACAACATCATAGTTCCAAGTAGTAATCCAAGCTCTAAGTTCGTCTGCCTTACCCTTAATGCTCCTTGCATTAAAACATATGCACTTCAGGCCACCAGACCCCCTGTGTTCAGCAACTTCTCCCCGTCTGCGCTGCCTCAGAGCCACACTGTCCCTATTCCCTAGTTCTCCCTCAATGCTCTCACCTTCTGACCTATTGCTCCCGTGCCCACCCCCCTGCCATACTAGTTTAAACCCTCCCGTGTGACACTAGCAAACCTCGCGGCCAGGATATTTATGCCTCTCCGGTTTAGATGCAACCCGTCCATCTTATACAGGTCACACCTGCCCCGGAAGAGCTCCCAGTGGTCCAGATAACAGAAACCCTCCCTCCTACACCAGCTGTTTAGCCACGTGTTTGTCTGCTCTATCTTCCTATTTCTAGCCTCACTGGCACGTGGCACAGGGAGTAATCCCGAGATTACAACCCTCGAGGTCCTGTCTTTTAACTTTCTGCCTAGCTCCCTGAACTCCTGCTGCAGGACCTCATGCCCCTTCCTGCCTATGTCGTTAGTACCAATATGTACAACGACCTCTGCCTGTTTGCCCTCCCCCTTCAGGATTCCCTCTACCCGTTCGGAGACATCCTGGACCCTGGCACCAGGGAGGCAACATACCATCCTGGAGTCTCTTTCACGTCCACAGAAGCGCCTATCTGTGCCCCTGACTATAGAGTCCCCTATAACTATTACTCTTCTGCGCTTTGACCCTCCCTTCTGAACATCAGAGCCAGCCGTGGTGCCACTGCTCTGGCTGCTGCTGTTTTCCCCTGATAGGCTATCCCCCCCCACAGTATCCAAAGGGGTATATCTGTTCGAGAGGGGGACAACCACAGGGGATTCCTGCACTGACTGCCTGCCCTTTCTGGTGGTCACCCATTTCTCTGCCTGCACCTTGGGTGTGACCACACTTACATAACTGCGATCTATGACGCTTTCCGCCACCTGCATGCTCCTAAGTGCATCCAATTGCTGCTCCAACCGAACCATGCGGTCTGTGAGGAGCTGCAGTTGGGTGCACTTTCTGCAGATGAAGCCATCCGGGACACTGGAAGCCTCCCGGACCTGCCACATCTCACAGTCAGAGCACAGCACCCCTCTAACTGACATTGCGTCAATTAATTAAAATTAAAATTTGTCTTTTTTTTTTTTTTTTTAATACTTTTTTAAATTTCAAAGTTACTGTCAACTATCTGTTTCCTAGCACTAGATTTCTAATAAAAATGCGATAGAAAACGGGGAAGACGGGAGGGCCGCAGAAGCGGAAGTGCGCACGAGACGACAACGGCAGCGAACTCCATCCGGAAGAAGCAAGGGACGACAACACCAAACAGATGCCTATTTATGTGTGTAAATAATTTTGCCAAGTGTACAGAGCTGCTGCTGTTGAGCAGGGGCATAATACCGTCCGATGACTTCTCAGGGAAAATTAAAACGTCAACAGCAGCAGCGACTCATAGGGGAGTGGGGGTGAGTGCTCCGTTTGGGAGGGTGTGGGAAGACTGAGGCGCGTGGGGTCACGTCTAGTCAATTGCTATTGTATATTCTCTTTTTGCACTATGTTAATGTTCACTCAATTTTGCTGTGTTAGGATTATTACTATTTATTATGAAAAACTTTAATTAAAAAAATATTGTTTAAAAAAACAATGCCCCCAAACTCATGCCCTTACATGATGCCGCCTCTTCTTGCTCCGATACAGACTCCCCACCACCCACTTCCTAATCATGGCTATATTTTCCACCCAATAGTAATTGCTACAGTTCGGCAGCGCCAACCCGCCCTCCCCCTGGCTACGCTCCAGCATCACCTTTTTTACTTGCCCGCCCAAACAAAGCCAGAGATCAACTTGTTTACCCGTTTAAGAGGCCCGTGGAATAAAGATGGGGAGACACTGAAACACAAACAGGAATCTCGGGAGGACCGTCATTTTCACTGTCTGTACCCTCCCAGCTAGTGACAACGGGAACATGTCCCACCTTCGGAAGTCTTCCTTCATTTGGTCCACCAGTCAGGTCAAATTTAGCTTAGTAACCGTTCCCATTCCCCCTGGATGCCTAAATACCGAAAGCTTCCCCCTAACCACTCTAAACAGCAAGTCCCCCAGTCGCCTCTCCTGCCCCCTTGCCTGGACCGTGAACATCTCACTTTTCCCCATGTTCAATTTATAACTCGAAAACCGGCCAAATTCCCCTAGAATCCTCATAATCTCTCCCATCCCCTCTAGTGGGTCAGAAATATATAGGTCATCTGCGTACAGCGTTTCACCCTCTCCTCCCCGCCACCCCTGAACCAGCCCTTTGAGGCTCTCAGCGCAATTGCTAGCGGCTCTACGGCCAGCACAAACAGCAGCAGGGAGAGGGGGCATCCCTGTCTCGTTCCCCGGTGCAGCCTAAAATAACCCGATGTCAACCTGTTCGTCCTTACACTTGCCACAGGAGCCTGATACAGCAGCCTAACCCAGTCGATGAAGCCCCGTCCAAACAAACCGCCCCAGCTCCTCCCACAGATAGGTCCATTCCACTCGGCCAGAGGCCTTCTCTGCATCCATTGCGACCATCATCTCTTAAAAAAAAAAAGTTTTAAAAATTATAATTATAGGCCAGTGAGCTTAACTTCGGTAGTAGGGAAGATGCTGGAATCTATTATCAAGGAAGAGATAGCGAGGCATCTGGATGGAAATTGTCCCATTGGGCAGACGCAGCATGGGTTCATAAAGAGCAGGTCGTGCCTAACTAATGTGGTATATCTGGATTTCCAGAAAGCCTTTGACAAGGTGCCACACAAAAGGTTGCTGCATAAGATAAAGATGCATGGCATTAAGGGTAAAGTAGTAGCATGGATAGAGGATTGGTTAATTAATAGAAAGCAAAGAGTGGGGATTAATGGGTGTTTCTCTGGTTGGCAATCAGTAGCTAGTGGTGTCTCTCAGGGATCAGTGTTGGGCCCACAATTGTTCACAATTTACCTAGATGATTTGGAGTTGGGGACCAAGGGCAATGTGTCCAAGTTTGCAGACGACACTAAGATGAGTGGTAAAGCAAAAAGTGCAGAGGATACTGGAAGTCTGCAGAGGGATTTGGCTAGGTTAAGTGAATGGGCTAGAGTCTGGCAGATGGAATACAAAGTTGGCAAATGTGAGGTTATCCATTTTGGTAGGAATAACAGCAAGAGGGATTATTATTTAAATGATAAAATATTAAAACATGCTGCTGTGCAGAGACCTGGGTGTGCTAGTGCATGAGTCGCAAAAGGTTGGTTTACATGTGCAACAGGTGATTAAGAAGGCAAATGGAATTTTGTTCTTCATTGCTAGAGGGATGGAGTTTAAGACTAGGGAGGTTATGCTGCAATTGTATAAGGTGTTCGTGAGGCCACACCTGGAGTATTGTGTTCAGTTTTGGTCTCCTTACCTGAGAAAGGACGTACTGGCGCTGGAGGGTGTGCAGAGATTCACTAGGTTAATCCCAGAGTTGAAGAGGTTGGATTACAAGAAGTTGAGTAGACTGGGACTGTACTCGTTAGAAGGATGAGGGGGGATCTTATAGAAACATATAAAATTATGAAGGGAATAGATAGGATAGGTGCGGACATTGTTTCCACTGGTGGGTGAAAGCAGAACTAGGGGGCATAGCCACAAAATAAGGGGAAGTAGATTTAGGACTGAGTTTAGGAGGAACTTCTTCACCCAAAGGGTTGTGAATCTCTGGAATTCCTTGCCCAGTGAAGCAGTAGAGGCTCCTTCATTAAATGTTTTTAAGATAAAGATGGATAGTTTTTTGAAGAATAAAGGGATTAAGGGTTACGGTGTTCGGGCCGGAAAGTGGAGCTGAGTCCACAAAAGATCAGCCGTGATCTCACTGAATGGCGGAGCAGGCTCGAGGGGCCAGATGGCCTACTCCTGCTCCTAGTTCTTATGTTCTACGTCCCTACTCTCTGGGGGCATCATGATCACATTCAACAGTCTTCTTACGTTGGCCGCCAACTGCCTGCCCTTAACAAACCCCGTCTTTGGGTTTGGGAGACTTTAACTTTCCAAATATTGACTGGAAAAGATATAGTTCGAGTACATTAGATGGGTCGTTTTTTGTACAGTGTGTGCAGGAGGGTTTCCTGACACAGTTTGTTGATAGGCCAACAAGAGGCGAGGCCACATTGGATTTGGTTTTGGCTAATGAACCAGGCCAGGTGTTGGATTTGGAGGTAGTTGAGCACTTTGGGGACAGTGACCACAATTCGGTGACGTTTACGTTAAGGATGGAAAGGGATAAGTATACACCGCAGGGCAAGAGTTATAGCTGGGGGAAGGGAAATTATGATGCCATTAGACGTGACTTGGGGGGGATAAGGTGGAGAAGTAGGCTGCAAGTGTTGGACACACTGGATAAGTGGAGCTTGTTCAAGGATCAGCTACTGCGTGTTCTTGATAAGTATGTACCGGTCAGGCAGGGAGGAAGGTGCCGAGCGAGGGAACCGTGGTTTACCAAAGAAGTGGAATCTCTTGTTAAGAGGAAGAAGGAGGCCTATGTGAAGATGAGGTGTGAAGTTTCAGTTGGGGCGATGGATAGTTACAAGGTAGCGAGGAAGGATCTAAAGAGAGAGCTAAGACGAGCAAGGAGGGGACATGAGAAGTATTTGGCAGGAAGGATCAAGGAAAACCCAAAAGCTTTCTATAGATATGTCAGGAATAAGCGAATGACTAGGGACAGAGTAGGACCAGTCAAGGACAGGGATGGGAAGTTGTGTGTAGAGTCTGAAGAGATAGGTGAGATACTAAATGAATATTTTTCGTCAGTATTCACTCAGGAAAAAGATAATGTTGTGGAGGAGAATGCTGAGCTCCAGGTAAATAGATTAGATGGCATTGAGGTACGTAGGGAAGAGGTGTTGGCAATTCTGGACAGGCTGAAAATAGATAAGTCCCCGGGACCTGATGGGATTTATCCTAGGATTCTCTGGGAGGCCAGGGAAGAGATTGCTGGACCATTGGCTTTCATTTTTATGTCATCATTGGATACAGGAATAGTGCCAGAGGACTGGAGGATAGCAAATGTGGTCCCTTTGTTCAAAAAGGGGAGCAGAGACAACCCCGGCAACTATAGACCGGTGAGCCTCACGTCTGTAGTGGGTAAAGTCTTGGAGGGGATTATAAGAGACAAGATTTATAATCATCTAGCTAGGAATAATATGATCAGGGATAGTCAGCATGGCTTTGTGAAGGCTAGGTCATGCCTCACAAACCTTATCGAGTTCTTTGAGAAGGTGACTGAACAGGTAAACGAGGGTAGAGCAGTTGATGTGGTGTATATGGATTTCAGCAAAGCGTTTGATAAGGTTCCCCACGGTAGGCTATTGCAGAAAATACGGAGGCTGGGGATTGAGGGTGATTTAGAGATGTGGATCAGAAATTGGCTAGCTGAAAGAAGACAGAGGGTGGTGGTTGATGGGAAATGTTCAGAATGGAGTTCTGTCACAAGTGGAGTACCACAAGGATCTGTTCTGGGGCCGTTGCTGTTTGTCATTTTTATCAATGACCTAGAGGAAGGCGCAGAAGGGTGGGTGAGTAAATTTGCAGACGATACTAAAGTCGGTGGTGTTGTCGATAGTGTGGAAGGAAGTAGCAGGTTACAGAGGGATATAGATAAGCTGCAGTGCTGGGCTGAGAGGTGGCAAATGGAGTTTAATGTACAAAGAACAAAGAAATGTACAGCACAGGAACAGGCCCTTCGGCCCTCCAAGCCCGTGCCGACCATACTGCCCGACTAAAGTACAATCTTCTACACTTACTGGGTCCGTATCCTTCTATTCCCATCCTATTCATATATTTGTCAAGATGCCCCTTAAATGTCCCTATCGTCCCTGCTTCCACTACCTCCTCCGGTAGCGAGTTCCAGGTACCCACTACCCTCTGCGTAAAAAACTTGCCTCGTACATCTACTCTAAACCTTGCCCCTCTCACCTTAAACCTATGCCCCCTAGTAATTGACCCCTCTACCCTGGGGAAAAGCCTCTGACTATCCACTCTGTCTATGCCCCTCATAATTTTGTGTACCTCTATCAGGTCGCCCCTCAACCTCCTTCGTTCCAGTGAGAACAAACTGAGTTTATTCAACCGCTCCTCATAGCTTATGCCCTCCATACCAGGCAACATTCTGGTAAATCTCTTCTGCACCCTCTCTAAAGCCTCCACATCCTTCTGGTAGTGTGGCGACCAGAATTGAACACTATACTCCAAGTGTGGCCTAACTAAGGTTCTATACAGCTGCAACATGACTTGCCAATTCTTATACTCAATGCCCCGGCCAATGAAGGCCAGCATGCCGTATGCCTTCTTGACTACCTTCTCCACCTGTGTTGCCCCTTTCAATGACCTGTGGACCTGTACTCCTAGATCTCTTTGACTTTCAATACTCTTGAGGGTTCTACCATTCACTGTATATTCCCTACCTGCATTAGACCTTCCAAAATGCATTACCTCACATTTGTCCGGATTAAACTCCATCTGCCATCTCTCCGCCCAAGTCTCCAGACAATCTAAATCCTGCTGTATCCTCAGACAGTCCTCATCGCTATCCGCAATTCCACCAACCTTTGTGTCGTCTGCAAACTTACTAATCAGACCAGTTACATTTTCCTCCAAATCATTTATATATACTACGAACAACAAAGGCCCCAGCACTGATCCCTGCGGAACACCACTAGTCACAGCCCTCCAATCAGAAAAGCACCCTTCCATTGCTACTCTCTGCCTTCGATGACCTAGCCAGTTCTGTATCCACCTTGCCAGTTCACCCCTGATCCCGTGTGACTTCACCTTTTGTACTAGTCTACCACGAGGGACCTTGTCAAAGGCCTTACTGAAGTCCATATAGACAACATCTACTGCCCTACCTGCATCAATCATCTTAGTGACCTCCTCGAAAAACTCTATCAAGTTAGTGAGACACGACCTCCCCTTCACAAAACCGTGCTGCCTCTCACTAATACGTCCATTTGCTTCCAAATGGGAGTAGATCCTGTCTCTAAGAATTCTCTCCAGTAATTTCCCTACCACTGACGTAAGGCTCACCGGCCTGTAGTTCCCGGGATTATCCTTGCTACCCTTCTTAAACAGAGGAACAACATTGGCTATTCTCCAGTCCTCCGGGACATCCCCTGAAGACAGCAAGGATCCAAAGATTTCTGTCAAGGCCTCAGCAATTTCCTCTCCAGCCTCCTTCAGTATTCTGGGGTAGATCCCATCAGGCCCTGGGGACTTATCTACCTTAATATTTTTTAAGACACCCAACACCTCGTCTTTTTGGATCACAATGTGACCCAGGCTATCTACACCCCCTTCTCCAGACTCAACATCTACCAATTTCTTCTCTTTGGTGAATACTGATGCAAAGTATTCATTTAGTACCTCGCCCATTTCCTCTGGCTCCACACATAGATTCCCTTGCCTATCCTTCAGTGGGCCAACCCTTTCCCTGGCTACCCTCTTGCTTTTTATGTATGTGTAAAAAGCCTTGGGATTTTCCTTAACCCTATTTGCTAATGACTTTTCGTGACCCCTTCTAGCCCTCCTGACTCCTTGCTTAAGTTCCTTCCTACTTTCCTTATATGCCACACAGGCTTCGTCTGTTCCCAGCCTTTTAGCCCTGACAAATGCCTCCTTTTTCTTTTTGACGAGGCCTACAATATCACTCGTCATCCAAGGTTCCCGAAAATTGCCGTATTTATCTTTCTTCCTCACAGGAACATGCCGGTCCTGTATTCCTTTCAACTGACACTTGAAAGCCTCCCACATGTCAGATGTTGATTTGCCCTCAAACATCCGCCCCCAATCTAGGTTCTTCAGTTCCCGCCTAATATTGTTATAATTAGCCTTCCCCCAATTTAGCACATTCATCCTCGGACCACTCTTATCCTTGTCCACCAGTACCTTAAAACTTACTGAATTGTGGTCACTGTTACCGAAATGCTCCCCTACTGAAACATCTACCACCTGGCCGGGCTCATTCCCCAATACCAGGTCCAGTACCGCCCCATCCCTAGTTGGACTGTTTACATATTGTTTTAAGAAGCCCTCCTGGATGCTCCTTACAAACTCCGCCCCGTCTAAGCCCTTGGCACTAAGTGAGTCCCAGTCAATATTGGGGAAGTTGAAGTCTCCCATCACCACAACCCTGTTGTTTTTACTCTTTTCCAAAATCTGTCTACCTATCTGCTCCTCTATCTCCCGCTGGCTGTTGGGAGGCCTGTAGTATACCCCCAACATTGTGACTGCACCCTTCTTATTCCTGATCTCTACCCATATAGCCTCACTGCCCTCTGAGGTGTCCTCTCGCAGTATAGCTGTGATATTCTCCCGAACAAGTAGCGCAACTCCACCTCCCCTTTTACATCCCCCTCTATCCCGCCTGAAACATCTAAATCCTGGAACGTTTAGCTGCCAATCCTGCCCTTCCCTCAACCAGGTCTCTGTAATGGCAACAACATCATAGTTCCAAGTAGTAATCCAAGCTCTAAGTTCATCTGCCTTACCCGTAATGCTCCTTGCATTAAAACATATGCACTTCAGGCCACCAGACCCGCTGTGTTCAGCAACTTCTCCCCGTCTGCTCTGCCTCAGAGCCACACTGTCCCTATTCCCTAGTTCTCCCTCAATGCTCTCACCTTCTGACCTATTGCTCCCGTGCCCACCCCCCTGCCATACTAGTTTAAACCCTCCCGTGTGACACTAGAGAAGTGTGAGGTGATTCACTTTGGAAGGAATAACAGGAATGCGGAATATTTGGCTAATGGTAAAGTTCTTGAAAGTGTGGATGAGCAGAGGGATCTAGGTGTCCATGTACATAGATCCCTGAAAGTTGCCACCCAGGTTGATAGGGTTGTGAAGAAGGCCTATGGAGTGTTGGCCTTTATTGGTAGAGGGATTGAGTTCCGGAGTCAGGAGGTCATGTTGCAGCTGTACAGAACTCTGGTACGGCCGCATTTGCAGTATTGCGTACAGTTCTGGTCACCGCATTATAGGAAGGACGTAGAGGCTTTGGAACGGGTGCAGAGGAGATTTACCAGGATGTTGCCTGGTATGGAGGGAAAATCTTATGAGGAAAGGCTGATGGACTTGAGGTTGTTTTTGTTAGAGAGGAGAAGGTTAAGAGGAGACTTAATAGAGGCATACAAAATGATCAGAGGGTTAGATAGGGTGGACAGTGAGAGCCTTCTCCCGCGGATGGAAATGGCTAGCACGAGGGGACATAGCCTTAAACTGAGGGGTAATAGATATAGGACAGAGGTCAGGGGTAGGTTCTTTACGCAAAGAGTAGTGAGGCCGTGGAATGCCCTACCTGCTACAGTAGTGAACTCGCCAACATTGAGGGCATTTAAAAGTTTATTGGATAAACATATGGATGATAATGGTATAGTGTAGGTTAGATGGCTTTTGTTTCGGTGCAACATCGTGGGCCGAAGGGCCTGTACTGCGCTGTATTGTTCTATGTTCTATGGTCCTCCCCAATCACATCCAGAACGCAGTCTTCTATTCTTGAGGACAAGAGTTCCGCCAACAGTTTGGCGTCAATATTTAATAAGGAGATCGGCCTGTAGGACCAGCATAGCTTCGGGTCCTTCTCCCGCTTCAAGATCAGTGAAATAGTGGCCTGTGACATCGTTGGGGGAAGCACCACTCTCTCCCTTGCGTCATTAAATGTCCTCATCAACAGCAACCCCAATATCCCAGAGAACGTTTTATAAAACCCCACTGGGTACCCGTCCGGCCCGGGGCTTTACCCGACTGCATGTCCTTCAGCCCGTCTGCTATTTCCTCTAACCCGATCGGGGCCCCCAGCCCTTCTACCAGTCCACCTTCGGGAACTTCAGCCCTCCTAAGAATTGCCTCATCCCTTCCAGCCCAGCTGGGGGCTCTGACTCATATAGCCTGCTATAAAACTCCTTAAACGCCCTGTTAACCCCTGCTGAATCTTCGACCAAGTTCCTGTCTCTGTCCTTCACTTTCCCAATCTCCCTGGCTGCCTCCCTCGTTCTGAGCTGGTGCGCAAGCATTCTACTGGCCTTCTCCCCATATTCATAGATCGCCCCCTTTGCCTTCCACAGCTGCTCCACCGCCTTCCTTGTAGTTCGCAAGCCAAACTCCGCCTGTAGCCTCCGTCATTCCCTCAAAAGCCCTGCCTCTGGGGTCTCCGCATATCTCCTGTCTACCTGAAGTATTTCCTCTATCAATCGGCCCATCTCTGCTCTATCTACCTTCTCCCTGTGGGCCCGTATCGAAATCAACTCCCCTCTGACCACCGCCTTCAGCGCCTCCCAGAGCATTACTGTCGCGATTTCCCCAGTGTCATTAACTTCCAGATAGTTGTGGATGCATGTCGTCACCCACCGGCACACCTCCTCATCCGCTAACAGTCCGACATCCAATCTCCAATGCGGGCACTGGCCACACTCCTTGCTCACCTGTAAGTCCACCCAGTGCGGGGCATGATCCGAGACCGTGATCGCTGAGTACTCAGTGTCCACTACCCCCGTCAGCAAAGCCCTGTTCAAGATGAAAAAGTCGATCCGGGAGTACACTTTATATATGTGTGAGTCGAAAGAGAACTCCTTCACTCTCAGCTGCCCAAACCTCCATGGGTCCACTCCCCCCATCTGCTCCATAAACCCCTTTAGCTCCTTTGCCATTGCTGGCACCCTGCCTGTCCTTGAGCTCGACCGGTCTAGCCCAGGGTCAATGACTGTGTTGAAGTCCCGTCCCCCATGACCAGCTTATGCGAGTTCAGGTTCGGAATCTTTCGCAACATCCTCCTTATAAACTCCACATCATCCCAGTTTGGCGTGTAGACATTCACGAGTACCACCGGCAGCCCTTCCTGCTTCCCACTAACCATGATGTACTGACCTCCCACATCCACAACGATGCTTCTCACCTCGAATGACACTTGCTTATTAATCAGGATCGCGACCCCTCTAGTCTTAGAATCCAGCCTCAAATGAGGTACCTGCCCGACCCATCCCTTCCTTAGTCTAGTCTGATCGATTACCCGAAGATGCGTCTCCTGTAACATTGCCACGTCCGCCTTCAATACTCTCAAGTGTGCGAACACGGCCCATTTAGCCCTCTAGCGTTCCACTTGTCGGGGGCTTCTCCCTCCCCCCACCGATCAGCCATCACCTTTCTTAGGCCAGTCTCCAGCTCGCGCCCCGCCCACCTGCAGGCCGGCCTCCAGACAGCCTCCGTCCCCGACCTCCCTTTTGTCCCCCAGCAACAGTCCCTCCCCCGTCAGCAGAGCAATTCCCCCACCCCCCCCAGTAACAGCACAGTAAAAACAGCCCCCTTCGACAAGCATAACATCTGCTCACCCCCCACTGCCTTCCGTGAGCTAGCCCGCCCAGCGGGCTTGGTAGCCCCGCCCATGGCGCCAAACATTTTCCCATCTATTGTAAGAAAAGGCATTACAAATACAGTGCAAAAACATAAGTATTTTTAACGTGAACACTGCAGCAAAGTTCTAACACCTCAGTCCCCTGCCAGCCCTTTCCTTCTGGCAAAGTCCATCGCTTCCTCGGGCGACTCAAAATAGAAGTGTTGCTCCTCATAGGTGACCCAAAGACGGGCCGGATACAGTATTCCAAACTTCACCTTCTTCTTGAAAAGGGTCGACTTTACTTGGTTGAATCCCGCTCTTCTCCTGGCTACGTCCGTGCTCAGGTCTTGGGAAGTAAATGCTCAGGATGCTGTTCCCCCACTTACAGCTCCATGTCGTCCTGGCCCACCGTAGAATGCGCTCCTTATCCATGTACCTGTGCAATCTCACCACCATCGCCCTTGGGGGGGGGGGGGGAGTCACCTACACGTGGCTTCTTCGCTAGTGTTCTGTACGCCCTGTTCACCTCCAGGGGTCGGGTGAATGCCCCCTCCCCCATTAGCTTCTCGAGTATACCCGCTTTATATGCCCCTGTATCTGCTCCTTCGGACCCCTCCGGCAGACCAACGATCCTCAAGTTCTGCCGGTGGGACTTTTTCTCTAGATCCTCCACCTTCTCCTGGAACTTTCTCTGCTGGTCTCTCAGCATCCCCATCTCCACTCCATTGCTGTTTGGTGTTCCTTGTGCTTAGTCAGTGCCTTTTCCGCTTTCTGGATCACCCGATCTTTAACGTCCAATCTCTAATCCAGCCGAGCAATCGATTCCCTAATGGGGTCCAAGCATTCCTGTTTCTGCTTGACGAAGTCCTCTTGAATAAACTTCTTCAACTGCTCCGTCGACCGCTGGGTCGTCGAGTCAGAACTCCACTCGTCCGCCATGCCTTTTCCCACTGCAGCTTCAACCCAGGCCTTCTCTGTTCACCTATTTCTTCCTTTGCGAGCACTCCTGGTCCACCTCTCCTTGCACTGGTGTGGGACTTCTCCTCACAGTCGCGTCCACCATCGACTTTTCAAGTAAAATCCGAGAAAAAATCGGGGAAAAGGTCCAAAGGTCCGTCCTGAGCGGGAGCCACCAGATATGCGACCTACTCCTTCATGGCCGCCACCGGAAGTCCGAGAGCAATACATTTCTAACCTATAGAGTACCTGAATGAATGAATCTACAAAGGTCATCATTACAGGCTGCAAACCAAAGACTTTAATCTGCAAGCTTGCTGTGAAGAAAAGTCTGGAACAAAAACTCTTATGACTTAAAAAAAATATTTTTATACCAAACGAAAATAGACAAATCACATCTTTCAAAAACATAACCCAATCAAAAGTTTTCCCCCCTTTTTTCTCCCCTGAACACCCCTCCACTCCCTATCCTTGGTGACAAACAAATCCTTGATGTGAAGATGCCGGCATTGGACTGGGGTGGGCACAGTAAGAAGTCTGACAACACCAGGTTAAAATCCAACAGGTTTGTTTAAATCACTAGCTTTCAGAGCACTGCTCCTTCATCAGGTGAGTCAGGTGCTCCAAAAGCTAGTGATTCAAAACAAACCTGTTGGATTTTAACCTGGTGTTGGAAAACAAATCCTTGAGTAGGGAAAAGAATATCCTCCATCTTACACAGAACCCCATCTCTGACCCTCTAAGAGCAAATTTATTTTTTCCAACTTAAAAAAAATATATTTAGCGTACCTAATAGATTTTTTCCAATTAGGGGGCCAATTCACCTTCCCGGCACATCTTTAGGTTGTGGGGGCGAAACCCATGCAAATATTTTTTCCAACTTAGGGAACTTGGCCACATCCCCCAACCATGCTGACACCCTCGGTGGCCCCACCATCCTCGACCCTAATTGAATTCTCCGCCGGGCACTCAAGGGTTTCAAAAAATAAATTTAGAGTACCCAATCATTTTTTCCAATTAAGGGGCACTTTAGCGTGGTCAATTCACCTACCCTGCACATCTTTGGGTTGTGGGGGTGAGACCCACGCAGACATGGGGAAAATATGCAAACTCCACACGGACAGTGACCCAGAGCTGGGATCAAACCTGGGTCCTCAGCGTCGTGAGGCAGCAATGCTAACCACTGTGCCACCGTGCTGCCTTTCCAGGCAATCAACGTTGTAAAAGCCACAACATTGGCCCCTCTCCCCTCCAGTAGCTCCGAAGATCGCCACCAGCGGGCACGCAACATCCTCACCCCCAAAATCGCTGATAGTGCTTCAAAAATCAGGGTCCAAAAACCCACTAATCTCAGACATGACCAAAACATATGGACATACTTGCCGGTCCCCTCCACTCGCACTTATCCTCGACCTCTGGGAAGAACCCGCTCATACGAGCACATGTCATAGGAGCCATATGCACCACCTTAAACTGTACCAGGCTCATCCTAGCACAGAATGAAGTTGCATTCACCCGATGCATAATTTCACTCCAGAACCCCTCATCCCACTTCCATTCCCAGCTCTTCCTCCCACTTGTGATTTATCTCCTCCATTGGCGCATAAACGTCCGCAATCTTCCCATCCACCAGCTCACCCTGCGTTAACAACCTGTCCAGTAAGGTATGCTCTGGCAGTTGAGGAAACGAGGGTAGCTCCTTCCGCACAAAGCCCCGCACCTTTATATACTCTCCTAACCTTGTGAACCTCCCTTCCATGAACAGATCCCTAACCCACTTCACCGCTTCCCTCTGCCAATGCCTATACGTCTCCGCCGGAGCAAATCTGTGATGCCTACATATTGGACCCAGTACCAACATACCCTCCATGCCAAAGTGCCGTCTCAACTGGCTCCAAAGGACGATGCCACCAATAGGCTCACAGTGTATCTATGGGAGGGGGGCCGTAGACAGGGCCCTTAGGCACAGCCCTGCACACAAAGCCTCCTCGCAACCCCCCACCACCACCGTCGCACCTTGCCCACATTCGCTGCCCAGTAGTAGTATACCAGATTTGGGACAGCGGGAGTGTATCCCACTGTTTCAAATCCCCTTTTAACTCCACCACAAAGACGGCCAGATTCCACTTATGCATCGTGGCCCACCTGAATACCCAAATAGCTAAACCTGTTTCTGGCCACCCTGATTGGTAGAACACTCAAATTTGCACTCCTCGCCTCGGAAAACTTCATTTTTTGCCACATTCAATATGTATCCCGAAAAAGCACCAAACCTCCCTGATATGTCTTAATCATACACTCCATCGGAAGTGAAATGTACAACAGCAAGTCATCCGCATACAGCGAGAGACCATACAATCCCTGCCTCCTCTTACAATGCCCAACTACTCACTTGATGCCCAGAGCGCAATGGCCAAAAGTTTAATAGCCATCGCAAACAGCAGCGGGGACAGCGGACACCCCTGCCTCTTGCCCCTATATAGCCGGAAATCTCCTGAGCTCACCGGATTTGTTCCTATACTAGCCATGGGGCAGCATGCAGCAGATAAATGAAGGTCCGAACCCAAACCTACCAAGGAGCTCGAACAGATACTTCCACTCTATCCTACCAAGTGCCTTTTCTGCATCCATGGACATAATAACCTCCGGCACCTTACCCTTCGGCGGTGTCATAGCCACATTCAACAATCATCTAATACTGCTTGACAGCTGCCGCCCTTTAACCACCTATGGCACACACCCCTCCAGCCGGCTAGCCAACACCTTAGCCAGCACCTTCACATGTGTTTAAAAGGGATATGGGCCTGTATGAACCACACCCCACCAGGACTTTACCCTTCTTTGAGATTAAAGAAATTATTGCCTGAGTCAACGTGGCCAGCAGCTCTCCCTGCGCCAATGAATCATTAAATGTCCCCAAAGGATGTGGGGCCAACTCCGCTGAAAACTTTGTAAAAAATCAACCGGGAAGCCATTCGGCCCCAGCACCTTCCCCGATGCATAAACCCAATCGACTCCATTACCTCCTGTAGTCCCAGTGGCACCTCCAGTTCCTGTCCCTTTCCCCTCTTTACGTCCGGGAACACCAGCCCATCCAAAACACGCCCCATCTCCACTTACTCCCCTCATGACTTGGACCTGTATGGTCCCTTATAGAAGGACTCAGCAATAATCTGCTCACGGACGCTCAGTTTGGGTTCCGCCAGGGTCACTCAGCTCCTGACCTCATTACAGACTTGGTTCAAACATGGACAAAAGAGCTGAATACCAGAGGTGAAGTGCGAGTGACTGCCCTTGACATCAAGGCGGCATTTGATCAAGTATGGCATCAAGGACTCCGAGCTCAACTGGAGTCAATGGGAATCAGGGGAAAAACTCTCTGCTGATTGGAGTCATACATGGCACATAGGAAGATGGTTGTAGTGGTTGGAGGTCAAACATCTCAACTCCATGACATCACTGCAGGAGTTTTTCAGGGTAGTGTCCTGGGCCCAATCATCTTCAGCTGCTTCATGAATGACCTCCCTTCCGCCATGAGATCAGAAGTGGGGATGTTTGCGGATTACTGCACAATGTTCGTGACTCCTCAGACAATGGAGCAGTCCAGTTCCAAATACAGCAAGACCTGGAAATTCCCAGGTTTGGGCTGACAAGTGGCAAGTTACATTCGTGCCACACAAGTGCCAGGCAATGACCACCTCCTAAAGAGAGGATCTAACCACCCCCAATGACATTCAGCATTACCATCGCTGAATCCCCACAATCACCATCCTGGGAGTTATCGTTGATCAGAAACTGAACTGGACTAGCCACATTAATACTGTGGCTTCCAGGGCAGGTCAAAGGCTAGGAATCCTACAGCGAGTATCTCACCTCCTGACACCCCCCCCCCCCCCCCCACAAAGTTTATCCACGATCTACAAGGCTCAAGTCAGGAGTGTAATGGAATACTCTCCAATTGCCTGGAAGACTGCAACTCCAACAACACTCAAGAAGCTCGACACCATCCAGGACAAAGCAGCCCGCTTGATTGCTCCTCCTCCCACAAACATTCAAACCCTCCACCACCGACAAACAGTGGCAGCCATGTGCACCATCTACAAGATGCACTGCAGTAACTCACCAAGGTTCCTTAGACAGCAGAAAATACCTGGGACCCCACCACCTGGAGGTTCCCCTCCAAATCATTCATCACCCTCACTTGGAAATATATCACTGTTCCTTCACTGTCGCTGGGACAAAATCCTGGAACCCCCTCCTTAACAGCACAGTGAGTGTACCTACACCTCAAGGACTGCAGCGGTTCAAGAAGGCAACTCACCAACACCTTCTGAAGGGCAATTAGGGATGGGCAATAAATGCTGGCCTAACCAGCGACGCCCATATCCCGTAAATGAATGCCTCATTAATTATCTCCAGCGTCTCAAATTCTCAACAGCTCCAGGGTCAGGACCACTAAATACCGCCGGTCCACCTCCAAAATTGCCCCTACCAACCTCGGTCTCTCTGCCCTCTCTGTTTTATCTCTATGGAATTCTAAGATATCACCTCCCCTCCCGCACCACTATCTTCAAAACCTCCCAAAACGTGGAGGGTGAGACCGACATACTCCTTTATCTCTGAAGTCACCTTTCCACAGAACATTTTATCTGCCAGCAGTGCCGAATCCATCCGCCACAAGGACCTCTGTGCCCGGTCCATACCGAGCCTTACCATGATCGTGGCATTTTCTGTCCCCATTCTCCCTGGGAGCACCGATTTTCCCACCACGAAAACATCTTTGTGGGAATAGACACGATGCACATGGGAGAAGAAGGGAAACTCACTCTCTCTCTCTCGGATGCCTAAACCTCCACATGTACAGCCCCCCCCCCCCCCCCTCGATCTGGTCCATGAACACCCCAAGCTCCCCGTCATTCCTGACCTGACTAGTGACTTGGGGCTCGACCGATCCACCTGAGGGTCTACACAGTTGAAATCACCCCCCATTATTAATTTGATGTGAATCTAGGTCTGGGATGGCCGCCATCATCTTCTTGACAAATTCTACATCATCCCAATTAGGCGCATTGACATTTACAAGCACAACTGGAACCCACTCACCATTATGTACCGCCGACCCCCTGGGTCCCACACCTAGCCGGCCACCACAAATGCCACGCTTTTGCTGAATAGGATCGCAACCCCTCTTGACTTAGAATCAAACCCCGGGTGAACCGTCTGCCCTACCCACCCCTTTCTTAACCTCACTTGATCCTTCACCCACAGGTGCGTCTCCTGCACAAAAACTACCTCCGCCGTTAAACTTTTCAGCTGCGTAAACACTCGCGGTTGTTTCACCGGACCATTCAACTGCACATTCCAAGTCACTCTCCTCACTGGGGATTTCTGATTCTCTCCACCCCACCCCACCCCCAATTTGGGTCCGCCATCCAATTCAATGCAAAACTATCCCCTGCCCCCAATCTCCTTTCTTGCCCAGGCCCACTGAAAATGGCCAGCCCCTGTTTTCTCCCCTGCCTCCACCCAATAAACTACCTGCATCACCAGCACTATCCCCTCCCCCCCCTCACACTCCTCCCTCCAAATTCCTACCGCCCCTCGACTACCTAACTGCAGCCACTCCCATCACCCCCCCACGCCCCATGCTCTTTCTGGCTACCCGTCGCATTCCACCTCCACCCTTGGGAGAGTCCCTGCCTAGGCTCCCCCTCCCAAACCCTCGACCTCCCTGACCAACAGGGGAACGACACCCAGGATTCTGAACCATCCCATCCACCATAATAAAATACCAAAAAGGCCAATCTTGTGAAAAAACAAAGCACTTGCAAACATTGTACAAACATATCAAAAACCAAGAAATCTCCTCATTAACTCTCCTCCAAACCATGCTCTTTAATAAGTAATTTGCCTCCTCTGGTGTCATAAAATATTGCTCCTTCCCCTTACAAGTCACCCAGAGTTTGACCAGGCACAACACCCCAAACCGCATCTTATTCCAAAAAGGCACCATTTTGGCCTGGTTAAAACTGCCTGTGGCTTGGCCAGGTCGGCCTCAATGTCCTGACATAGCCTCATCCGCTGATTCTCCCAACTGCAGTGTCGCGTCATCCATCTCAGAATTTTCTCCTCCTGGAATTTATGCATTCGGACTATCACTGCCCCAGCTCTCGGTCTCAGCGCTCGATGTGGCTGCTCCACCTTTGGGCCCTCTCACAGCCCCCCCCCCCCATCCACCAGCTTCGCAAATATCTTTGAAATGGAGGCCATGGCACGCGTTCCCTCCAAACTCTCCGGCAAACACACGACTCTTAAATTCTGCCACCTGGATTTATTCTTCTGACTGTCCACCTTAACGGTCAACTCCTTACAGGCTGCTCCCAACATCAC